>NC_041380.1:167821080-167920170 GCF_002162155.2 Triticum dicoccoides | reverse complement strand
CTCAAGAACCCACACACTATATCTCTCTAGGTTTGTATCTCTCTCACACAACCCCACGTAGGTGGTGTACATATACAAGAAGAGAATAGGTGCACCGTGCACGTACTCACGCTTCGTGCCCAGCCACACCCGCGCGGGTACATGGTGGAGCTCATTTCTTTACGAAATGGCAGCCCACGTGCTAATTTGAACGCTTGTAGCGGTTGTTTACCTAGGGAGGTCGTGTACCACGCGTGCACGAAACAAAGTTTGACTTGATGCTTTGCCGCGTTATTTTTAAATAAAGTTATAGCGCTCAATGGCACGTACACAGAATATAAAACGATTTTTATGGAGAAAAAGGTAGTCCGCTCACTATATACAATGGAGCCTGCCTACCTGGTTTGTCGCTCTTCAGAGTATCTCACACAAGGCTGCGGTGACCTCTCTCTCTCTCTCTCTCACCGTTGGTCACTGATCCGGCCACATCCCGTCCGCCGGGGGAAAGGGAGTGCGGTGGCCTCTCTCTCTCTCTCACCATTGGTCACTGATCCAGCTGCATCCCGTCAGCCGGGGGAAAGGGTGGAATTGCATCCTTTCTCCGTTCGACGGCGCCGATGCAGCACGTCCCAATCTGCGGTACACGCCGTTCTCTCTGACCAAGCTCCGGCGCGGCAAGGCCTACATCACCTGCTCGCAGATTCCGCCCGCCGCCGCTCACCTAGTTACATCCCGACGACCTCCAGGTATCCCCTCCGGCCTTGCTCCACTGCCCGTCTTCCCACGCCGCTGCATGTGGATCTTCCGTAGTTCTTTGCCCAAAACATAGCTCGTCCGGCGTACTTTCCATATTGCATTCTCGTCCTCACACCGTTTTAGACCAACACAATCGTGTTGTTATCTTCCCTTAGGACAAGGAATATGCTTCTTTTTTGTCGTCGCATGTGTCATCAACTGTTATTGGCCAGTAATTGTTTCCTTTCTACCTCTTTTTTGCAAATAGGGCTATCCATTTCACCTCGTTGCTATTGCGACCTTTTCGTGAACTGCACAAATCACTTTTTTCTTAAGAGTGTTTTGTGCGGTTGTACTAAAATGTCACATGGGCAACGTCTCTACATTTCAGTGCGACTGCACAAAGGGAGATTGGTTTTGCTCTATCCTCCTCATCCAACTCCGAGCCTAATCTTCTCCAACTAGTTAGTCTTAAGAGAGACTGCAAAGGTGTCCGGCTTCTATTTGTGTGTTTATTTTTCATCAGCAGTCCTCTATTATTGTAATCACACTTAATATCTTTGGAACAGGGATGCTCAGCTCTATTTTAGTGGAACTGCACAAAATGATCGGAATGTTGCATGCTCCAGACAGCTACTTTTTTCCCAACATGCCTTGTTGATTTAGACAGAGCTGGGGGGACGTTGCTGCCAATGAAAGCATGGATCAATTTTAATTTAACACCTTCTCACAACTCTGTCTTTAGTTGTGATGTAATTATTAGCTCTGATATGCTAATAATTGACATGCATTAGCAAGGAAGTAAGTTTTTTTATTGTTTTTGAAAGAACATCGATGGCAAGACACACGAAACAAAAGCCAAAAGCTCACACCATTGTACAATTTCATGTCGCTAGAAAATTATTTGTATAGTACGTCAATTATGTAAACAAATGATGGAAGCTCGATAGCATTGCCAGAAGCCTCTTCATCATCCGGGTCCATGTGCCATGCACAAAATTATACTCCTTCGTTCCTAAATATTTGTCTTTTTACAAAATTCAAACGGGCATATTTTAGAGTGTAGATTCACTCATTTTGCTTCGTATGTGTACTCCCTCCGTTCCTAAATATTCTATTCGTCTTTCTAGAGATTTCAACAAGTGACTACATACGGAGCAAAATGAGTGAATCTACACTCTAAAATATGTCTATATACATCCGTATGTGCCAGTCCATTTGAAATCTCTAAAAAGACAAATATTTGAGTAGTCACTCGTTGAAATCTCTAGAAAGACAAATACTCCGGAGTATATTTAAGAACCGAGGGGGTAGTGCACAACCGCATGGGAGACTCAGCCCGGTCGTTGCGCCGCATTAATAGTGAGTAATGAGCAGTCAAATCATAAGCCCCACCTTTCCCACTGTAAGTTGCTCTGAGAAGCAACCATCAATACGCTCTTCTTTGAATCCGCTCATACTACTCCATCCGTCACTTTTTATACAGCGCGCTTCAAAAAAAAGAAAAAAAATCTGTGGGACCAAGGAGACTAGCGATCAGCCTGAAAAATAGCATTGGTAGTTATAGCACAGTGTTTATTACTAGAGGGAATAATGCGTACACACATGCATGTAGTGCTTCCACCCCGGGTACACACATGCATGCACTTACTCCACTCCGTAGTAGTACAGTACATGGAGAGAAAATTGTGGACTTGATTACAGTTACCACGCCCTAATTAATTGAGCATTAAACGAAACGCGTCTAAAGTCTCTCTGGTGGTGGAAATGCATTGAGAGAAATGCATCATAATGAAGCGCGCCCTGTAAACTGCGACGGAGGGAGGAATAGTATGAAGGTGCAAAACCAAGTACGCGTATGGCCAGTCGGTCAACGCACGTCCTCTTGGCATATCACTGACATGTGGGACAGGAGTGTGAGCAAACCAATCTCAATTGACGGCAAAGAGCCAACCCGCCGTTCCTTGAGAGAGACGAGGAGCGAGAACACACAGACGGGCTCACATGGAGGCCAAGATATATTCGAGCATGCTTGGTTGATCGATATCATTCATTACATGTTGGGCTGCCGTTTTCTGCCCTTCTCCGGAATAAACGTGTACTTTATCAGAGATAAAAAATAAGAGTATAGACGCTCCACCATGCGGTTCTAGTAGTAGTACTACTCGTACTACTGCGCTGGCTCTTCGCCTCTTCGTGAAGTCGAACAATGATGGTACTCCGCATGTTGGGTACTACAGTGTATGCCTCTGACAATCTAACACCGAATGGACTGATGCATGTCCACCGAGGGTAGGTTGCATTAGTCAAAAGGCGTAAGCGAGCTTCACCTTGTCCTGCAAGCTTCTCCTCGTTCCGCGAGTTGACGGGACACACCAAAAAGTAGTGCTAGTCCATACTCCCTCCTTTCCAGTTAATATGGCTTAATCTTTTTTGCGGGTAAATGAGAGAACTTTATTCATATATAAGCACTCTTAGGACGATCAGCCAAGACACTGGTCACTAGGAAGCGAGGTACCCCGCAAAAAAGAAGTAGGAAGCGAGGTGTTTCATCAAGCCAACTCTCGGCCACATTCAAAGTACAGTAAGCACGGTTCGCACGAAGATGCGCCGCAAGGTTTGTTGACCTGTTTACATGCTGAATAACAAAAAAAGAGGAAATATTACCGAGCGCTACTATTTGTAACAGGATATGAGCTAGAATTAAGCGAGAATTGTGGCGAGTGTTCCATGCAATCAACTTCCATTATCACATGCGAGAACCCTCGAAGAGGACCAAATGTGTTGAAGATTGCTTTATCACATTTTAAAATTATAATAAGAGTGCAGACGCTCCTCCATCCAGTTCCTAGTACTAGTATAGTACGTACCTTTATAGACTATAGTAGTAGTACTAGTAAACTTTGCGCTTGGCTGTTCGCCTATTCGGGAAGTCAAACAATAATAGCACTACTAGTAGTATAGTGTATGCTTCTGGCAATATGACACTGAATTAACTGTTGCACGTCCACCTCCTGAGCGAGGGAGAGCTTGCATTAGTCAAAAGTTTCTCCTTGTCCTGCGAGCCACCACGCGCAAGCTTCTCCCATCCTGCAACCTTCTCCTCGTTCGGCAAGTTGATGGGACACTGCAAAGTAATGCTAGTCCATACTGCCTCCTCTCCGGTTAATATGGCTTAATTTCAAACGAGATAAATACACTGTCTGTCACTGTATATTTGTAAAAATACGGTCAGTGGACTTCATAATACGCTCATTGCGCTCAATATATATATATATATATATATATATATATATATATATATATATATATTCCGGTGTTTATACGGTCACTAGCTCACCCTGACTGAGTATGTGTGTGCATGCACATGTAGGTTGAGCACTTGAACGTGACCGCGTGTGTTCCGTCGTGTGCTCAGACATGCATGCATTAGGGCGTCGCGCGCGTTTTTGCGTCCATTTGTACGTGTGACTGTTGCATACACGTAGAGGGAGTACGTGTAGGGGCCACTAAGGAGCAGTCAAATCACACAGTAAGTTAGTCGGAAGAAGCAACCATCATTTCACTCTTGAATGACACGTACGCAATATAAAATGGTTGATATGGAGAGAAAAAAGGAAACCACTATATATACACTAGCAGGAGCCTAAGCTACAAGCCTGCTTGCTTAGGTTGCTCTCTTCACAAGCATAGAACGACGAGCCTGATCCCGCAGCTGGGGGAAGGGAACAATGTTCTGCGTAGACGCGGTCGACATCGGTGAGGGAGAAAACCCACAGTCGGTGCGTCCCAATCGGGGGTCACCGCGGTATGGGCCGATGCCACGTCCCAACCGCCCTTCTAGCTACAGCCCTACATCCCAGGTAGTCCATCTTCCATTTGGAGCCGGCTTGCTCCACTACCGTAGCTCCATCTCCATGTCGATCTTTCTCTACTTCTACCGGCTTCTACTTGTGATGAGTTTATGTCCCATGAACTAGTTCCAGTACTATTATTCTAATCACACTTCTTCAATATCTTTGCCATCAGGGATGCTCAGGTCAATTTTAGTGGAACTGCACAAAAGCATCGTATGATCCGAGGGTGCCAGCCGTCTTTCCTTCGAGAGGTTCTACCTAGCCAGGAAATTAAATCATGTTTAGGGTTTAGGGTTTAAGTCGTAGTGACCCCATCAGTAGTTTTTCTTTTGTACATGCTCTCACAACTTTTTTCTTTAGTTGTGAAGTAAATATTGGCTATGATCTGTGAATCATTGAGATGCATCAGCATGCGTGTTAGTTTTCCTTTGTATTTGATGGAACATTGTAACGGGGCAACCTTGGAATTGGAATGAAAATGGAGTTGAAAGTTTCTGTTTTTCCGGAGAAAAAATGGAAACGGAGAGAAATCAACGTTTCGTTTCATTGGATCGCGCCATCGAGCAAAACCAACGTTTAAATCACGTCTGTCGTGTTCGTGTCTCACCCTCCTCCACGGCTCGACCCCACACGGTCGCTCGGCATGCCACTCACCACAAACCGAGTATACGATAACTCTCCCGCCTGCTTGTCGATGGATCGCGCCATGGAGTACTAGCACTACTGGAAGAGATTGACGAGTTGGGGGAGGACAGCTAGCTGTTTTACATGCATGTTGTAGCCGGCTATTGTGACCTTTGAACGGGGAGCAGCCGCGTGCACCCGGAAGCAGCACGGGCGACGCTCTCTCGGCCGGTGCGCCGCTTCAATGCCGGCGCCAGTGAGAGGTTGCTTCCTCTCTGGCCGGGCATGAATACGGCATTGACCGTTTCGGGCAGGAAGCACGCATGGGTGATGAAGAGGGTTCAGGTTGGTCAGGATCGGGCGTGGCAGCGGTCCGGACGTGCGCAAACAAGAGATGATGTACGACAATATTGCTGCGTATATAATTAACAATGTAAATAATGTGCTAGTTGGACAATTATGATTGGATATGGAGATGGAAATGGAATTTTACGTAAACACGGATATGCATGTCTATGTCTATGTGTGTGTGCGCGACGACTCTCGCGACCTGGAAGCGGGGGCGTGTTTTTGATCGAGTTTTCTTTCTTGGTACGTTAGAAAATCAGTTTGTATAATTCACATCTAGATGTTATTTAAGGATATCACATCTAAGCTCCCACAAGTATATAATGTAGCAACAAGAAACAAAAAAAAATAGGAAAAAAATAGACCACAAACAGAGTGGACATCAACTTAGGGTTTGCACTCTCCACACGCTCGCCACACTACATACATGTTACACGCTGGAGGCTCAGCGTTCATTTGCTAGGGTTTGCTATATTCACAGTCTCTCACCCACTCTTCACCAGATCTAAACAAGACTGCGTTGGCCTCTTGTCTCTCTCTCCTCCCTCACAGCTGGTGAAGGAGGCGTTTGTATCCTGTCGCACCGGGAAGGGGAGGAGGTGCAACATTCACTCTATCGCCTTCGGCAAGGGAGGCAATCCACTGCCGGCTGCGCTGTTCTCTTTCACCTAGCGCCTGTGTGGGAGGGCCACCGACCCCTTCTTCCTCGCTATAGTACGTAGTGTGGACAGATCTGGCCTCCCGCCACACGCCTTGCCACATCCCGATGACCCTAAGGTACAAGTTTCTTTGAAACCGTCATTGCTCTAGCTGCATGTGGATCTTTTTCGATCTGTAGTCGAATCTAGGTCTTGGTTCAAAGAGGAAAGAATGGTGCGGTGGGCTGGAGCAAGAATCCAGGACGTGGTTCAATGAGGAAAGGAAGGGCGGAAAGTAGTATAGACTGGCTATCCAGTCGCTTTGTAGGTCGAAAAGGGAAAAAGGGGGTAACCCAGTACACACATCTGTAAGGAACCAATCTCTTTGTTGAAAAGGGAAAGAAACTTGGGGGTCGGGTAGTTTGTGCAGGACTAGATTTGCTGCCCTCACATAGGAAGAAGGTTCAAAGAGAACAAATATGGGACCAACGCATATATGCTGCTTGGCTACATACTCTGCATCACCCTTTTATATGTGTGGACGCACATGGTGCTGGCATGTCCCATACAGCTATTTTGTTGTTGTTAATCTAAGAATGCCGCCGGAAAATTGAAGCAATGCCACTGTTAAAAGTAAATTCCATTTTTTAACGAATGTTGTTTCAAGAAAATGTCTCTGTTAATATGAATCAATGCAATCGTTTTAGAAATGCTACTGTCCTACTTTGTTTTCCATCCAAGATAAGTTAGATGCTTCTTTCTGTCACCGTTTGTTTCATCCTCCTTTATCGGCAAGTAATTGTTTCCTTTTTTGCCTCCGTTAAAAAAGGGGTATCGATTCAAGTTGTTGCTATTGCGACATTTTGCTTCGCTACTCGAAAAACTTATGTTTTAAGAGTGTTTTGTGCAGTTCAACTTGAATGTCACACCGGTGACTTTGCTTAATTTTGGTGGAACTGCACAAAAGGAGATCGAGATTTGTTTCTAGTCTTCGTGGCGAGTTGTTTCAAATCTTGGTCTCAACCACATGATGTGAGTGTGCTTTGAGATGTTGTGCTACTTGTTTTGGTACTGTTTTAAATAAATGTTGAATTGAAGCTATTGTATTGCTGTCTTTTCCCATTACGTAGTGAACAAAAATGGGACCAACCCAGACATGATGCTTGTTGCTTTGTTACAACAAATTCAGCATCACCCCCTTTATAAGGCAGTAATTAGTGCCACTCTCAGAATTAACTACTGAATCTTATTTCAAAACTGCAACACTTGTTAGGGATTGGCGAGATTACCATTTTTGTGGCCGCATGTTTCATCCTCCTTTATTAGCCAGTAATTAATTCCTTTTTTGCCTCTGTTTAAATAGGGATATCTATTCAACTTGTTGCTATCGCGACATTTTGCTTCGCTACGCGAAACACTTTGCTTGATTTCGGTGCAACTGCACAAAACGAGATTGGATTTCCTATTCGTGTTGGCAGATTCGTATTTTATCTTGTCCATCTCATGAAAGGTCAGTACATGCCTTCATCCACATGATTGTGCAGTGTGCTTTGAGATGATGTGCTACTTGTATTGGTACTGTTTTAAATAAATGTTGAATTGAAGCTATTGTATTGCTGTCTTTTCCCATTAAGTAGTGAACAAAAATGGGACCAACCCAGACATGATGCTTGTTGCTTTGTTACAACAAACTCTACATCACCGCCTTTATAAGTAGATGGAAGGACATACTGTTGTTGCGCCCACTCTCCCCAGGAACTGTTTATGCTTTTCGTTAATCTAATGTCGCTGGTAAAATTAAGCAATGCCACTCTCAGAATTAATTAACTACTAAATCTTAGTTCAAAACTGCAACACTGTTTTAGGAATGGTACTTTTCTTCTTTGTCGTTCTTTATACATGTTGAAACAAGGCATTGTTAAGATAATGTCTCAGTCAATATGAATGAATCACACTGATGGAGAATTGCTACTCTCCTGCTTTGTTTCCCATTAAGATAAAGTATATCAGTAGATGCTTTTCTTCTGGGAGTACAAGTCATCAACCGTTATTTCTCAGTAATTGTTTCCCTTATACCTATTGTTGCTTACAGGGATATCAAAATTAAAGCTCGGTTTTATTCTGACTTAGATTTTAGTTGAGCTGCACAAAAGGAGCCAATGTGTCCAAGGCAAACTGCTGCATTACTGGGTCTAGTTGGTCGTTCCACTTTGCAGAAAGAAGCAATCACTGTTTGTGCTACATTACAGAAGGAATGACCGAGAAGCTTTACAGAGTATTATTAGACACCGGTGACATGACTAGTCTGCAGAGACCATTGGCAATTTAACAACACGTGGAGTGCCCTGGGCAAAAAGTGCCCAAACAAGTACAAGAAGCTACGACAGGACGATCATAGGCATTAGATATTTTGAATGGGAAAAGCTTGTCAAAGTTTAATCATTGATGTTAGCAAGAAGACGTTAGTTTAATATATTTGAATTGGAAAACCTTGTCAAAATTTGCTCATTGATGTTAGCCAGAAGACATGCATTTGATATTTTTGAGTGGGACGCCCTTGCTATGAGCAGCGTCGAGTGTTTTTTCCTCTTCCTGTGTTCAGTTTAGAAGTAAATAGTTACTCTGCTGAGATATTCCTGTGTTAAGAGTTTGTTCTGAGTATTGTCTATGTAATGCCAGGCCTTGTGTTTGATTGCAAAGTTGAGCTTGGAATGTTGTGGCATGCGGCATCACGAGCTGTTCACCGTGCCTCCTGAGAATAATGCTTCGTATTGTTTTGCATGCCGATCTAATGCCAGTGATTTGCTTGTTAAGAAGATCATCCTCTTCTGTTGTTTCCGTGCTTAAGAAGTTCATTGTCTGATGTTTCGTTCATAGCCTATACGACAAGTCGGGTAGGTTAGACGTGAAACCATATGATCTTCCGACCAACTCATGATATTAGGCCGTGATTGGATCATCGTTTTCCAACCAAAACCGCTTGTAAAACTGACACATGTAAATTAAAGCAGATGGTCTCGGGCAAAGGCACTTGGTTGGTCGATTTCGACTAGTAAAATATCGGAAGTACTTCACACACGATAAAAACGCTGAACGACACTCGGACGATTGCTAATCCAGCCGTTAGCTGTTGTTTCAGCCTTGCCCATGGATGGCATGATACACACGTCGTGCATGTATCGTCTGGTAATGTCGTCCATATAGCAGTGCTCATAAAATATACATTGGTCTCTCAAATTACACGCGTAACCCGCCGGTTTTACTTACAGACCTCAGGCCCTCGGTTTCATTACGCTTGTATTTTACACGTTGTTTCCAATGATGAGTAAATTACACTTGTATGTTAATACATGTTTGAAATAAACCAGAGCTCCCAAGCGCGGCCTTACCGTTTCATGCCGTGTCAGTTCTCGAAGGTGCTCATAGGTGTCCGATGATCCTGGCTTCTTGAATGATGAGCGGGCGCTGTATCAGACCATCCGTAGGGCCCGCGAGGCCTTCTCCGTTGTCCTTCGAGTTGTTGTGCTTGTCGTGGCGCCGAGCATTGTTAACATTGTCAACGAACATGAGGATTCAGGAGATGACTTTATTTTGACTGGATGACACTAGGGACCCACTAGGGCCATAGCCGTATGTACACAAGTGCCTCCTTATTATGTACAACTATATCTTTTTGCTTTCTCCTGGTTTCCTGACATCACGGTCCCGCACCATTGTCAACCTATGTAGTCAATATAAACGAGAGAATTGCACAAGGTGCGGCCGACAGCTGGGACCAAGCAACTCGAGCAGTATTTGTGTTTTTGAGGCATGAGCACTGCAGAGTTTTTCTTGGCGATGATTTCGTTGTTGTTCAGAGGAGAGCAGGGTATTAACTGGGCGGGCTGTGGCCCATCTAGCCTAGGCCAGATAGCCAGCCCAGATACTAATTTTTTTCAAGATGAAAATGGCTAGCCCAGCTATATGTATTTTTGAGGAATACCCAGGCAAGGTCAACTTGTTATTCTCCGCCCCGCTAGGCTGCAAATCTTTCCTAGGAGGGATGCATTAGGCTTAACAGGAAAATGGGCTTTAAAAATAATAAATGGGATGTAATTATAAAAACTAGGCAGTAACTATAAAAAATGCACCAAACACGAAATTAGTTTATAAAATATTATTTATGGATTTTGAAAATCTTAAATTTTCATTGTTGCGCGCGCAATGTTTCGTTGGATTTTTACGTAATACAAATTTATATTTAATCTAACTAGAAATTTCGGGATAAAAATATTTCAGATCCCATCAAAATGTGGGAAATTTTATTGAATTATGTATTCAACGGTTGGTTGAAATTATTAATCATTGTCCTAGCTAGAAAATGGGTTGTACTTTTAACAAACTGTAAATGGGCTGTTGTAAATTCCATTAGAATTCAAAAATGGGCTGTACATTCTTACAAAATGCAAATGGGCTATAAGTTCTCTGCCAAACACTTGTGGGCCTACTAAGTGATGCGTCCCCTAAAAAAATAAGTTGACGCGTATGCAAGGCTTTGTCAACTTATTATAGTCAACACACGGTTCTAGCAGAAGTGGCTGTTGGATGTCTATCCAACGGATGTCGTGCTTCTTCTTCAATCTCGGATATTCTTAGCTTCGGCCACCCAAAAAATGATTCCTCCCCCTGACATCTGGGGCGCACTGTTTCGGAGGCTGACCTGTGGACCTAGTAAGTTGGAGCGTACCATGGGCTTTGTCAACTTAGTCAATATAAACGATTCTAGCTTCAGTGACCGTACGATGTCCATCCAACGGCCGTAGTGCTTCTTCAACCTCTGGTCTTCATGGTCCAGCCGCCCAAAGCAGCGCCGGTCGTGCCGCCTGCTCCTGTCTCCCGTGGCCGGATGTGCTGCTGCGGAGGCCTCACCGCCCCCATACTACTCCCACCCCTGGCCTGGCCATCCCTCCACTCACCCACACTCCCTGTTATTCTGCGGCGATGGCAGCCTTACACCGCAGCCAAACCAGTGAATGCTCGTACTCCTCTTCGCGTGGGCATCCACTGCCGCGTCTTGCCCGGCTCCGCGTTGTCCCCTTCCTAGGCCTCGCCGTCGTCCACTGCCGTGGTGCTCTCGGTGCGGCGTGGTCAATGTGGTCAACGACCGACTTCCATCGGAAGAGTACTGTACGCAGAGAGGCTGACAGCTGGGTCCACAGCAGCCGCAAAGAAGTGCCTCCTTATTACGCGGAAAATAATTATTCCTCCACCTGACAGCGGGGACCCACCGGACGGGCCACTAGTATTTTGTGAAAAAAATCGTTTCCCCCTGACTGCTGGGACCCACCAGACGGGCCACCCTATTTCGCAAAAAAAATGTTCCCCCCGCTGTCAGCTCGGACCCACCGGAAGTGCCTCCTTATTATGCACAAAAAATGAATACTCCCCCGCCTAGCTGGGACCCACCTTGGTGGGAGGCTGACTTGTGGGCCTACTAAGTTGACGGGGACAAAGGGCTTTGTCAAGTTAGTTAATATGAACGATTCTAGCTCCAGTGACCGTACGATGTCCATCCAACGGCCGTAGTGCTTCTTCAACCTCTGGTCTTCTTGCTCCAGCTGCCCAAAGCAGCGCCAGTCATGTCGCATGCTCCTGCCTCCCGTGGCCGGCTGTGCTGCCGAGAGGCCTCACCACCCCCTACTATTCCCACCGCTGGCCAGGCCCTGTGGCGACAGCAGCCTCACAGCGTAGCTGAACTAGTGAACCTCGTACTCCTCTCCGCGCGGGCTTCCACTGCCGCATCTTCCGCGGCTCCACGTCGTCCCCTTCCTAGGCCCTGCCGTCGTCCACCGCCGTGGTGCTCTCCGTGCAGCGTGGTCAACGTGGTCAAGGAACGACTTCCATCAGAAGAGTACTATACGTGGAGAGGCTGACAGCTGGGTCCACGGCCACAGCCCAATTTTTTTGTGATTTGCCAAGTAAGTCGCTTTGTCAGGCCTGTTGGGCTGCAAATCTTTCAAGACGAGGAGAGCTTTCATTCGGCTGGCCGAGAAAATGGCCCATCAGTAATGAGAAATGGGTTGTACATTTTTAAAACACATCAAACCGACAATTAGTTTCAAATATCTTTTTTTTCATTTCAAGATTTTAAATTACATTAATTTTTATGCGTGGAGAATTTGTTGGATTTTATATTGATATACATTTGTTTTTAAAATCAGTTTGAATGTGAGTCGAAATTTCGGGATTAAAAACAGTTCGGACCGCACCGAAATATGCAAAATTTCGTATAAGTTTTTAACCGTGGCCACAATATGGGCTGTAATGCTAACAAAAAGAATATGGGCTCCAAAAAAACCTTAAGATTCAGCAAATGGGCTGTAAATTATTAGAAATAATGGCAGATGGGCTGTATGCTATTTTCCATAGATTTGAGGCTTTCCTAAAAAATGTTGACGCACAAGCACTGACTGTTGGATGTCCATCCAACGGCCGTCGTGCTTCTTCAATCTCTGCTCTTCCTGCTCCAGCCGCTCAAACAAGCACCGGCGGGACTGCCTGCTCCCTCCTCCTCGCGGCCGGCTGTGCTGCCGCGCAGGCCTCGTCGACCCACCATACTCCCATCGCTGGCCTAGCCATCCCTCTAGTCACCCACACCTGCTGTTTTTCTCCGGCGACGGAAGACGAACCAGTAAACCCTCATACAGTCGTACTCCCCTCCACGTGGGAAACAACTGCTGAGTCTTCCTTGCCTCCGTGTCGTCCCCTTCCTAGGCCTCGCCGTCGTCCACCGCCGTGGTGCTCTGGGCGTGGCGTGGTTAATGTGGTCAACGACCGACTTCCATCGAAAGAGTACTGTGCATGGAGACGCTGACAGCTGGGTCCACGGCTGCAGGAAGGAAGTGCCTCCTTATTACATGCAAAATAATTATTCCTCCACCTGACAGCGGGGACCCACCGAACGGGCCACTGTATTTCGCCAAAAAAACGTTTCCCCCCTGACTGCTGGGACCCACCAGCTACACCTTCGCACGCAAGGAAGTGCGTCCGGGCAAAAAAACAAAACGATTCGCCCCCCTGACTGCTGGGACCCACCAGCTACATCTTCGCACGCAAGGAAGTGCCTGACAGTCGGGACCACTGATAACCCACAAGTATAGGGGATCGCAACAGCTTTCGATGGTAGAGTATTCAACCCAAATTTATTGATTCGACACAAGGGGAGCCAAAGAATATTCTCAAGTATTAGCAGCTGAGTTGTCAATTCAACCACACCTGGAAACTTAGTATCTGCAGCAAAGTGTTTAGTAGCAAAGTAATATGATAGTGATGGTAACAGTAACAAAAGAGTAACGAAAGCAAAGTAATGTTTTTGGTATTTTGTAGTTGTTGTAACAATTGCAACGGGAAAGTAAATAAGCGTAAACCAATATATGAAAAGCTCATAGGCATCGGATCAATGATGGATAATTATGTCGGATGCGGTTCAACATGTAACAGTCATAACATAGGGTGACACAGAACTAGCTCCAATTCGTCAATGTAATGTAGGCATGTATTCCGAATATAGTCATACGTGCTTATGGAAAAGAACTTGCATGACATATTTTGTCCTACCCTCCCGTGGCAGCGGGGTCCTAATGGAAACTAAGGGATATTAAGGCCTCCTTTTAATAGGGAACCGGAACAAAGCATTAGCACATAGTGAATACATGAACTCCTCAAACTACGGTCATCACCGGTAAGTATCCCGATTATTGTCACTTCGGGGTTAACGGATCATAACACATAATAGGTGACTATAGACTTGCAATATAGGATCAAGAACTCTCATATATTGATGAAAACATAATAGGTTCAGATCTGAAATCATGGCACTCGGGCCCTAGTGACAAGCATTAAGCATAGCAAAGTCATAGCAACATCAATCTCAGAACATAGTGGATACTAGGGATCAAACCCTAACAAAACTAACTCGATTACATGATAAATCTCATCCAACCCATCACCGTCCAGCAAGCCTATGAAGGAATTACTCACGCACGGTGGTGAGAATCATGAAATTGGTGATGGAGGATGGTTGATGATGACGACGGCGAAAAATCCCCCTCTCCGGAGCCCCAAACGGACTCCAGATCAGCCCTCCCGAGAGGTTTTAGGGCTTGGCGGCGGCTCCGTATCGTAAAACATGGTGAAATCTTCTCTCCTATTTTTCTCTCCCCGAAAGCAGATATATAGAGTTGGAGTTGGAGTCAGGAGGTCTCCAGGGGGCCCACAAGGTAGGGGGGCGCGCCCTAGGGGGGGGGTGCCCCCCACCCTCGTGGAAAGGGTGTGGGCCCCCTGGTCTTCATCTTTGGCGAGGATTTTTTATTATTTATTGTAAGATGTTCCGTGGAGTTTCGGGCCATTCCGCGAACTCTTGTTTTCTGCACATAAAACAACATCATGGCAATTCTGCTGAAAACAGCGTTAGTCCGGGTTAGTTCCATTCAAATCATACAAGTTAGAGTCCAAAACAAGGGCAAAAGTGTTTGGAAAAGTAGATACGACGGAGACGTATCAACTCCCCCAAGCTTAAACCCTTACTTGTCCTCAAGCAATTCAGTTGACAAACTGAAAGAAATAAAGAAAAACTTTTACAAACTCTGTTTGCTCTTGTTGTTGTAAATATGTCAAGCTAGCATTCAAGTTTTCAGCGAAGATTATAACTAACCATATTTGCAATAATTCTCAGGTCTCATGATTACCCATATCAATAGCATAATCAACTAGCAAGCCATAATAATAAATCTTGGATGACAACACTTTCTCAAAACAATCATAATATGATATAACAAGATGGTATCTTGCTAGCCCTTTCTGAGACCGCAAAACATAAATGCAGAGCACCTTTAAAGATCAAGGACTGACTAGACATTGTAATTCATGGTAAAAGAGATCCAATCATAGTCACACCCAATATAAATTAACAGTGATGAATGCAAATGACAGCCGCGCTCTCCAGCTAGTGCTTTTAATAAGAGGATGATGAGTCAACATAAAAGTAAATAGATAGGCCCTTCGCAGAGGGAAGCAGGGATTTGTAGAGGTGCCAGAGCTTGGTTTTTAAATAGAGGTGAATAATATTTTGAGCGGTATACTTTCATTGTCAACATAACAACCAAGAGATGGCAATATCTTCCATGCTACACACATTATAGGCGGTTCCCAAACAGAATGGTAAAGTTTATACTCCCCCTCCACCAACAAACATCAATCCATGGCTTGCTCGAAAGAACGAGTGCCTCCAACTAACAACAGTCCCAGGGGGAGTTTTGTTTTGCAATTATTTTGATTTAGTTTGCATAAATCATGGGACTGGGCATCCTGGTGACCAGCCATTTTCTCGTGAGTGAGGAGCGGAGTCCACTCCTCTTGAGAATAACCCGCCTAGCATGGAAGATATAGACAGCCCTAGTTGATACATGAGCTATTCGAGCATACAAAACAGGATGATTATTTGAAGGTTTAGAGTTTGGCACATGCAAATTTACTTGGAACGACATGTAGATACCACATATAGGAAGGTATAGTGGACTCATTTGGAATAACTTTGGGGTTTAAGGGATTGGATGCACAATCAATATTCCCGCTTAGTACAGGTGAAGGTTAGCAAAAGAGTGGGAAGCGACCAACTAGAGAGCGACAACAGCCATGTACATGCATTAAAATTAATAAACATTAGATGCAAGCATGAGTAGGATATAATCCACCATGAACATAAATACCGTGAAGGCTATGTTGATTTGTTTCAACTACATGCGTGAACATGTGCCAAGTCAAGTCACTTAAATCATTCAGAGGAGGATACCACCCTATCATACCACATCATAACCATTTTAATAGCATGTTGGCACGCAAGGTAAACCATTATAACTCATAGCTAATCAAGCATGGCACAAGCAACTATGATATCTAATTATCATTGTGAACATGTTTATTCATAACAAGCCGAATCAAGAACAACAAACTCATCATATATCATCATAATTGCCTTTCACTTGCACGACCGAACGATGTGAATAATAATACGAGTGCACGTGCATTGGACTAAGCTGGAATCTGTGAGCATTCAATAAACAGGAGAATACAAAGCAATATGGGCTCTTGGTTAAATCAACAATAAAGCATATAAGAGCCACTTCAACAATTTAATCATGGTCTTCTCCTACTGACCCCCAAAGAAAAGAAAAGAAATAAAACTATTTACACGGGAAAGCTCCCAACAAGCAAAAGAAGAACATGAAATCTTTTTGGGTTTTCTTTTTAATTACTACTGCAAGCATGGAAATTAAACTGATTAAAAGCTACAACTAATTTTTTGGTTTTTCTTAAGGTTTATTAAACACACAAGAAGAAAGCATGAAAGGAAATAAACTAGCATGGATGATACAATGAAAAAGTATGAACACTGACATCTAGCAATGAGTGTGTGTGAACATAAATGTAATGTCGGTGAGAAATACGTACTCCCCCAAGCTTAGGCTTTTGGCCTAAGTTGGTTTATGGCCACGGCCGGCCTGGCTGATATCCATAATAATAGTTGTTGGGGTCGTACTGTGATGAGGAAGAAGAAGGCTCTGATTGCCACTGACTAGCAATCATCTCCAGATCCCACTAATAGTTAGACTGTCATGAAGGATCAAATTGTGGTTCCGGTTTTGGCTCCTCGGCTGGTGCAGGGTTCTGGTAGGCGTGGATAGCCGTCAACGGAACAAGGTACGTGCCTACAGTCAAATCAAACAAAGAAGGAGCATGCAAGGTAATAGTCTCAGGATGATGTTTATTAAAGAACAATTGATATTTAAGTTCTCCTGCCCTATTCTTAATAATAAAATCATGTGCCACCATACTTCTATAATCTAGATAAACACGAGGCAGCCCTTTTTCTTCCTTCTCAGCATACCTAATAGGTATGTTAAAATGTGCAGCTAGGCGTGTAGCATAGATGCCTCCAAAGATGGGGCCCTTTGTACGGTTAAGACTTAACCATTTAGCAACAATACCTCCCATACTAAAAGTGTTATCACTGTATAAACCTTGGAGCAAAATAATAATATCAGGGATACTAAGGTTTCCACAGTTTCCGCGACTAATTAAGCAACGACTAGCAAATAATGCAAAGTAACGTAAGACAAGAAAATGTATGCTAGTGATTCGTGCATCGGAAACCTTCCTAGTTTCCCCTACAATGATAGTATCAATAAATCCCTCCACATCATCACGATGTGGTTCTTCTGTCTTGTCCTCAAAAGGGACTAAACAAATCCGACAAAAATCATAAAGTGACATCTCCTTATGCCCATCATATAAACGAAACTCCAACGTAGGTGGTGAGTTCCTATAATGAAAATGTAAGTTTTGCACAAAGGTATTTGGGAGTAAGAGATACTGATCGCATTGGTCATGGACGAAAGCGGTGAGGCCTGCATTATGAGCCAATTCATGAAAATCTTCATAAATCTCGGCTGCTCTCAAGAAATCCTCGGAAGGCCATTCACACGCCCGAACCTCCGCGGTGCGCGGCAAAATATACTTAGGCTTTGGTGCCTTTTCCTTCGAGCTTTAGCTCGATGAGCCCCTCAATAATCTCCTCATCATTTTCTGAAAAATTCTGAAATTTTTAGTAACTTCAAAATAAAAGTAAACCAAACTCAATAATATTGATAGCAACCACTCCTACAAGTGCCTATGGCCTATATCATGCATCAAAACTACTTTTGACCATATATATTTGACATGCAAGCTCAAGAACAGGGTCACCTAAGCAGCAAAAATTTGCAATGAATAAAGCACTAGAACAAAAACTAATTGGACCAATGGAGGAGTCACATACCAAGGAACAATCTCCCCAAGTAGTTTTGTGAGAGGTGTTTTGAGCAAGGAGATCGAAAATGGCAGCAAAGAGGGCTGGAACTCGTGCTTGAGTTGGTTTTTTGTGTTTGTGGGAGGAAGAAGAAGAGGATGGGTGCAGGAATAAGTGGAGAAGGGCCACCATGGGCCCACGAGGCAGGGGCACGCCCTAGAGGGGTAGGCGCGCCCTCCACCCTCGTGGCAAGGTGGCTGGCCCCCCTGGTGTGTTCTTTGTTCCATAAATCCTCAAATATTCTAGAAAAAATCATATTTAATTATCAGGGCATTTGAAGAACTTTTATTTTCGAGGTATTTTTATATTGCACGGATAATCAGATAACGGACAGACAAATTATTTATTTTTACTTTATTTCAACTAAATAACATAAAGTATAGAGAGGGTACAGAAGGTTGTGCTTCTAGTTTCATCCATCTCATGCTCATCAAAAGGAATCCACTAACAAGGTTGATCAAGTCTTGTTAACAAACTCATTCCGATTAACATGAAACTGGAGAAATTTCGAATAACACTAGGTTACCTCAACGGGGATATGCACATCCCCAATAATAAGTATATCATATTTCTTCTTAACAGTAGGAAGAGGAAATTCAAAACCTCCAAATATAATCGATGGAATTTTTCCGATAGAATTGATACTATGAACTTGAGGTTGTTTCCTCGGAAAGTGTACCGTATGCTCATTACCATTAACATGAAAAGTGGCATTGCCTTTGTTGCAATCAATAACAGCCCCTGCAGTATTAAGAAAAGGTCTTCCAAGAATAATAGACATACTATCGTCCTCGGGAATATCAAGAATAACAAAGTCTGTTAAAATAGTAACATTTGCAACCACAACAGGCACATCCTCACAAATACCGACATGTATAGCAGTTGATTTATCAGCCATTTGCAAAGATATTTCAGCAGGTGTCAACTTATTCAAGTCAAGTCTACGATATAAAGAGAGAGGCATAACACTAACACCGGCTCCAAGATCACATAAAGCAGTTTTAACATAGTTTCTTTTAATGGAGCATGGTATAGTAGGTACTCCTGGATCTCCAAGTTTCTTTGGTATTCCACCCTTAAAAGTATAATTAGCAAGCATGGTGGAAATTTCAGCTTCTGGTATCTTTCTTTTATTTGCAATAATATCTTTCATGTACTTAGCATAAGGATTCATTTTGAGCATATCAGTCAATCGCATACGCAAAAAGATAGGTCTAATCATTTCAGCAAAGCGCTCAAAATCCTCATCATCCTTTTTCTTGGATGGTTTGGGAGGAAAAGGCATGGGTTTCTGAACCCAAGGCTCTCTTTCTTTACCATGTTTCCTAGCAACAAAGTCTTTCTTATCATAACATTGATTCTTTGATTGTGGGTTATCAAGATCAACAACAGGTTTAATTTCTACATCATTATCATTACTAGGTTGAGCATCATTATGAACATCATCATAAACATTTTCATTAGGTTCATGTTCATTGCCATATTGTGTTTCAGCATCAGACATAGAGATATCATTTGGATTATCAGGTGGTTCAGCAATAGGTTCACTAGAAGTTTGCACAGTTCTATCATTTTTCTTTTTCTTCCTTTTAGAGGAACTAGGTGCATCAATATTATTTCTCTGAGAATCTTGCTCAATTCTCATAGGGTGGCCTTCAGGATACAAAGGTTCCTGAGTCATTCTACCAGTTCTAGTAGCCACTTTAACAGCATAATTATTTTTCTTACTATTCATCTCATTGAGCAATTCCTTTTGAGCTTTAAGTACTTGTTCTACTTGAGTGGCAACCATAGAAGCATGTTTGCTAACAAGTTTAAGTTCACCTCTAATATTGGCCATATAATCACCCAAGTATTTAATCATATCAGCATCTTGTTTTAATTGTCTACCAAAATAAGCATTGAAGTCTTCTTGCTTAAACATAAAATTATCAAACTCATCCAAGCATTGACTAGCAATTTTAGCAGGAGGGATTTCAGCTTTATCATATCCATAGAGAGAATTTACCTTTACTACCTATGTCGGGTTATTGAGGTATGGAGGTTCTTCAATAAATAAAGGATTAAGATCATATGTTTCTTCAATAGGCAGTAAATTAAGACCATGTATTTCTTCAATAGGAGGTAAATTCTTAACATCTTCAGCTTTAATACCTTTTTCTTTCATAGATTTCTTTGCCTCTTGCATATCTTCAGGACTGAGAAATAGAACACCTCTCTTCTTTGGAGTTGGTTTAGGAATAGGATCATTAATTGGAGCAGGAGCTGGCTCAGGAGGTGCCCAATTATTTTCATTTGTCAACATATTATTCAATAAGATTTCAGCTTCATCCGGTCTTCTTTCCCTGAAAAGAGAACTAGCACAACTATCCAGGTAATCTTCGAAAGCATTGGTTAGTCCATTATAAAAGATATCAAGTATTTCATTTTTCTTAAGAGGATGATCGGGCAAAGCATTAAGTAACTTGAGAAGCCTCCCCCAAGCTTGTGGGAGACTCTCTTCTTTAATTTGCACAAAGTTGTATATTTCCTTTAAAGCATCTTGTTTCTTATGAGTAGGGAAATATTTAGCAGAGAAGTAATAAATCATATCCTGGGGACTACGCACACAACCAAGATCAAGAGAATTAAACCATATCTTAGCATCACCCTTTAATGAGAACGGAAATATTTTAAGGATATAAAAGTAGTGAGATCTCTCATCATTAGTGAACAGGGTGGCTATATCATTTAATTTAGAAAGATGTGCCACAACAGTTTCAGATTCATAGCCATGAAAAGGATCATATTCAACTAAAGTAATTATATCAAGATCAACAGAGAATTCATAATCCTTATCAGTAACACAGATAGGTGAAGTAGCAAAAGCAGGGTCAGGCTTCATCCTAGCATTTAGAGATTGCTTATTCCATTTAGCTAATAACCTTTTGAGTTCATATCTATCTCTGCAAGCTAAAATAGCTAAAGAAGCTTCTTGATCAAATAAATAACCCTCAGGAATAACAAGTGATTCTTCATCATGACTTTCATCATCATAATCAGATTCAATATTTTCAATCTCTCTAGCCCTAGCAAGTCATTCCTCGAGAAAATCACCAAGTGGCACAGTAGTATCAAGCATAGAAGTAGTTTCATCATAAGTATCATGTATAGTAGAAGTAGCATCATCAATAACATGTGACATATCATAACGAATAGCAGAAGTAGGTTTAGGTGTCGCAAGCTTACTCATAACAAAAGGGGAATCAAGTGCAGAGCTAGATGGCAGTTCCTTACCTCCCCTCGTAGTTGAGGGATAAATTGTTGTCTTAGCGTCTTTCAAATTCGTCATAGTGTCCAGCAGATATAAATCCCAAGTGACTCAAAGAATAGAACTATGCTCCCCAGCAACGGCGCCAGAAATTAGTCTTGATAACCCACAAGTATAGGGGATCGCAACAGCTTTCAAGGGTAGAGTATTCAACCCAAATTTATTGATTCGACACAAGGGGAGCCAAAGAATATTCTCAAGTATTAGCAGCTGAGTTGTCAATTCAACCACACCTGGAAACTTAGTATCTGCAGCAAAGTGCTTAGTAGCAAAGTAATATGATAGTGATGGTAACGGTAACAAAAGAGTAACGAAAGCAAAGTAATGTTTTTGGTATTTTGTAGTGGTTGTAACAATAGCGACGGGAAAGTAAATAAGCGTAAACCAATATATGGAAAGCTCATAGGCATCGGATCAATGATGGATAATTATGCTGGATGCGTTCATCATGTAACAGTCATAACATAGGGTGACACAGAACTAGCTCCAATTCGTCAATGTAATGTAGGCATGTATTCTGAATATAGTCATACGTGCTTATGGAAAAGAACTTGCATGACATATTTTGTCCTACCCTCCCGTGGCAGCGGGGTCCTAATGGAAACTAAGGGATATTAAGGCCTCCTTTTAATAGGGAACCGGAACAAAGCATTAGCACATAGTGAATACATGAACTCCTCAAACTACGGTCATCACCGATAAGTATCCCGATTATTGTCACTTCGGGGTTAACGGATCATAACACATAATATGTGACTATAGACTTGCAAGATAGGATCAAGAACTCTGATATATTGATGAAAACATAATAGGTTCAGATCTGAAATCATGGCACTTGGGCCCTAGTGACAAGCATTAAGCATAGCAAAGTCATAGCAACATCAATCTCAGAACATAGTGGATACTAGGGATCAAACCCTAACAAAACTAACTCGATTACATGATAAATCTCATCCAACCCATCACCGTCCAGCAAGCCTACGATGGAATTACTCACGCACGGCGGTGAGCATCATGAAATTGGTGATGGAGGATGGTTGATGATGACGACGGCGACGAATCCCCCTCTCCGGAGCCCCGAACGGACTCCAGATCAGCCCTCCCGAGAGGTTTTAGGGCTTGGCGGCGGCTCCGTATCGTAAAACACGATGAAATCTTCTCTCTTATTTTTTTCTCCCCGAAAGCAGATATATAGAGTTGGAGTTGGAGTCAGGAGGTCTCCAGGGGGCCCACGAGGTAGGGGTGCGCCCTGGGGGGTGCCCCCCACCCTCATGGAAAGGGTGTGGGCCCCCTGGTCTTCATCTTTGGCGAGGATTTTTATTATTTATTGCAAGATATTCCGTGGAGTGTCAGGCCATTCCGAGAACTTTTGTTTTCTGCACATAAAACAACATCGTGGCAATTCTGCTGAAAACAGTGTCAGTCCGGGTTAGTTCCATTCAAATCATACAAGTTAGAGTCCAAAACAAGGGCAAAAGTGTTTGGAAAAGTAGATACGACGTAGACGTATCACCTACCTGGTCGAAGCATACGTAGCGTTGTCATTCTGGCCAGGAACGTGTATGTACATATATACTGGTGGATGTAGAGGCACTCACGTGTCGTAGTAGAGGCGCACACATAGCATGTACACGTACGTACAGCGGCCAGGGTGCAAGAAAGAAAATACGGCCACGTATGTGTACATACGGGCGGGGTCTCGAATGCCTACTCGTGCATACGTACGACGAGGGCTCGTTGACATGGCTGGGTCAGAACGGAGAAACAACATCATCATCGTGTTCATGGGGAGGCAACGGAACGCGTCGTGTTCATGGGGAGGCAACGGAATGCATCGTGTTCATCGGGAGGAAACGGAACGCATGGGAGCCAACCGGCTGCGTCGGAACGGAATGCGTGGTCGTGTTCATCGGGAGGGCTTGTACGGAACATGCGGTGGAAACGAGGCCTGGCGTACCACAAAACAGAGGAAACGGCCTTGTGTTCGACCGTCCACGTTTGAAACGGGTTCATGTTCATTGGGAGGGGTGTGGCTACTGCAAAACGGACGAAACGGACCTCCTACGGTCAAAACGGGGGTCTTGTTGATTGGGAGGGGTCTAGCGTACCACAAAACGGACGAAACGGACCTCCTACGGTCGAAACGGACCTCCTACGGTCAAAACGGGGGTCCTGTTGATCGGGAGGGGTGTGGCGTACTGCAAAACGGGACTCCACGGGATACTGTTCATCTCCACCGTCGACCTCCTCCAGCCTCCACAGGCTACCATCGACCTCCTCCAGCCTCCGGGGGCTCCTGTTCATCCAGCCTCCACCGCGCGCTACTCCACCGGCTACTGTTCAAGCACCGCTCCACCGGCTACTGTTCATCCAGCCCTCCACACTACGAGGTCCTGTTCAACCACCCCTCCACGGGCACCCCTCCACCGTCTACTATTCATCCAGCCCTCCACACCATGGGGTCCTGTTCATCCAGAGGCAACGCCACCGCTCACTGTTCATCCCAGAGGCAGCATCGATCGGCTTCAGTTAGCAGCAGTAGCGAAGGAATCGCTCGATCGGGTTCAGTTAACAGCCATCGATTGATCGCTCAGGTTCAGTAACGCGTAACCTGCAGTGCAATCGCTCGGGTTCAGTTAGAGCCCAACGCCTCGCTCAGGTCCAGTTAGAGCCAATGCCTCGCACACACGCGCGTACGTGTACTAGAGAAACGCGTATCGCTCGGCCCCGACCTCCCACCGTAACCAGGAACTCCCCAAAATTTTCCTCGCCCTCGCTTCTACCACGGTTTTTTCCGTCATGGATGGCCCAAAGAATGTCATGCAGCTGCGTCTCCGGCCCGCCCAGGACGAAAAGCCCATTTTCTTTCATGTTTTTTTGTCATAGAAGTAGGAGCCCACCACATCTATGATGATACCGGGTTTTGTCACAATTATCGTCATAGAAGTGTCATATGTATGACATAATTTTTTTTCGTTCGGCCCAAAATGTCACGGATGTGTCTTTTTTTTGTAGTGCTTGTGCATCAACTTCATAACTTCTGTACGTACCATGCATGAACCGCGCCACAACCAAACTTCTTATATATTAATATTGACGTCTAATGGGAATGTTTAGGTCCCATGCAAGAAATGGGAATGGATTTGAAACTTCTGGGTGTGGTGGTTCAATTTGCAAAGGCGCACACATAAACAACCAAAACAAAGTCATTTTGGAACAAAGAGCTGCCACGTTACAATCAGAAATAGAAGTAGTATTGAAACCGTGGGTGTTTTACTAACCATTTAAGTGCTGCCACACGTCCCTCTATTAATTGGCTAGTAGGAGGCGCCGTGCGGGGTACTACCTCCATCCTGGTTTATTGTTTCCTTAGGGGCTATTTGGTTCTAGGCCTTGCATTGCCACACTTTGCCACACTTTTTTCCAAGCTTGCCTAAGGTTAGTTCATCAAAATGAGAGCTACAAGTTTGCAAGCCTAAGGGAATCTTGTGACACTTTTGTGTGTATGCCATGTGGGGCCCTAGTGTGACTTGCCTAAGGTGTGGCTTGAACCAAACACTCATCTAAGTTGGTCAAACATGCATAACCTTAGGTGTGAAAACCTTTGGCAAAGTTTGTCACAAACCAAACAGTAGTGTTTTGTGCCAATTTTTGATTGTGAATTCAATTAACAAAAATAGTATCATTGGAAACTATGTTCAAATACGAATCTAGCCATATAAATTTTAGTAACATGCATTAAAATTTTATCAATTGAATTTATGGTCAATTTTTGACATAAAATATGAAAGGACCAACAAATCAAGACAGAGTCTTTCAGTAGACGGGAGGTGTGCGAGTAGACCGATGCGCAGGCTCACCCCAGACAGTCGTTTTGGCCCGCCCCTAAACGCACAGTGGCTAGGCATATGACTTACATGTGGGACCGCATGTAAGGAAAGTGATGATGCCCGAAATTGGCAAAACAACCCCGCTTATCACACGGGAAAAGCCCAACACTATCGTTATGAATCGTTATTTCTATGTTTTGAGGGAAAATTGTTATTTCTATCTATCAGTCGTGCCAGGAGTAGAACCCAAGTGTTACAACTTACTAGTATCACAAGTTCAAAAGGAAAATCTTGCCTTGTTCACGTCGCACTGTTGGGGAACGTTGCATGGAAAACAAAAAAATTCTACGCACACGCAAGATCTATCCATGGAGATGCATAGCTACGAGAGGGAAGAGTGTGTCTACGTACCTTCGTAGACCATTAAGCGAAGCGTTTATCAACATGGTTAATGTAGTTGTAAACCTTCACGATCCGCTCGATCAAGTACCGAACGCACGACACCTCCATGATCAGCACACGTTCAGCTCGATGACGTCCTCGCCTTCTCAATCCAGCAAAAAAGGCAAAGTAGTATATGAATTCCAGCAGCACAACGGCATGGTGACGGTGGTGGTGCAACTATCTCCGCGGGGCTTCGCCGAGCACTACAAAAATTATGACCGAGGACGAACTAGAGGGAGAGGGGCGCCACACACGGCTTGGGGATCGTGGTGTGTGTTGCCCCTCTCCTTCCTCACATATATATAGGTGGGGGAGGAGAGGAGGCAGCCTAGGGCGCCCCAAGGGGGCCGGCGGCCGCCCTTGGGCTCGTTCCCTAGCTGCGCCCCATTTCTTCTTAGGCGCATGGGGGGAGGCAGGAGGGGGTGGCGCCCCCTTTCCTCTCTCTCATGTGGAGAGGAAGGCGGGAGGGGCTAGCCCTTCCCCTTTCCTCCCTTAGGGCCAGCGTCCTAGAGGTGGGGCGTGCCAGCCCCTTGTGGGCTGGTGCGCTCCCCTCGTTTGGCCCATATGGCCCAATAACCTCTCGGGGCCTCCCGAAACCCCTTCCAGTGATCCGATGACTACTCGACACATTTCGAATTCTTTCCGGTGACCAAATAGCATCATCCTCTATATCAATATTTACCTCCGGACCATTCCGGAGCTCCTCGTCATGTCCGTGACCTCATTTGGGACTCTGAAGAACATTTGGTCACCAACTCACATAACTCATATAATACTATATCGTCAATGAACGTTAAGCATGCGGACCCTACGGGTTCGTGGATGATGTAGACATGACCGAGACGCCTCTTAGGTCAATAACCAGTAGCGGGACCTGGATGCCCATATTGATTCCTACATGTTCTATGAAGATCTTTATCAGTCGAACCTTTATGATAACATACGTAATTCCCTTTGTTTGTCGGTATGTTACTTGCCCGAGATTCAATCATCAGTATCTCCATGCCTAATTCAATCTCGTTACTGGAAGTCTCTTTAGTCGTTCTATAATACATCATCTCATAACTAACTCCTTAGTCACTTTACTTGCAAGCTTCTTGTGATGCTGTATTACCAAGAGGGCCCAGAGATACCTGTCCAATATACGGAGTGACAAATCCCAATCTTGATTCATGCCAACTCAACAGACACCTACGGAGATACCTGTAGAGCATATTTGTGATCACCTAGTTATGTTGTGACATTTGATAGCACACAAGGTGTTCCTCCGATATCCGGGAGTTGCATGATCTCATGGTCAAAGGAATATGCATTTGACATTAAGAAAGCGGTAGCAATAAACTGAACGATCATATGCTATACTAACGATGGGTCTTGTTCATCACATCATTCTCCTAATGATTTGATCATGTTATCAAGTGATAACTCATGTCCATGGTTAGGAAACTTTAAACATCTTTGATCAACGAGCTAGTCTAGTAGAGGCTTGCTAGGGACACGGTATTTGTTTATGTATCCACACATGTATTTAAGTTTCCGGTTAATACAATTCTAGCATGAATAATAAACCTTTATCATGAACAGGGAAATATAATAATAACAACTTTATTATTGCCTCCAGGGCATATTTTCATCACGCACCCCCACACAGCTGATCCGGCACGCCGCTCAAGGGGGAACAAGTGTTGTCTTGCATCTTCACTTACAAGTGGGACCACAGTTGAGGAAACCGACTATCGGCAAACCCCCACCCACCCGCTGCACGATGGCTGAGTTCAGAGAAAGGAGGAGGGAGAAGAGATAGCTGTAGCACGGACTCCAAAAAATATGGTGTCAGATGGGAGTTGTGCTGGTGGTGTGTGCCGTACTCCTAGACGTGAATGCTTGTTCTGGTCCATGCCACCTGTAACATCCCAAATTTTCAATTTAGAATGTTATACATTAAAGCATCATTGCATATCATATTTTATTGCATTTTGGCTTGATCCTAGAAATTCTACGCAACTCAAGGACCTACGGAGAGATTTGGGGATTTCATTATTTTCATATTCAAGTTTTCTCGAATTTTGGAAAGAGGATCGTTTGATTTTAATTATTTTCTCTTAGATTATTTCTTTTATAAAAATAAAAGAGAGAGGATAAAATGACTTCCTCAAAATAGAGAAATATCGAAGATTTAATATTAAAATCAAATAAGATTTTTTTATTTGGAGTTCTATTGCTATTTTATTTGAATTAGAAAAATATGCGTTTTTCAAAGTTGCATTTTAGGCCCAAATAAATGTTCATCTTGGCTGGCTTGTTTTTAGAGGACGGGGAAAATTTATTTCGGGATTTTTGGAGTCTGTTTAGTATTTCTTTTCTTTCCTTTTCTGCATGTCGGAATTACTTAAAAAAAATTGAACCGACTCCGGGCCGTACCCGAGCGGGACTCCGCCCGGGGGGCCGTTATAAGCCGCCGCCCCGAGCCACCTAAAGCTCACAGCCGCCGCCAAAGCCCACCCGCGCCCTAACCCTAAACATAGCCGCCGAGCCACGCCGCGGCCGCCGCCGCCCGCGCCGCCGCCGCTGCCGAAGCCGCACCACCGCCGCGCCGCCGCGCCGGACCCCAGGTAGCCGCCTCGGTTTTCGTGAGAAAACCGTTTGGTTTTTTCGAAAGCCTAGATCCGTTTTTAGATCTGGTTCGGTTTATTTTTTTGGTTTAGTTATTTAACGAACGGCCGTTTTTACATTCGTTTTAACGAACGGTTTTCACCGTTTTTCCGTACATAGTGAACGTTCATTCCTTAGCCTGTTCGTCAGTTTTTCTTTTTCTTGGATTTTCCGCGATTATTTTCGATCGCGATTTCTGATCCGATTTTCATTTTAGTATAACTTTTCTCCCATTTATCAGAATCAGGCGATTCAAGTGCCTAGACTTTCGTCTCGAAACCCTCTTTCCGTTTAACCAACTTGAACAAGATTCTGATATAGTAAAATTTGACTTTAGTCCAGATTAGTAATCGGATCTTGTTTCTTTCGCAGTTTGAGTTTCGTTGCTCCATTGGATTTGTTTTTTTTGCAAACCAGAGTTCTTAAGTTGAACTTTCTGGTTAGATCTCTTATTTGAGTTTTACCCATGCTTTCTTGTTTGATTGCTTATTGTATGCTTGTTTGATTGCGATGGAGTACCCGAAGTGTGAAGCGTGCTACATCGAGTATGTAGGTTTTGCGGATCATCGGCAAGGAAAGCAACACTTTGATCATATCCCTTTATAACCTAGTTTTTATGCATTAGTTTCAACCCTCGAACATTGCATGGTTAGGACTTGATAACATGTGGGATTGGGAATTAGATGAGGAAGTACCTATTCACCTATTTTATTATCAAACCCTTGGGAGTTACTTCTACACATTGCTTATATTGCCATGCTATGCTCGTAGACGTGGTTTGAGTGAGTGAAACCATGACAGATGTGAGATTGTTAAATTAATGGTTCAACTTAAGGTGGCAACTTTAAGTACATATCTGGGTGGATTGCTTATCGGGCACCTGGAGAATCCAGTGTTGTCCTAGGATATCCCAGAGTACCCGTGTGATAATCCTAAGGTCCACCACCCAGGCTCAAAGGGAACTGAAATATTTCAT
Organism: Triticum dicoccoides; assembly: GCF_002162155.2. Taxonomy (NCBI): domain Eukaryota; kingdom Viridiplantae; phylum Streptophyta; class Magnoliopsida; order Poales; family Poaceae; genus Triticum; species Triticum dicoccoides. The sequence goes on along the minus strand of NC_041380.1, from coordinate 167,890,893 downwards.
GCTAGAAACTTCCGTGTGCAGCCACAAGCTATTATGGGATCTAGCATAGTTGAGTAAGTTGCGTGAAGCTCTTGAAGAGGTAGACTAGCAGATGTGGTGGGTTGTAGGTGGTATAGTCTATCCAGAGTAGAGAGTTAATGCTTCTGAAAGACCATGTCTCGGTCATCCGTTTCTCAAACATCATGTAGTGCGAGAAATCCAATGGAGGAGATTGAGTCTTGTGGGAAAAGTGCGCAAACCTCTGCAGAGTGTCAAACTAATCATGGTTAGCCGTGTCCCCGGTTATGGACATCTTGAGTATCTAGTACTTGGATTATCATATTGTTGGGTTGATAATTTCTTTTAAATTAGGATTGAGTTGGAGGAACCTTCTCAATGGTGTTTCAACTACCATGATAGTTAAATAAAATCTATGCCTTTGTTGTAGGAAAAAATTGGCTTTCCGCAAAACTTTAACCATAGAGCTTTCCATCAGCCAAATATGCATATAGTGATAACATTATTCTGTTCTTTCTCTACTGTGTTATATTGCCAGCATATTCCATGTGCTGACCCGTTTTCGGGCTGCAACGTATTATGTTGCAGACTTTTCATACGAGGAGTAAGGTTTGTTAGGTCATTGCCGTACAGCTCAGCTATGCCGCTGGAGTTGATGGACTCACTTTATCTTCCAAGCCTTCTGCTGTTATCGTATTAAATGGCCTTAAGCCATATTTATTGTAATAAGTTCTCTATTGAGACATTCGATGTAATAAGTGTGTGATTGATACTCTGTTATAAATCCTTTGAGTACTGTGTGTGTCAGCATTACCGATCCAGGGATGACACTGAAGCACAGAGACTTGACCGTTTGAGGTCGGGTCGCTACAAGATGGTATCGGAGCACACACTGAGTGTAGGACACGACCACTAAGCTAAAGCCCTAGATCACCACTCTCTTCTCATTTCTGACCCCTCTCCATTTTCTACTCTTTAGGATGGCGGACGGAAGGAACAAGTTTGCACAACCGGATGAAGAAGCACCTTTTGGACGACACTTAAAGGAATTCACTAAGTACCCGAACATTGGAATACCAAGCTTCACCGGGACTTACAACGCCACTTTACCAGAAGAGGAGCGATGGATGATTCAAGTTCAAGTTCCAGGAAGGACATTCGCACCAGTCACCAAACCCATAGAGTTTTCCTTTGATGCACCAACTTGGAGTCTAGGAAAGAGTATGACAGCTCACATCACCATGGACGCATTAGAGAAGTTTACCATAAGGAGCTTAAGGATACTACCTATCAGATTTGTGGGTGCCGAGATGAGCAATGGGAGATGATCAGCACCAGGAAGGATAGATTAATCGCAACTTTCATCCAGGAGTTAAACCAGCACATTTGTCGCCAGGAGAACCAGATGTGCGCAGGCATGATAGATCTGAAGAAGGCAATGACAAGGATCACAGAACTGGTGGAAGAACTCAAGGCTACTCGTGAAGATTATGAGGAAATCATCATACGAGTGGAGAAGAATGACGATCTGGAAAGGAAGCTTGGAGTATTCATGGGAGACCCCACGCCAGGAGGAGAAGACGATGGACCCAAGGAGATTCGTTCTGAGGACTACATCATCATCGACGACACCGAGTCGGACCCCGACGATAGCGATGATGACTATGAAGACGAAGCTGGAGCAGACATCATGGAGTCTTCGACTGATCAATATTTCTAGTAGACCACCACATCAGTAGTAGAATTCCACCATGTATATAGTATAGTCCGAGCACTTTTGTAACGATAGTTAGATCGACTGTATGCCTTGCTTGATTGATTGAGTGATATGATTGTGTTTGTCCCATGTGCATATGGGTAGTGTTTTTCTCACTAGAACTCATTCTATTCTATTCTCTTCCCTCTAAACCCTTAGATGCCTCCGAGACGTGACCCCAGATTTACTTTCCCAATAGAGCTCACTCAGTTGATCCAATAGCAGAATGCACTGATGCAGTTATTAGGTCAGAATCAAGGAAACAACAACAACAACCCACCACCACCACTAGTTAACAACTTAGCCCGCTTTCTGAGGTTGCAGCCGCCGGTGTTTTCCAGCAGCACCGAGCCGATAGTGGCAGATGATTGGCTCCGTGGGATTGGAAGGGAGTTAACCACTGCAGGTTGTACAGATGCTGAGAAGGTGCGTTTTGCTGCACATCAGTTGGATGGACCAGCAGCCTCATGGTGGGAGAATTACACAGTCACCTATCCTATAGCCACTATTACATGGGATCAGTTTCAGCAAGCATTACGCACCGCCCATGTCTCAGCGGGAGCTATGAGCATGAAGAAGCATGAGTTTCGCAACTTGCGCCAAGGGAACTGTACCGTGGGGCAGTACGTGGATGAATTTAGTAAGCTGTCTCGTTATGCCCCTGATGATGTGGCCACAGATGTTGCGAAGTACGAGAAGTTTATGGAAGGGCTGAACGATGAGATGAGCATGTAGTTGATGGTGGCAACATTTAACAACTACCAGGAGTTGGTAGACAAGGCTCTTACGATTGAAGGGAAGCAGCAGCAAATTGAGAGCCGTGAAAGGAAGTATGGACAAGGAAGGCACAACTCAGGAGCTCAGCAGAAGCCTCATCTAATCACGAACTCGGGACGACTTGTTCATAACCATGGAGGTCATAACCATAACGGAGGAAGTTCGCATAACCACAATGGTTCCAAGAATGGGACTGGGAACGGAACAAGCAAGAATCAGACCCGCTCCAATCCAGCCACACCCGCCAAGAGAGACCTAAGTCACATTACTTGCTTCGAGTGCGGGAATACTAGACACTATGCCACGGAGTGCCCTGAAGCAAAGAATGGAAATGGTAATGGGAGCGCTGGGAAGAAGCCTAATCCATTCAACAAAGGACAAGTGAACCACGTTAACGTGGAGGAGGTTGAAGGGCAGCCAGACGCAGTTATCGGTAAGTTTTTGGTTAAGTCTTTTTATTGCCCTTGTTCTTTTTGATACTGGTGCATCGCATTCATACATATCAAGGGGATTCGTGGATAAGTTTAAACTACCAACCCAAACCCTTAGGACCCCTCTGTTAGTAAGTTCACCTGGAGTAGAGTATATGGCCAGCCGATGGTGCGACCAGATACCCCTAACCATTGGTAGCCATCTTTTTCCATCAGACCTAATAATTTTGGAGTCACAATGATTGGATGTGATATTAGGCATGGAGTGGATGTCAAAGTATGGAGGAAGCATTGACTGTGCTAGTAAATCAATTTGTCTCACCACCCCGGAGGGAAAAAGGATCAAGTATGTATCTAGACATACGCCTAGGAGGAGCCAAGTAAATACCCTCATGGGAGTTGTTTAGGAGGAAGTGCCAGTAGTGAAGGATTACCCAAATGTTTTTCCAGAGGAGTTACCAGGCATGCCACCGGATCGAGACATCGAGTTTTGATAGAGCTATTGCCAGGTACCGGGCCAATATCAAAGAGACCTTACCGGATGCCCGCAAATGATCTGGAGGAGATTAAGAAGCAGATCAAGGAGTTATTGGAGAAAGGTTACATCCGACGGAGTTCATCACCATGGGGAGCCCCAGTGCTTTTGGTTGAGAAGAAGGATTAGTCTCTAAGGATGGTTGTTGATTATCGTGCATTGAATGAGGTGACGATCAAAAACAAGTACCCACTACCGATGATCAATGATTTGTTTGACCAGTTGCAAGGAGCTAAGGTGTTCTCAAAGATCGATCTGCGATCAGGATATCATCAGGTGAAGATCCGGGAAAAGGATATACCTAAAACCGCATTTACCACAAGGTACGGGTTATATGAGTATACGGTCATGTCATTTGGACTGACTAACGCCCCCGCCTATTTCATGAGCATGATGAACAAGGTGTTCATGGAATATTTGGATAAGTTTGTTGTGGTGTTCATTGATGATATAATGGTATACTCGAAGAATGAAGAGGAGCACAAAGAGCATTTGCGTTTAGTTCTCGAGAAACTCAGGGAACATCAGTTGTATGCCAAGTTCAACAAATGTGAGTTTTGGTTGAAAGAAGTTGGATTCCTTGGACATGTTATATCAGGAGAAGGTATAGCAGTAGACCCCACCAAGGTTCAGTCAGTCACTGAATGGTTGGCACCCACTTCAGTTAGCGAGATCCGCAGTTTTCTTGGACTCGCAGGATACTACCGGAGATTCATTGACAATTTTTCCAAGATTGCGAAGCCAATGACAGAGCTATTGAAGAAGGATGTCAAATTTAAATGGATGGAAGAATGTGAAGCAAGTTTTCAGGAGTTAAAGAAATGTCTGACTACAACCCCAGTACTGATTCTGCCGGATATACGCAAGGATTTCCAAGTGTATTGCGACGCCTCTCGCTTAGGACTTGGAGGAGTACTGATGCATGACGGAAGAGTTGTTTCGTATGCTTCTCGACAACTAAAACCGCATGAGTTAAATTATGCCACACATGACTTGGAGTTGGCTGCCGTAGTGCATGCGTTGAAGACTTGGAGACATTATCTTATTGGAAACCATTGCGATGTATACACTGACCATAAGAGTCTGAAGTACATTTTCACACAGAAGGAGCTGAACCTTAGGCAGAGGAGATGGTTGGAACTTATAAAGGATTATGACATGAAGCTTCACTATCATTCAGGCAAGGCCAACGTCGTAGCAGACACTTTGAGCCGGAAGAGTTATGCCAACACACTCATAAGCGCAGGATTGCCAGAGGAGTTGGCGGAGGATCTCAGGGAACTCCGATTGGAGATTGTCCCTAGAGGTTTTGTTGCAACAATGGAAGTTCAGTCTACATTGTTAGGAAAGATTCGAGAAGCTCAGAAGGATGACAACGAGATCACCAAGATAAAAGAGAGAATGAGCAAAGGAAAGGAAAAAGTTTTTCGTGAGGATGAACACAACACCTTGTGGTTTGAGGACCGTGTTTATGTGCCCAATAACACAGAGATCAGGAAGTTAATACTTCAGGAGGCTCATGACTCACCATACTCGATTCACCCCGAAAACACCAAGATGTATGCGGATTTAAAGGAGCGTTTCTAGTGGACTGGTATGAAGAAGGATATTGCCGAGTATGTAGCCGTATGTGATGTATGTCAGAGAGTGAAGGCAGAACATCAAAAGCCAGCCGGATTGCTACAACCTATGTCGATACCCGAATGGAAGTGGGATAAGCTTGGCATGGATTTCATCACCGGATTGCCCAGGACCAAATCAGGATATGATCCTATATGGGTAGTAGTTGATCGCTTGACCAAAGTAGCTCACTTTATCCCAGTGAAAACCACCTATACAAGTGCCAAGTTGGCAAAGATATACATGACTAGGATCGTATGTTTGCATGGATTTCCAAGGACAATTATATCAGATAGAGGAACCCAGTTTACCTCAAAGTTTTGCAATCAGTTACATGAAACCTTGGGAACCAGACTGGAGTTCAGTACAACTTTTCACCCGCAAACAGATGGACACACTGAGAGAGTCAACCAGATTCTGGAGGATATGTTGAGAGCTTATGCACTAGATTATGGATCTAGTTGGGATGACAACTTGCCCTACGCAGAGTTCTCATACAACAACAGTTACCAGGCCAGTTACGGAAGGAGGTGCAGGACATCGTTGTTGTGGGATGAAGTTGGAGACCGTCAGTTGTTTGGACCAGATTTGATTAAGGAATCAGAAAAGAAGGTTAAATTGATTAGAGATAGACTGAATGTAGCTCAGTCCCGACAGAAGAGTTATGCACATTCAAAACGCAAGGAGGTAGTCTATGAAATCGGAGACAGAGTGTATCTTCGGGTGTCACCACTCCGAGGAGTTAAGCGCTTTGGAGTTAAGGGAAAGTTAGCGCCATGCTTTGTGGGACCATACAGAGTTTTGGAACGTATGGGAGAAGTTGCTTATAAGTTGGAATTACCCGAAGGATTGTCAGGAGTTCACGATATGTTCCACGTTTCTTAGTTAAAGAAGTGTCACACAGAGATGGCCGACATTCCTCTGAGACATACAGTACCGCTGGAAGCGATTCAGTTGGACAATGATTTGACCTATGAGGAGAAGCTAGTCAGGATTCTCGAGTTTGCCAGTCGGGTTACCCGCAGCAAGGTTATTAAGTTTTGCAAAGTTCAGTGGAGCCACCATACTGAGGACGAAGCCACCTGGGAACGAGAGGAAGATCTACGCAAGGACTATCCACACCTATTTTCTAGCCAACCCGAATCTCGAGGGCGAGATTCATCTTAAGAGGGGTAGGTTTGTAACATCCCAAATTTTCAATTTGGAATGTTATACATTAGAGCATCATTGCATATCATATTTTATTGCATTTTGGCTTGATCCTAGAAATTCTACGCAACTCAAGGACTTACGGAGAGAGTTGGGGATTTCATTATTTTCATATTCGAGTTTTCTCGAATTTTGGAAAGAGGATCGCTTGATTTTAATTATTTTCTCTTTGATTATTTCTTTTATAAAAATAAAAGAGAGAGGATAAAATGACTTCCTCAAAATAGAGAAATATCGAAGATTTAATATTAAAATCAAATAAGATTTTTTATTCGGAGTTTTATCGCTATTTTATTTGAATTAGGAAAATATGCATTTTTCAAAGTTGCATTTTAGGCCCAAATAAATGTTCACCTTGTCCGGCTTATTTTTAGAGGATAGGGAAAATTTATTTCGGGATTTTTGAAGTCCGTTTAGTATTTTTTTCTTTCTTTTTCTGTATGTCAGAATTATTTTTCTTTTAAAAAAAGTGAACCGACTCCGCCCGGGGGGCCTTTATAAGCCGCCGCCCCGAGCCACCGAAAGCCCACAGCCGCCGCCGAAGCCCACCCGCGCCCTAACGCTAACCCTAGTCGCCGTGCCGCGCCGCCGCCGTCGGAGCCGCACCGCTGCCTCGTCGGACCCCGTCGGACCCAAGGTAGCCGCCTCGGTTTTCATGAGAAAACCGTTTGGTTTTTTTCGAAACCCTAGATCCGTTTTTTAGATCCGGTTCGGTTAATTTTTTTCGGTTTAGTTATTTAACGAACGCATGTTTTTACGTTCGTTTTAACGAATGGTTTTCACCGTTTAGCCGCAGACACCGAACATTCGTTCGTTAGCTTGTTCGTCAGTTTTTCTTTTTCTCGGGTTTTCCGCGATTATTTTCGATCGCGATTTCTGATCCGATTTTCGTTTTAGTATAATTTTTCGCTCGTTTATCGGAATCAGGTGATTTAAGTGCATAGAGTTTCATCTCGAAACCCTCTTTCCGTTTAACCAACTTGAACAAGATTTTGATACAGTAAAATTTTACTTTAGTCCAGATTAGTAATCGGATCTTGTTTCTTTCGCAGTTTGAGTTTCGTTGCTCCGTTTGATTTGACTTTTTTTGCAAACCGGAGTTCTTAAGTTGAACTTTCTGGTTAGATCTCTTATTTGAGTTTTACCCGTGCTTTCTTGTTTCATTGCTTATTGTATGCTTGTTTGATTGCGATAGAGTACCCGGAGTGCGAAGCGTGCTACATCGAGTCTCTAGGTTTTGCGGATCATCAGCAAGGCAAGTAACACTTTGATCATATCCCTTTATCACCTAGTTTTTATGCATTAGTTTCAACCCTCAAACATTACATGGTTAGGACTTGATAACATGTGGGATTGGGAAGTAGATGAGGTAGTACCTATTCACCTATTTATTATCAAACCCTTGGGAGTTACTTCTACGTATTGCTTATATTGCCATGCTATGCTCGTAGACGTGGTTTGGGTGAGTGAAACCATGATTGATGTGAGATTGTTAAATTAATGGTTCAACTTAAGGTGGCAACTTTAAATACACATCTGGGTGGATTGCTTGTTGGGCAGCTCGAGAATCCAGTGTTGTCCTAGGATATCCCGGAGTACCCATGTGATAATCCTAAGGTCCGCCACCCAGGCTCAAAGGGAACTGAGATATTTCATGCTAGAAACTTCCGTGTGTAGCCATAAGCTATTATGGGCTCTAGCATAGTTGAGTAAGTTGCGTGAAGCTCTTGAAGAGGTAGACTAGCAGATGTAGTGGGTTGTAGGTGGTATAATCTATCCGGAGTAGAGAGTTAATGCTTCTGAAAGACTGTGTCTTGGTCATCCGTTTCTCAAAGATCGTGTAGTGCGAGAAATCCAATGGAGGAGATCGGGTCTTGTGGGTAAAAGTGCGCAAACCTATGTAGAGTGTACAAACTAATCATGGTTATCCATGTCCCCGATTATGGACATCTTGAGTATCTAGTACTTGGATTATCATATGTATCTCATCACTCTAAATTAATATTGTTGGGTTGATAATTACTTTTAAATTGGGATTGAGTTGGAGGAACCTTCTCAATGATGTTTCAACTACCATGATAGTTAATAAAATCTATGCCTTTGTTGTAGGAAAAAATTACGTATACATAGACGTAGAGATGGTGCAATAGTTTTGAAAGTTTGAATCCAAACATCAGAATGCAATTTCTATCGTTGATTGGACTCATCCGACGACCTAGGATGATGGGATTTGCAACTATACATTACAAACACCTGCCAGCCGCGTGAAGCATGTGAAGCTAACTAGTCGTACTATTGTTGATTGTAATCATCTAATAACCTATTGCAATGCACGTACAATTATGTATCCAGGAAAAAAATTCCGCGTCGTAGCGCCCACTCTGAGAAGCAACTTGAAAGCCATTCATAAATCTCTATCTCTATCTCTACTCTTACGAATAGGAAGGAAACTACGTCAATTTTGCAAAAAGATACCCGCACCCCTCTCCACATTTGCACATAAAGCCTTCCCTCATTCATCCTTATCTCCCACAAGATAAACTACTCATATAAATGCATCTTGATGTTCCGTGGAATGCACAGACACCTTGCTAGTATATTCCCAAAGAAGAAGCAAGCTCTATCTTTCGGCCAATGCATGCATGAGTAGAGACGAGAGAAATTTGCATGCGAGGGATTAAGGGAGGGAGGCCAGTGGCTAGGCATTTAAAGGAGCTTGCATGCAAAATTTACACGGGGCCCAAAATCTGGTTAGCTTGCAATTCGGTTGGCTAACTACTACTCTCAAAATATGCTCCTCGTTCTGCGTACATGCTTTGGCATGAGAGATTCAAAAGTTAGGCCCTGTAAAAATAGAAGGAGGGAGTACAAGGTATGGGATGAAGGAACCATCATGAATCCGCTTCTTCAAGAAAACTTACCGCACCAGCAGTACTGCTACCACATGCGAAGACTGGACGACACTGTAGCACGTCATTCTAACCCACTAGGCCAAGCTAGCCAGCCTAACGTGCGGGAAAGCCCTACCCTCGTCATTTTGTTGTCGATTTCTATCGATAGATCGCATGTACATAGCCTAGTTTAGTAAGTTTGTTAGGCGTATCATTTAGTATTACATACAACAAGTCATAGACATGCAACAACAACGAGGATATATTATACTAAAGTTTTTATCACACAACAAATAACAAAACAATGAAATAAACTTCAGGTCAACCAATTCTTGGCGTTGGAAACGCTTGCTTTGAAGCATACATGATTCTCTAGGCAGGGCCTATTGTCAATATCGAGACCAATGGAAGACTCGTCATCCACACTGAAGCGGCCTGTATCAGGACAGATATTGTAATAGCCAGGGTAGGGAACCATAGCAATGTCCAAGGTATAGATACAATTGCTTCTCATAAATGGTAGTAACGTTGTGCCAACAATAGCTGGATTGCCTTTCACTATCATTGGATATTTTAGTCCAAGGAAGAGCGAGTTTTTTCCAAGGCTATCAATATTGAACCAGGCGGAAGGTGCTGTCACTAGCACACTAGTATCTGTCCTGAATACCCTACAATGGATGTTGGAATATGTCCGGAGAGTGCGACCATGGGAGACAACACCTTCTTCCTCTATAACATCAGTAGTGCCCTGTATACAGACAAGAAGCGGTGATCCATCGGAATAAGTTGCTAGGTGCCACTGAGTATGTAGGTCCCGCTCGTCTTCATGCTCGTGATCATCACCATCGTCATCTCCCCCTTGGTTATAAAATTTTCTAAGTATTGGTAGGGGAATGTTGACAAGACCTTGGAAAACACAAGAAGGTTAATCAATGGACGGGGATACTAAACTCACATGCATGGTGAATGAAACAATTATAGTTACAGTGGAAGACAAACATATCGAAACAATAAGGATCCCATGCGAAAACAGTGCCATGAGTGGTGGAAACAAACACAAGACCCTCGTATTGAACTGCATCATAGTACACATCCATGTACATAAACTGATTTTCGAGCAATATGCATTGAGTCAAAGGACTAAGGATGGCAACAAGCTTGTCGAAGATAGCGACAACATAAGCATTCCTATAATCCCAAGAGCGACCAGGAACTCGACAAATTGCTATTTTCTGTAGACAACAGTCACCATGATCATATTTGAACGCATGTCAATCATTTGTGTGCTCAATCTCATGGCAGTCTGAGATTTTTGGAAGTGGAACCCAGTGATGAGTGTACACATTCACAAGTTCCCACTCGCAGTTGTACCCAATATAAACAACCCAATCTTCATTTGCGCCTGACCAGGCCTTACCCGTAAGTGATGGCATTTGAACATCACATGTATCATTATCAAGCGGCACCAACTTGCACAAGGCGAGGCTTTCATCGTCCCTGCGCCAGTGAGCATGGTCATGGCGAAGAAGATAGGGGAGATCAAACCGCTCTTGAACCTTTGGGTTCTTTGTAATGATGTTATTTGTGGAGTTGAGAATGGTCTTGAACGAACTTGCCATGCTAGCTGAGGTGATGACGTCGCACCGATCAATGAGTTCCTCCACCATGTCATCTTTCAGATCGGGGCAAGAATAATGGGGTCGTTTCCTACCTGTTCCCTCCATCGAGAAGACGAACAATGGCAGAAGGAAGAGTCAAGGAAAATGGAGGGAGGAAGAGCATGCGACAACAGGTCCAATTTGAGAGGGAAAGGCAAAGAGGTAGTGGATGGTTGCCACGGTAGAGGAAGAGGCTAGTGCAGAGCGGACAATCGCCACGGTATAGAAAGAGGTGCCCCGGCCTACATAGACGTCCGTTCGGAAATTATACAAAAGGACTCGCCGTCGTCTTACTGACATGTTGGAACAGGACCACATGTCAATGAAACATGGTGTGTCATTTCTCGTGCAAAATGCAATCTGGCCGCGTTGGCCTGAGGTGCCACATTATTTCTCCACATTATTTTTTTAATGGTGTGCCATTCAGTTTTGAAGCACAACTAATTGGTATTGTATGCAGAGAAAAGATATATAGGCTGGAGCTTCAACGCTTGCTTGCTAAGGGCTGCCCACTTTCTTATCACACTATCACCCTCTCTCCAGATCTAAAAAAGAGGGTGGTGGCCCCTCTCTCTGTTGGGAAACGTTGTAGGGAAAACAAAAAAATTCTACGCACACGTAGTGATCTATCCATGGTGATGCATAGAAACGAGGGGAGAGTGTGTCCACGTACCCTCATAGACCGTAAACGGAAGCGCTTAACAAGGCGGTTGATGTAGTCGAACTTCTTCACGCTCCAACCGATCATGTACCGACCGCACGGCACCTCCGTGTTTTGCACATGTTCAGCTCGGTGACTGTTGGTGTCAAAACCGGCGGATCTCGGGTAGGGGGTCCCGAACTATGCGTCTAAGGTCGATGGTAACAGGAGACGGGGGACACGATGTTTACCCAGGTTCGGGCCCTCTTGATGGGGGTAATACCCTACTTCCTGCTTGATTGATCTTGATGAATATGAGGATTACAAGAGTTGATCTACCACAAGATAGTAATGGCTAAACCCTAGATGTCTAGCCTGTATGATTGTGATTGCCCCTACGGACTAAACCCTCCAGTTTATATAGACACTAGAGGGGTCTAGGGTTGTACAGAGTCGATTTATAGAGGAAGGAATCTTCATATCCGAATGCCAAGCTTGCCTTCCACGCAAACGAGAGTCCCATCAGGACACGGGAGGAAATCTTCTATCTTGTATCTTCACGGCCCATCAGTCCGGCCCACGTCACATAGCCCGGACGCCCGAGGACCCCTTAATCCAGGACTCCGTCGGTAGCCCCTGAACCAGGCTTCAATGACGATGTGTCCGGGCCGTAGATTGTCTTCGGCATTGCAATGCGGTTTCCTCCTCCAAATACTCCAAAATAGTCCTTGAACATAGAAAGCGTGTCCGGCTCTGCAAAACAAGTACCACACATAGCCGTAGAGATTATAATATTTCATGGGTCCCATCTACTGACAACTTTTGTAGCGAGATGCCACGTCTCCGCCCAGTCATTATTTCAAGCCGTTTTTTAGCCTCCCGCTCCGGTTTTGATTGGCACGTCTTGTCGAAGCAGAGATCATGCCCCCTTATTGCGGGATTCTCATCAATACGGGCGTGGGTTATCCAACCGCGCTGTCCGCACGACCCTTGGGGAATAGGCGAGTTTTAAGGCGAGTGGGGAGGCGCTTGACACTCGCTGCCTTTTTTATAAGAGGATAAAGATCCATTCTTTCACCCATGCCTTCTTCCTCTCTGCCCATCCGTTCTCGAGCTCCAGCACCCAATCTTCCATCATTTCCGCCTCCAAAAAGCACTCCGACCAGGTCTGGATCCAGAACATAGGGCAAGTGGATGGGCTCCTCCATCACGGAGGGAAACATCACTGAGCTCTGGGAAGCAGGGTACTTGGCCCAAGGAATCGCCCACCAGCTTCTGGCCAAGGGGTAGATCGTCCCTACCCCAGAGCCCAACGAGAGGGTGGCATTCATCCCCCACTTCATCCGCGGGTTAGGATTTCCCCTCCACCCCTTCGTTCGTGGACTCATGTTCTACTACGGGCTAGATTTCCATGATCTAGCCCCGAATTCTTTCCTCAACATCTCGACATTCATTGTCGTGTGTGAGGCCTTCCTCCGTATCCCACCCCACTTCGGATTATTGCTAAAGATATTCAATGTGAAGCCAAAAGTGGTGGATGGTCAACACGTGGAGTGCGGAGGTGCAATGGTGAGCAAACTATCCAATTTCACATGGCCCATTAGCACCTTTGTGGAAATCGTCAAGGGGTGGCAGAAGCAGTGGTTCTACGTCACTGAGCCCCGCGACACCACCTGGGCCACGGCTCCTGAATTCATGTCCGGCCCCCCAATGTGGCTTACCTCCTGGCTAAAAAAGGGCCTGGACTAGTCGTTGTTAGACGAGATATCGGTGTTGCAGGCGCGCGTCAAGACCATGGTGGACAAGAACATCAAGCTCGTCAATGTGATCCAGGTGATGCTTTTTTGCCAGATCCTTACCTGCCAAAGCTGGGCTTGCCATCTGTGGGAGTTCGATCCGGCCAAGCACCAGACCTTGCGACAATTCTTCGGTGTTACACACGAAGGCATCTGGAAGGTGCTTTTTAAGGCCAATGAGACGTGGCCGAAGACGACCGAGGACCGTGGGTACAACCTGACCCATCCTGCCAGTTCGGGAAGTTTTTTGTATTTCAAGGTGTATCCTTCACCTGTACATTCAAGGAAGATGTCTAAGCTTCCCCATGTGTCTTTCCAGGGCTGAACAAGGAAGGTAGAGTGGATCCAGTGTCCGGCTCCGTTGCCGGAAAACCCAGCCATCCCACTTCTGACGAAGATGCTTGTTTCGGCGCCCTACCAGGCGCCGGAGAAGAAGGCCACAAAGAAGGGCCAGGCGGGAAGAGGCGGCCTTCACTGTAAAGGAACTTTGGACGTGACGTCCGAAGACGCCGAAACTACTCCTCCCCCGCCACCGAGGATGATGAGGAGGAGGAATAAAGCAACTCTCCCCCTGAGGGGGGAAGGAAGAAGAGGACGGCCTCCACGGATCTGGAGGCAGAGGTGTCCAAGAAGGGGAGGGTCTCCCTCGCGGATAACTGCGTGTTGGACACTGATAGCAGCTCCGAGTGGCGCCCCAGGGAGAAGCCCCTGGCCAAATCGTAAGTACTCAAAGGCACTTATACACACATATATCCCACTTCTTTACTTCGTGGTTTTAATATGTCGAATCATGCGCTGCAGTCCGGCCCACGCCCGCCCCCAGCGATCCTCATCTTTGGGGAATTTGCTGGATCCAAAGGTGATGGACAGCAGGTCACGTCTGGAGGCCTCCTCTCCCAAGGCCACAAACGATGCCGAGGTGTTGTCCCGAAGGACCTTCCCAGGCCAGGGAGAGGTAGAAGAGGCCATTTGGGTGGCGCCAGAGGGTGATACCTCGGCTGCCAGACACATGGGGGAGCAAATCCCCCTGGAGACTGACTATGGGGGCCATAACCAATTCGCCCCTAGCCGAATACTATTCCGGAGGCCCATACGGTTCCGGAATCAGGCAAGCAGCCTCCTTCGAAAGAAGGAGGTGCACCTATTCCGCCGGTGACCTCTGTCCATCCAGAGGCACCAGATACTCTATTGGAAGTGCTCCAAAGTGCTTCCATTGTTGAGGAACACCATATCCTTATGGGTATGGTGGTTGAGAGGGTTCAGTACGCTAAGAACAGACTGACTGAAGCCTGCACCAGCCTTTTAACAGGCTTTCAGGTATGCGACGTAATTATGCAAAAAGAATGTCATAGTATAGACGGTAGCCCCAGAGACTTTGTCCGGTGTTCGAAAAGAAAAGCCGGACAGAGGATCAAATAATTTTCGCAGGAGACTAACCATATGTGTCTATGTGAATAAGCATGCGTCGATGCTGGCGGCGACCTCTCATTCTGCCGAAGTCTCCAAACTGAAGCATAGTCTGGAGCGGGCCGAGGAAGAGCTCGGCTGTGTGAAAAACAACTAGAGGACGAGCAAGGTATGCAATGGCCTATTCAGATCTTGAAAGATATGAATTGTTTGTGTTGATCATGTTATCATAATATTTCGCAGGAGCTATGACCGAGGTGGAGACCCTCAAGAGCGCGCTGGCCGAGGCCTAGAAGAGAGCAGCAAAGGAATAAGCCACCCGCAAAAAATACGAGGCAAGGGTCGGGGAGGTCCAGCAGGAGCTCCAGGACGCCATAAAGAAATGTGAGTCCTTGGAGTGCAAGATTGCAGACCAAGAGTCCAAACTTGCTAAGGCCCACCAAAGTGCACAAGAGGCCCGGGTTGAAGCCCAGGGTGCCCTCCAGGAAATGCAGGAGGCCAGGAAAATCGCGGCGGGTAATGCCTTTATTATGAGAGCAAATATGTGAAGAAAAGGTACCTCTTACTGACCCAAATTTGGAGTTCTCCAGGAGCGTTTGCGGATCTGCCGCGCAGTGTTACTGATGCTGCAGAGTTCTTCTGAGCCGAAGAGGGGAGCTCAATGGAGAAACTGTTCTGGTTGCAATACCTTGCGCCAGAGCATCCGATGCCCTTTAGCGATCAGCTGAAACAGCTGACCGAACTGCATAGGGTGGCCGAATCGGCCATGAAGGATTTGATAATCTGTTTGTGGCCTGCTGAATCCATACCCAGCAACTACTTCGGGCTCGTGAAGCGGCTGGTCGATGCCTGCCCTCGGCTTGATGCCATCAAGCGGCTGGTCTACATCGAAGGTGCGGAGATGGCCTTTGCCCGTGTCAAGGTGCAGTGGGCGAAGATGGACGCCATCAAGCTCGTGACCGAGGGACCTGAGGGAGTCCTGGACTAAGGGGTCTCGGGCATCCGGCCGATTAGCCATGGGCCGGACTAATGGGCTGTGAAGAACATGAAGACCGAAGACTACCCCGTGTCCGGATAGGACTCTCCTTGGCGTGGAGGGCAAGCTTGGCGACCAAACATGTAGATTCCTTTCTTTGTAACCGACCTTGTGTAACCCTAGATCCTCCCGGTGTCTATATAAACCGAAGGACTTAGTCTGGATAGGAGATATTCGTAATCATAGCCAGACTAGACTTTTAGGGTTTAGTCATTACGATCTCGTGGTAGATCAACTCTTGTAATGCTCATATTCATCAAGATCAATCAAGCAGGACATAGGGTATTACCTCCATAGAGAGGGCCCAACCTGGGTAAACATCATGTCCCCTGTCTCTTGTTACCATCGACCTTAGACGCACGGTTCGGGACCCCCTACCCGAGATCCGCCGGTTTTGTCATCGACATTGGTGCTTTCATTGAGAGTTCCACTGTGCTGTCCTCAGAAGGTTCGATGGCCCCTTCAATCGTCAACAATGACGCTGTCCAAGGAGGAACCTTCCTCCCCAGACAGATTTTCGTGTTCGGCGATTCGCACTACGGGCCAACTTGTTTGGCCATCCGGAGCAGATCGATAGCTACGCCCCTGGCCATCATGTCAGATTTGGGAGCTGGAACTACATCGCGGACACCCGTGGAGATTTGATCTTCACTGGATTCGAGACCGCGGCGATCGCTCCTTGTCACCTCGATGAACATGACCTAAATCTGTCATCGGACCACATTTAGGGGATAGCTCCTGTAACTGCTCTGGCCTTAGATCCGGAGCATACGGTACCATCTAAGGACTGGAGGTTCAACCCACCCCGGAGGCCACAGATTCCCCTGCGTTGGAGCTGCACATGGACTTAAACACACACAATATTTGTGTCACCGGAACCTCAAACTCGTCTCTGGGTGTAAGTTCCGAACCATGTAAGTCCACGGATGCCGAACTTGATCGTTTATCGATCTTCGAGTTCAGCGCCGCAGACATCTTCCAGCACTCACCCTTGGGCGATGTGCTAAGCTCATTAAAGAACCTGTCCTTGGTGGGGGACTCACAGCCGAACGATATCTGGTTCGAACTAGAAGCTGATGACAGGGAATTTTGCTCCCCACCCGCCACCCACTTTATAGCCACTATCGAAGACTTAACTGACATGCTCGATTATGGCTCCGATGACATCGACGATAAGGACGGCGATGCCGGAGAAGAAGAGGCCCAGGACCCGCCATTCACCGGACATTGGACAGCCACTTCCTCATACGATGTGTACATGGTGGATGCACCAAAGGAGAATAGCAACGATGACAAAGAAAATCCAGTTGAGAATAAACCTCCTGAGACACAGCAAAAATGCCGGCGTCCCCGGCACCGCTCTAAGTCACGTCGTTCAAAGGATAGCAATACTGGCATGGGAGAAGACAATACTCCGGATGATGCTGAAAACAATGAAGACCTTGCTGAGGTAACATCCGAACAGTAGGAGCAAGAAAGCGGGCAAGCCAGCCCCGACGAACAGGCCATGCCCAACGACTCGGAGGATGGTAGTTATCATCTGCTCTCCGAGGATGAGGAAAGCCTAGGCAACGAAGATTTCATCATGCCTGAGGAACCTCTCGAGCAGGAGCGCTTCAAGCGCCCGCTAATAGCCACTGTAAGGAGCCTGAAGAAGAAGCAACAACAGTTTCAAGCTGGCCAAGATCTGCTCGTCGACAGGTGGACTGACGTTCTAGCAGTCGAAGAATACGGCCTCAGACGCCCAGCCAAGAGTTACCCAAAATGAAGATTGCTACCTCAATTCGACGAAGAGGCGCCGGAGCCCATACTTCCCTCACGTAATGCGGCCGACCGAACAATACGCGGTTGGGACAGTGCGACAGACCGACCACCTCGTGGTCGGGATAGAACGGCAACTCAAGCCGAACAACAGCCCGCCCCGCCGCCATGAAAAAACAGAGACAAAACAGTTCAGGGTCATACACACGACCTCCGGCAGACCCTGGATAGTAGAGCAGGATATACCCGATCGATTAACGGATCGTGAGGACGTTCCTCGACACGTGATGATGGCTACCTATTCGGACATGAAAAACCTAGTGACACCCGAGCCGACAACCGCAGACGGACTCCATCGTAGCTACGTCGCGACGCGGCCCAATATAGAGGCACCGCACACCCTCTTTTGCTTCACCAATGAAGTAATGGATCATGAATTCCCCAAAGGGTTCAAACCCGTTAACATTCAATCATACGACGGAACAACCGACCCCGCGGTATGGATCGATGATTTTATTCTCCATATCCACATGGCCCGCGGAGATGACCTCCATGTCATTAAATACCTCCCACTAAAGCACAAAGGGCCAGCTCGGCACTGGTTAAACAGCCTGCCTGAAAACTCTATCGGCAGCTGGGAGGACTTGGAAGAAGCCTTCCTCGACAACTTCCAAGGTACATATGTCTGGCCACCATACGCCGATGACTTAAGCCACATAGTCCAAAAACCTGGAGAGTCAGCCAGGA
Source organism: Triticum dicoccoides (assembly GCF_002162155.2). Taxonomy (NCBI): domain Eukaryota; kingdom Viridiplantae; phylum Streptophyta; class Magnoliopsida; order Poales; family Poaceae; genus Triticum; species Triticum dicoccoides. The sequence continues at coordinate 167,872,632 of NC_041380.1, read as the reverse complement.
AATTTTGGACTAGGTTCCTAACCAAAAAGAACTAGATCGTCGATTGTCCGTATGCCGAAGCTCTAGCGGCCTTCAAACATAGCATCCGCGATGAATGGCTCGCCCGCCACCTCGGCCATGAAAAGCCGAAATCTATGGCAGCCCTTGCGGCACTTATGACCCGCTTTTGTGCGAGTGAGGATAGCTGTCTGGCTCATAGTAAAAATACGACCAGGGACGCAGGCCCCTCTGAGGCCAAAAACAACAACGACAAGCTCTGACGTAACAGACACAAACGCCGAAGCAATGGTAATAATACCAACGACACTATAGTCAACGCCAGATTCTGTGGCTCCAAGTCTAGCTAGAGGAAGAAACCGTACAAGAGAAACAATCAGGGACCATCTAGCCTGGACCGCATACTCGACCGTCCATGCCAAATCCATGGCACCCCAGACAAACCAGCCAACCATACCAGCAGAGATTGCTGGGTTTTTAAGAAAGCCGACAAGTTAAATGCTTAGAACAAGTAAAAAAGGGACCGCATAGCAAGGATGATGGCGAGGAGCCCCTGCAGCCAAACACAGGGGGACAGAAGAAGTTTCCCCCTCAGGTCAAAACGGTGAACATGATATATGCTACACACATCCCCAAGAGGGAGCACATGCGCGCACTCAGGGACGTCTATGCGATAGAGCCAATTGCCCCAAAATTCAATCCATGGTCATCATGCTCGATCACCTTTGATCATCGGGACCATCCGACCAGTATCTGGCATGGCGGTTCAGCCGCACTGGTCCTGGACCCAATAATTGATGGGTTCCACCTGACGCGAGTCCTGATGGATGGTGGCAGCAGCCTCAACTTGCTCTATCAGGATACAGTGCGCAAAATGGGCATTCATCCATCACAGACCAAACCCACAAAGGCTGCCTTCAAAGGAGTCATACCAGGTGTAGAGGCCCGCTGTACGGGCTCAATCACGCTCGAGGTTGTCTTCGGATCTCCGGACAATTTCCGAAGCGAGGAGTTAATCTTTGACATAGTCCCCTTTCGCAGCGGCTATCATGCACTGCTCGGACAGACCGCATTCGCTCGATTCAATGCAGTGCCACACTATGCTTATCTCAAACTCAAGATGCCCGGTCCACATTGTCAGTGTCAAAACCGGCGGATCTTGGGTAGGGGGTCCCAAACTATGCGTCTAAGGTCGATGGTAATAGGAGACAAGGGACACGATGTTTACCCAGGTTCGGGCCCTCTCTATGGAGGTAATGCCCTACGTCCTTCTTGATTGATGTTGATGAGTACGAGTATTACAAGAGTTGATCTACCTCGAGATTGTACTGGCTAAACCCTAGAGGTCTAGCTGGTATGGCTATGATAATGAATATCCGCCCCTCCGGACTAAGTCCTCCGGTTTATATAGACACCAGGGAGATCTAGAGTTACACAAGTTCGGTTACAAAGAAAGAAATCTACATATTCGGTCGCCAAGCTTGCTTTCCACGCAAGGAGAGTCCCATTCGGACACGGGTGCAGTCTTCGGTCTTCGCATCTTCACAGCCCATCAGTCCGGCCCATGGCTAACAGGCCGGACGCCCGAGGACCCTTTAGTCCAGGACTCCCTCAATAGCCCCTGAACCTGGCTTCAATGACAAGGTATCCGGCGCGTGGATCTGTCTTCGGCGTTGTAAAGCGGGTTCCTCCTTTCGAACTCCAAGATAGTCTTCGGACGAAACAATCATGTCCGGACCTGTAACACACACCACACACACAACCGCAGAGAGAATATAATTTTAGACGAGTCCAATCCGCTGACAACTTTCCGTAACATGACATCACATCTGTCCGGTCATAATTTCTAACCATTTTTCATCTACCGCTCCACGTCTCGAGACGCGGTTGCCATTAGCACGTCTTGTCAAAGAAGAGATCGTGTCCCCTTATTGCGTGATTCTCATCAATACGGACGTTTGTTACCCAACCGTGCCATTTGCACAACCTTTGGGAGCAGGCGAATTTTAAGGCGAGTGGGGAGGCGTTCAATATTTACTGCCTTTAGAAGGAGACAAGAATCCCTTTTCTTCATCCACGCCTTCTCTCTTCCTCTGCACTTCCACTCTTGAGTTCCAGCACCCAAGTTCTCATATTCTCCGTATCAAGGAAGCACTGAACCATGTACAGATCCAGAGGTCAAGGCAAGTGGATGGCCTCCTCTGTCCAGGAGGAGGACATCGCCGAGCTTTGGGCGGTCGGGTACCTGGCGAAGTGAATCACCTACCGCCTTTCGACCCAGGGACAAATCATTCCCATGCCGAAGCCCAACGAGAGGGTAGTATGCATCCCTCATTTGCTCCGCGGGTTAGGATTCCCGCTCCAGCCCTTCGTCCGCGGGTTGATGTTTTACTACAACATAGATTTCCATGATCTAGCCCTGAACTCCCTCCTCAAAATCTCGGCATTCATCGTCGTGTGTGAGGCCTTCCTTCGCATCCAACCCCACTTCGGGTTGTGGCTCAAGGTCTTCAACGTGAAGCCGAAGGTGGTGGATGGCCAGCACGCAGAGTGCGGAGGCGCCATGGTTAGCAAGCTCGCCAATGTCTCCTGGCCGAAAGGCACTTTCGTGGAGACTGTAAAAGAATGGTAGAAACATTGGTTCTATATCACAGAGCCCCGTGGCCCCACCTGGGCCGCGACAGCCGATTTCAACTCTGGCGCTCCCATCCGACTCACCTCCTGGGTCGAGAAGGGCCCGAACTGGTGTTCGTCAGACGAGCTGATTGCACTGCAGACGCGCATTCAAAGCATGGTGGATAGAGATATCAAACTCATCGATATAATCCAGGTGATGCTAGTTCGTCGGATTCTTCCATGCCAAAGCCGAAGCCGTCCTCTCTGGGGGTTCAATCCGAAGAAGCACTATACCTTGAAGAGGCTCTTCGAAACCACTCACGAAGATGCCTGGAGGTTGCTTTTTAAGGGCAACGAAACACCACTGGCCACAGATTCCACAACAAAAAAAGACACATCTGTGACATTTTGGGTTGAACGAAATTTTTTCCTGTCATACTTATGACACTTCTATGAGGATAGTTGTGACAAAACCCGGTATCATCATAGATGTGGTGGGCTCCTACTTCTATGACAGAAAATCATGACAGAAAATGGGCTTTTCGTCCTGGGAGGGCCGGAGACGCAGCTGCATGACATTCTTTGGGCCGTCCATGACGGAAAAAACCATGGTAGAAGCGAGGGCCAGGAAAATATCGAGGTGTTCCCTGTTACGGTGGGTGGTCGGGGCCGAGCGATGCGCATTTCTCTCGTACACGCACGCGCGTGGGTGCGAGGCATTGGGCTCTAACTGAACCCGAGTGAGGCGTTGGGCTCTAACTGAACCCGAGCAATTGCACTGCAGGCTACGCATTACTGAACCCGAGCGATCGATCGATGGCTGTTAACTGAACTCGATCGAGCGATTCACTACTGCTGCTAACTAAAGCCAATCAATGCTGCCTCTGGATGAACAGTGAGCGTTGCGGGGGGGTGGTTTGGATGAACAGTTCCCAGTGGGGGTGGATGAACAGGACCCCGTGGTGTTGCCTCTGGATGAACAGGACCCCGATCGATCGAGCCGGTTGGGGCTGGATGAATAAGACCCCGTGGAGGCAGGATGAACCAGACCACCCCGTGGAGGGATGGATGAACAGTAGACAGTGGAGAGCTGGATGAACAGTAGCTCGTGGAGGGGTGGTTGAACAAGAGCCCGTGGAGAGGGCTGGTTTAACAGTAGCCGGTGGAGTAGCGCGCGGTGGAGGCCGGATGAAGAGGAGCCCATGGATGAACAGTCACAGGTGGAGGCTGGAGGAGGTCGACGGTGGATGAACAGTAGCCGGTGGAAGCTGGAGGGGGTCAATGGTGTAGATGAAAAATATCCTGTGGAGTCCCGTTTTGCGGTACGCCACACCCCTCCTGATGAACAGGACCCCCGTTTTGACCATAGCGCTCCAACACAAGCCCGTTTCCTCTGTTTTGCGGTACGCCACACCCCTCCCGATCAACAGGACCCCCGTTTGGACCATAGGAGGTCCGTTTCCTCCATTTTGCGGTACACCAGACCCCTCCCGATGAACAGGATCCCGTTTCGAACATGGCCGATCGAACACAAGGCCGTTTCCTCCGTTCTGTGGTACGCCAGGCCTCATTTCCATCGGCTTTTCCGTCCAAGCCCTCCAGATGAACACGACGACACATTCCATTCCGACCCAGCCGGTTGGCTCCCCATGAACACGACGATGACGCTGTTTCTCCGTTCCGACCCAGCCATGTACACGAGCCCTGGCCATACGTATGCGCGAGTAGGCATTCGAGACCCTGCCGTATGTACGTATGTGGCCGTATTTTGTTTCTTGCAAACTGGCCGTTGTACGCACGTGTACATGCTACGTGCGTGCCTCTACTACGACACGTGCGCGCCTCTACATCGACTAGTATGTACGTACACGTTCGCGACCAGAATGACAACGCTACGTACGCTTTGACCAGGTGGGTCCCGACTATCAGGCACTTCCTTGCATGCGAAGATGTAGCTGATGGGTCCCAGTAGTCAGGGAGAAATTTTTTTTTTCACGAAATACGGTGGACCGTCCGGTGGGTCCCCGCTGTCAGGTGGAGGAATAATTATTTTGAGCGTAATAAGGAGGCACTTCCTTGCTGCGGCCCTGGACCTAGGTGTCAGCCTCTCCACGTACAGTCCACGTGCGATGGAAGCTGTTCCTTGACCACGTTGACCACTCCGCGCCGAGAGCACCAAGGCGGTGGACGACGGCGAGGCCTAGGAAGGGGACGACGCGGAGCCGGGGAAGACGCGACAGTGGAAGCCCGCGCAGAGAGCAGTACGAGGGTTCACTGGTTCGGCTGCGGTGTGAGGCTGCCATCGCCGCAGGGCCTGGCCAGCGGTGGGAATAGTAGGGGGCGGTGAGGCCTCCGCAGCAGCACAGCCGGCCATGGGAGGCAGGAGCTTGCGGCACGACCGGCGCTGCTTTGGGCGGCTGGAGCGAGAATACCACAGGTTGAAGAAGCACTACGACCGTTGGATGGACATCGTATGGTCACTGGAGCTAGAATCGTTCATATTCACTAAGTTGACAAAGCACTCCGTCCCCGTCAACTTAGTAGGCCCACAAGTCAGCCTCCCACCAAGGTGGGTCCCAACCAGCTGGGGGAGTATTCGTTTTTTTGTGCGTAATAAGGAGGCACTTCCGATGGGTCCGAGCTGACAGCGGGGGGAACATTTTTTCGCGCAATACGGTGGCTCGTCTGGTGGGTCCCAGCAGTCAGGAGGCAAACATTTTTTTTCACGAAATACGGTGGCCCGTCCGGTGGGTCCCTGCTGTCAGGTGGAGGAATCATTATTTTCTGCGTAATAAGGAGGCACTCCCTTCCTGCCGTCGTGGACCCAGCTGTCAGCCTCTCCACATACAGTCCACATGTGACGCCCCGAGACCGATGCACCAGGTGTCTCCCAGTTATTCGCCGTCGTTGCCATGTCATTCGCTTGCGTGTGCATCTTGTCATTGCATCATGTGCATTGCATCTTCATGTTTTTGAAACTTGCATTCGTCCGGGTTCCCCCAGTTCCGTCCGTTGTCCATTCTGAGCCCAGACTCACTTGCACGAGCCCACGGCACATTCATAATATTATTTTATAAGAGGCTGGAGAATGTTCTCGGAATGGGATGAAAGTTGGCGTACGGTGTTATTTTGTTGTCAGTAGACCGCCTGCCAAGTTTCATCGCATTCGGAGTTCGTTTGATAGCCCAACCGTTAAACTATAGCGGCATTTTAGCCGGTCAAATGTCGGATGTTTTCAGTCTCCCGAAACCGTGTCGGGCTGCATCTCACCCCTCTTCGCTCAGACCAACCTGCTCTCCACAATCCACCTAGGCCCAACCTACCCCTCTTTGCGCCGTGCATAGACCTGTCGTGCGCGTCCGAAACTTCCCCGAACCCGACCGGTCACTCACCACCGTTGGATCCGGATCATCCCCAAACGTCTACAAAACATCACCGTTCTCTTATTTGGACTCCCTAGCTATTTTATTCGCGACCGTCCCATTCCGATCAGAGGGACCAAGTAGCCCCTAACCTAACCAACCTACCTATATAAACAGTCTAACCCTAGGTTCTAGGCAGACTGTCCCTTCCATCCCATCGCCGCTGCCACAATCTTCTTCCTCCTCGTTTTCCCCACCTAGCCAACTACCATCCTTCTTAGATCCACCCCCTCCAATCGCAGCCTCCGACCACCTCCCGTGTTTTCCGCGCTGCCCAATCCCCAGCAAGCCGCAGCCAACCCCGAGTGCCACTCAAGCTCAAATGGAATCGCACCCCTGGATCCTCTGCTTCGAGCACCTCCATGGAGCCAAGCTCCCATGCCTCCTCTTGTTCCCGAGAGCCAGCAGAGCTCGCCCGCCTCCTCTGCTTCTTCTCGAGCACGCCATGGATGCCTCCCTGAGCTCCAGTTCACCTTGCTGCCGTCGGGAACCGGAGTCCTGCGGCCGGATTCGTCTAGTCCGCGACCTTGTCGCCTCCATCTTCGTCGGAGCACCACCGGACCAGCAGCACCGCCGCACCCGAGGAACCATGTCGAGGAGTTCCCGTGTCTCCTAGTGCGGCTTGACCTTGAGGGACTAATCCTGCCGGGCACCGCCGCCGTCGTCTGAGCAGGAGCGCCATGGCCGCCTCGTCCCCAAGCAAGCTCGTCAGCATCCTCTGTCATCCTCGCCCCCACGCAGGTTCTGCGCCTTGCTGTCGCGTCACCGCGGGAGCCCTGCTCTGCTTCTCCTTCGCCGGAACCGCTCCATTCTGCCGCTCACTGGTGTCCCTCCGCCTTGTCCCGCTTGCCCGCGCGAGTCGCCGCCGGTGACCATCTCTAGGACCTCCTCGCTGACCCGCCGCTTCCCTGCGTCGTCTAAAGCCACCCCGCGTCTTGCCCCTCTGTCTGCCTCTTCTGCGTGCGAGAACGAGCAGCGCCAAGTCCCTGCGCCCATGTCTCGTCTCTGCCTCCAGTTCGCCGCTCTACCGCTCGAGAGCCATGCGCCAAGTTCCCCTACGCTCCGTTGACCTCGCCGTCTCGTCAAGGCCGGCCTCTATCGTCTGTTCCTATGCATCGGGCGAGGCGGGTCCGTCCGCATCGATCCCGCGCGGTCAATGCACGCATCGCCAGCCGCTCGGCGCCCTGCTTCAGCCCGCCAGATCTGCCGGCCTGTTGGCCCATGGGTGAGCAGGCCAACAGCCCCTCTCCTGTGCTCCTATCGGGCCAGCTAGATACGGCCTGTTATGTTTTTTTCATCTAGCGGTTTTCCTATTTACTCCAGGATTTCCAGTTTTGCAGAAAAACCCTCATACTCCATGCATATTAAAACTCGCAACCCGTGCATCATTTTAAAATGATTTATATATGTGAAATGCTTAGAATTTCATCTAGTTTCTTAATATGCCACTTTCATCCATGTTTGATATGTTTAAAATGATGTTTGCTTTACTTTGCTTAAATAACATGCTAAAATGATTTAATTCATAACTAAATAACCGTAGCTCCAAACTTAACAAACTTTATATGTAAATGGGGTAGAAAAATGCCTAGTTTAACATGGTGGCTTTACTTTGCATGTTTAATAACTCTAAAATATGGTTTAGGGCAGAACAGTACCAAACCTAAAATATGCACATGAGGAGTTTCCGGACTTGTTGTTTGTTGTTTCGGCCTCATTTAAACTTGCCTAGATAGGTAGTTTTACTTTGCTTCACCTCTTGCCATGTTAATAAACATTTAATTTTGTTGAGTACTTAAACGAGATCGAACTAAATAATTGACGTGGTGTTTCGCCAATATGCAACAGAGTTGCATATTGAGCTCCACATAATTTGTAGTATTGTTTGTGCACTTTGCCATTCCATGCCTCATTAAACCGGACATGCATCATACTTGGTTGTGCATCATGCCATGCTTATGTGATGGTTGTTTACTATGTTGTTTGCTTCTTTCCGGGTTGCTTCTCTCGTTAGCTTCGGTTTCGTTCCAGAGTTGTGAGGACCCGTTCGACTACGTCCATTTGTCTTCTTCATGGACTCGTTCTTCTTCCTTGTGGGATCTCAGGCAAGATGACCATACCCTCGAAATCACTTCTATCTTTGTTTGCTAGTTGCTCGCTCTATTGCTTTGCTGCGATGCCTACCACTTGCTATATGATGCCTCCCATATTGCCATGCCAAGCCTCTAACCCACCTTTCCTAGCAAACCGTTGTTTGGCTATGTTACCGCTTTGCTCAGCCCCTCTTATAGCGTTGCTAGTTGCAGGTGAAGATGGAGTTTGTTCCATGTTGGACCATGGATATTGTTCGGATATCATTATTACATATATTGTTTACTTTAATGCATCTATATACTTGGTAAAGGGTGGAAGGCTCGGCCTTATGCCTGGTGTTTTGTTCCACTCTTGCCGCCCTAGTTTCCGTCATACCGGTGTTATGTTCCTTGATTTTGTGTTCCTTACGCAGTTGGGTTATAATGGGAACCCCTTGACAGTTCGCTTTGAATAAAACTCCTCCAGCAAGGCCCAACCTTGGTTTTACCATTTGCCACCTAAGCCTTTTTCCCTTGGGTTCTGCAGACTCAAGGGTCAGCTTTATTTTAAACCCCCGGGCTAGTGCTCCTCTAAGTGTTGGTCGAAAACAGAGCCACTTGCAGCGCCACCTCGGGGAAACTTGAGGGTTGGTTTTAGTTGTACGTAGTGTTCATCCGGTGTGCCCTGAGAACAAGATATGTGCAGCTCCTATCGGGATTTGTCGGCACATCGGGCGGCTTTGCTGGTCTTGTTTTACCATTGTCGAAATGTCTTGTAACCGGGATTCCGAGTCTGATTGGGTCTTCCTGGGAGAAGGAATATCCTTCGTTGACCGTGAGAGCTTGTGATGGGCTAAGTTGGGACACCCCTGCAGGGTTTTGAACTTTCTAAAGCCATGCCCGCGGTTATGGGAGATGGGAATTTGTTAATATCTGGTTGTAGAAAACTTGACACTTAACTTAATTAAAATGCATCAACCACGTGTGTAGCCGTGATGGTCTCTTTCTGGCGGAGTCCGAGAAGTGAACACGGTTCTTGTGTTATGTTTGACGTAAGTAGTTTCAGGATCACTTCTTGATCATTTCTAGTTCACGACCGTTGCTTTGCTTCTCTTCTCGCTCTCATTTGCGTAAGTTAGCCACCATATATGCTAGTGCTTGTTGCAGCTCCACCTCACTACCTTTTCCTAGCCATAAGCTTAAATAGTCTTGATCTCGCGGGTGTGAGATTGCTGAGTCCCCGTGACTCACAGATTACTTCCCAAACCAGTTGCAGGTGCCGATGATACCCGTACAGGTGACGCAACTGAGCTCAAGGAGGAGCTCGATGAAGATCATGCTCGTGGTGTTGTTTCGTTTCCTTTGGATCAGTAGTGGAGCCCAGTTGGGGCGATCGGGGACCTAGCAATAGGGGTGGTCTTTCTTTATTTGGTTCCATAGTCGGACCTTGATTGTATCTGGATGATGTAATGCTATATTTATGCATTGTGTGAAGTGGCGATTGTAAGCCAACTTTTTATCCCTTTCTTATTCAGTACATGGGATGTGTAAAGATTACCCCTCTTGCGACATGCCTACTATGCGGTTATGCCTCTAAGTCGTGCTCCGACACGTGGGAGATATAGCCGCATCGTGGGTGTTTCAAGTTGGCAATCAGAGCCTTCCCCGACTTAGGAGCCCCCTGCTTGATAGAATCGCTGGCGTTGTTGAGTCTAGAAAAATGTTTTGAGTCTTATAGGATTATATATATCAGAGAGTAGGATTCCTTTTACTCCTCAGTCCCTTCGTCTCTCTGGTGAGGCCTCATGACATAGAAGTTTTGACTCTTCTCTCCTCAAATTTCAACAAAATGTATAAGGGAAACAATTACCGAGAATTAACGGTTGATGAATTGTACTCCCAGAAGAAAAACATCTACTGATCTACCTTATCTTAATGGGAAACAAAGCAAGAGAGTAGCAATTCTCAATCAGTGTGATTCATTCATATTAACTGAGACATTATCTTAACAATGCCTTGTTTCAACATGTATAAAGAACGACAAAGAAGAAAAGTATCATTCCTAAAACAATGCGACTGATTCATTTTAACAAAGACATTATCTTAACAATACCTTGGTTAAACATGCAGAAAGAACTACAAAGCAGGATAGTACCATTTGTAAAACACTGTAACTGATATATAATAACAGAGACATTATCTGAACAATACATTTCTTAAACATGTACTCCGGCCAATCCCTAACAGAAATGGTACTCCTGCCGATCCCTAACAAGTGTTGCAATTTTGAACTAAGATTCATTAGTTAATTCTGAGGAAAGTAGGTACTGACCTTTCAAGACCAAGATTTGAAACAACGCCTGAGGTGGATCTAAAAGAGATCTCAACACATATATGGAAATTCGGTCTCATTTTGTGCAGTTCCACCAAAATTAAGCGAAGCAAAATGTTGCAATAGCAACAAGTTGAATAGATATCCGTGTTTTAACAGAGGCAAAAAAGGAATCAATTACTGGATAATAAAGGAGGATGAAACATGCGGCCACAAAAATGGTAATCCCGCCAATCCCTAACAAGTGTTGTAGTTTTGAAATAAGATTCAGTAGTTAATTCTGAGAGTGGCATTGCTTAATTTTACCAGCGACATTAGATTAACAAAAAGCATAAACAGTTCCAGGGGAGAGTGGGTGCAACAACAACATGTGCTTCCATCTACTTATAAAGGGGGTGATGTAGAGTTTGTTGTAACAAAGCAACAAGCATAATGGCTGGGTTGGTCCCATTTTTGTTCACTACTTAATGGGAAAAGACAGCAATACAATAGCTTCAATTCAACATTTATTTAAAACAGTACCAATACAAGTAGCACAACATCTCAAAATACAATGCACGATCATGTGGATGAAGGAAAATACCAAACTGTCATGACACACACAAGATCACATACGTATCTGCCAACACAAATAGGAAATCCAATCTCGTTTTGTGCAGTTACTCTGAAATCAAGTAAAGTCGCCGGTGAGACATTTAAGTTTGCTATAGCAACAAGTTGAATAGATATCCCTGATTTAACAGAGGCAAAAAAGGAAACAATTACTGCCAATAAAGGAGGATGAAACATGCGGCCACGAAAAGAAGCATCTACCTTATCTTGATGGAAAACAAAGTATATGACAGTAGAATTTCTAAAATGGTTGCATTGATTCATATTAATAGAGAAATTCTCTTAAAATAGTTTAGTAGTTAATTCTGAGAGTGGCATTGCTTAAAATACAATAGCTTCAATTCAACATTTATTTAAAATAGTACCAATACAAGTAGCACAACATCTCAAAACACACTGCACGATCATGTGGATGGGACATGGGACATGCCAGCACCATGTGCGTCCACACGTATAAATGGGTGATGCAGAGTATGTAGCCAAGCAGCATATCTGCGTTGGTCCCATGTTTGTTCTCTTTGAAACTTTTTCCTATGTGAGGATAGCAAATCTAGTCGTGCACAAACTACCCGACACCCTAGTTTCTTTCTCTTTTCAACAAGGAGTTGGGTTCCTTACAGATGTGTGTACTGGGTTACCCCCTTTTTCCCTTTTCGACCAACAAAGCGGTTGGATAGCCAGTCTATACTACTTTCCCTCCCTCCTTTCCTCATTGAACCACGTCCTAGATTCATGCTCCACCCCACCGCACCCTTCTTTACTCTTTGAACCAAGACCTAGATTCGACTACAGAATCGAAAAAGATCAGCATGCAGCTAGACCAATGACGGTTTCAAAGAAACTTATACCTTAGGGTCATCGGGATGTGGCAAGGCGTGCGGCGGGAGGTTGGATCTGCCCACACTACGTACAGCAGCGAGGAAGAAGGGGTCGATGGCCCTCCCGCACAGGCGCTGGGTGAAAGAGAAAAGTGCAGCCGGCAGTGGATTGCAACCAAGGTGAACTGACGAAGGATATCATCTTTGTGGGTAACAAGCAAAGAGCACTGATGGAAGACAGCTTGCTTTTCATTGAAAATCAATCAGCTTCACCAGCCAACGCAACCATGAGCATCGATAGGTCATCATGGTGATGCATCATCCATTTGGCATCAAGTTTGGGTGAGGCACCTATGAAGTTTCACAAATCCCCACTGTGGTCTGTTTCTTCTTAGTAGTCAAGCTCCAGGAAGGAAGAACCGCGTGGCAGAGGACAGTGAGGCAGAACAACAATGGCCATCCAATTTTGTGCAGTTCCACTAAAATTGAGGAAGACATGCCCGAGTATGGAGATACGCATCGCTGTTTCCAAAAATATAAAAAGGGATATAGTGTTGTTACTTTGTTTTACAAGATTAACAACGACATCTCAATTGTCAATAAGAATTATGAAAAGTACACCAACAAACATAAGCATCATGATTATCTTGATGGGAACTAAACCAGGATACCCGAGAAAAAAACATTTCTTCATTTAACCAGTGATAGTATTAGATTAGCAGCAGCAATAGGAGCATATGGACAATGACCGCACAACCACCATGTAATTTTTGTCGAAACAAAATGTATACCTCCACCGAGGCATAAATCAGGACAACTTTTCGAGTGGCATTTCCTCTATAATAGTAGGTGATGTTGGACTAGCCGACGAACCCTAGCTACTATACATGGGGAGCTGGGGAGTAGTCGCATAGAAGAAAACCCGCATGTAGTGACCTAGGGAGCTGGACCAGTACAAGAAGTTATACCTCAGGTGGGCGAGATGTTGCTTAGGCGGGCGGGCGGGATCTGCCCACACGACGGCAGCGAACAAGGGCGCGGAGGACCTTCGTCTGTGCCAGCACTGGCTCCGAGAGGACGGTGCGCATCGGCTTCCTCCATCGCCGACGGCGACAACGTCAATGCTGCACCTCCTCAGCTCCCGCAGCGGACGGGATTCAGCCGGATCTGTGACCACCGGTGAGGAGAGAGATAGTGTGGACACTGTCATCTTGTTTTGATATGGAGAGGGTGAGAGAGAGAGAGACGCGAGAAATTCTATCAAACAAGAGGCTATAATGGAGTAAAACAATCTCTCCATAGCAGTGGTTTTAAATAGATTATGCGCGTTCCCGGAAAAAAGAAACGAAAACCGGCGGACAATTTTTTAACATACCAAGAAAGAAAACTCGATCAAAAACACGCCCCCGCTTCCAGGTCGCGAGAGTCGTCGCGAACACACACATAGACATAGACATGCATATCCGTGTTTACGTAAAATTGCATTTCCATCTCCATCTCGAATCATATTTGTCCAACTGGCTAATTATATATGCGGCAATATTAACGTACAACATCTCTTGTTTGCGGGCGTCCAGACCGCTGCCACGGCCGCTCCTGACCAACCCGAACCCTCTTCATCACCCGCACGTGCTTCCCGTTCAAAACGGTCAGTGCCGCATTCATGCCCGGCCAGAGCGGATGCAACCTCTCACTGGCGCCGGCATTGAAGCGGCAAGCTGGCCGAGAGAGCGTCGCCCGCGCCACTTCCTGGTGCACGTGACTGCTCCATGTTCAAAGGTCGCAATAGCCGGCCACAACATGCATGTAAAAAGTTCTTGGGAGTCCGTGCTACAACTAGCTATCCTCCCCATCTCGTCAATCTCTTCCAGTAGTACTAGTACTCCATGGCACGATCCATCGACAAGCAGGCGGGAAAGTTATCATATACTCGGTTTGCGATGAGTGGCATACCGAGCGACCGTGTGGGGTCGGGCCCTGGAGAAGGGTGAGACACGAACGCGACATAAGTGATTTAAATGTTGGTCTTGCTCAATGGTGCGATCCAACAAAACGAAACAAAACGTTGGTTTCTCTCCGTTTCCATTTTTTCTCCGAAAAAACGGAAACTTTCCACACCATTTTCATTCCATTTCGACCAACAAAGCGACATGGAGATGGAGCTACGTGGGGAGCTGCGGCAGTGGAGCAAGCCGGCTCCAAAAGGAAGATGGACTACCTGGGACGTCCGGCTGTAGCTAGAAGGGCGGTTGGGACGCGACATCAGCCCATACCGCGGTGACCCCTGATTAGGACGCACCGACTGTGGATTTTCTCCTTCGCCGATGTCGACCGTGTCTACGCACAACATTGTTCCCTTCCTCTAGCTGCGGGATCAGGCCGGATATGTGACCAGCGGTGTGGCCACCGTCGTTCTATGCTTGTGAAGAGAGCAACCCAAGCAAGCAGGCTTGTAGCTTAGGCTCCTGCTAGTGTATATATAGTGGTTTTCTTTTTCTCTCCATATCAACCATTTTATATTGCGTACGTGTCATTGAAGAATGAAATGATGGTTGCCTCTTCCGACTAACTTACTGTGTGATTTGACTGCTCCTTTAGTGGCCCCTACAAGTACACCCCCTACGTGTATGAAACAATCACACGTACACATGGACGCAAAAACGCATGCGACGGCCTAATGCATGCATGTACGAGCACACGACGGAACACACACGGTCACGCTCAAGTGCTCAACCTACATGTGCATGCACACACATACTCAGCCAGGGTGAGCTAGTGACCGTACAAACACCGGAAAATGTATATATCGAGCGCAATGAGCGTATTATGAAGTCCTCTGATCGTATTTTTACAAATATACAGTGACAGGCAGTGTATTTATCTCGTTTGAAATTAAGCCATATTAACCGGAGAGGAGGCAGTATGGACTAGCATTACTTTGCTGTGTCCCGTCAACTTGCCGAACAAGGAGAAGCTTGCAAGACGGGAGAAGCTTGCGCGCGGTGGCTCACAGGACAAGGAGAAACTTTTGACTAATGCAAGCTGTCCTTCGCTCAGGCGGTGGACATGCAACGGCTAATTCGGTGTCAGATTGCCAGAAGCATACACTATACTAGTAGTACAATTATTGTTGCACTTCCTGAAGAGGCGAACAACCAAGCGCAAAGTTTACTAGTAGTAGTAGTACTACTATAGTCTATAGAGGTAGTACTAGGAACCGGATGGAGGAGCGTCTACACTCTTATTATATTTTTAAAATGTGATAAAGCAATCTTCAACACATTTGGTTCTCTTCGAGGGTTCTCGCATGTGATAATGGAAGTTGATTGCATGGAACACTCGCCACAATTCTCGCTTAATTTTGGCTCATATCCTGTTAAAAATAGGAGCGCTCGGTAATATTTCCTATTTTTTTGTTATCCATCATGTAAACAGGTCAGCAAACCTTGCGGCGCATCTTTGTGCGAACCGTGCTTGCTGCACTTTGAATGTGGCCGAGAGCTAGCTTGATGAAACACCTCGCTTCCTACTTCTTTTTTTGTGGGGTACCTCGCTTCCTAGTGACCAGTGTCTTGGCTGATCGTCCTAAGAATGCTTATATATGAATAAAGCTCTCTCATTTACCCACAAAAAAAATTAAGCCATATTAACCGGAAAGGAGGGAGTATGGACTAGCACTACTTGTTGGTGTGTCCCGTCAACTCGCAGAACAAGGAGAAGCTTGCAGGGCAAGGTGAAGCCCGCTTATGCCTTTTGACTAATGCAACATACCCTCGCCCAGGCGGTGGACATGCATCAGTTCATTCGGTGTCAGATTGTCAGAGGCATACACTGTAGTACTGAACATGTGGAGTACCATCATTGTTAGACTTCACGAAGAGGCGAAGAGCCAAGCGCAAGGTTTAGTAGTACGAGTAGTACTACTACTAGAACCGCATGGTGGAGCCTATGTACTCTTATTTTTCTTAATCTTTGATAAAGTACACATTTATTCCGGAGAAGGGCGGAAAACGGCAGCCCAACATGTAATGATGATATCGATCAACCATGCTCGAATATATCTTGGCCTCCGTGCGAGCCCGTCTGTGTGTTCTCGCTCCTCGTCTCTCTCAAGGAACGGCGGGTTGGCCATTTTGCCATCAATTGAGATCGGTTTGCTCACACTCCGATCCCACATGTCAGTGATATGCCAAGAGGAGGTGCGTTGACCGAGTGGCCATACGCGTACTTGGTTTTTCACCTTCATACTACTCCTCCCTCCGTCATAGTTTACAGGGCGCGCTTCATTATGATGCATTTCTCTCAATGCATTTCCACCACCAGAGAGACTTTAGACGCGTTTGGTTTAATGCTCAATTAATTAGGGTGTGGTAACCGCAATTTTCTCTCAATGTAGTACTACAGAGTGGAGTAAGTGCATGCATGTGTCTACCTGGGGTGGAAGCACTGCATGCATGTGTGTACGCATTATTTCCTCTAGTAATAGACGCCGTGCTATAAATACCAATGCTATTTTTCAGGACGATCGCTAGTCGCCTTGGTCCCAGAGATTTTCTATTTTTCTGAAGCGCGCTCTATAAACACTGACGGATGGAGTAGTATGAGCGGATTCAAAGAAGAGCGTATCGATGGTTGCTTCTTCCGAGAAACTTACAGTGGGAAAGGTGGGGCTTATGATTTGACTGGTCATTACTCACTATTAATGCGGCACAATGACCAGTCTGAGTCTCCCATGCGGCTGTGCACTACCCCCTCGGTTCTTAAATATACTCCAGAGTATTTGTCTTTCTAGAGATTTCAACGAGTGACTACTCAAATATTTGTCTTTTTAGAGATTCAAATGGACTACTACATACGGATGTATATAGACATATTTTAGAGTGTAGATTCACTCATTTTGCTCCGTATGTAGTCACTTGTTGAAATCTCTAGAAAGACAAATATTTAGGAACAGAGGGAGTACACCTACGAAGCAAAATGAGTGAACCTACACTCTAAAATATGCCCATTTGAAATTTGTAAAAATACAAATATTTAGGAATGAAGGAGTATAATTTTGCGCATGACACATGGACCCGGATGCCGAAGAGGCTTCTGGCAATGCTATCAAGCTTCCAGCATTTGTTTACATAATTGACGTACTATACAAATAATTTTCCAGCGACATGAAATTGTACAATTGTGCGAGCTTTCAGCTTTTGTTTCGTGTGTCGTGCCATCGATGCTCTTTCAGAAACAATAAAAAACTAACTTCCTTGCTAATCAGAGCTAATATTTACATCACAACTGAAGACAAAGTTGTGAGAAGGTGTTAGATTAAAATTGATCCATGCTTTCATTGGCAGCAACATCCCCCTAGCTCTGTCTAAATCAACAAGGCATGTTGGGAAAAAAAGTAGCTGTCTGGAGCATGCAACATTCTGATCATTTTGTGCGGTTCCATGAAAATAGAGCTGAGCGTCCTTGTTCCAAAGATATTAAGTGTGATTACGATAATAGAGGACTGCTGATGAAACAATAAACACACAAATACAAGCCGGTCACCTTTGCAGTCTCTCTTAAGACTAACGAGTTGGAGAAGATTAGGCTCGGAGTTGGATGAGGAGGATAGAGCAAAACCAATCTCCCTTTGTGCAGTCGCAATGAAATGTAGAGACGTTGCCCGTGTGACATTTTGGTAGAACTTCACAAAACACTCTTAAGAAAAAAGTGATTTGTGCAGTTCACCAAAAGGTTGCAATAGCAACAAGGTGAAATGGATAGCCCTGTTTGCAAAAAAGAGGTAGAAAGGAAATAATTACTGGCCAATAACAGTTGATGACACATGCGACGACAAAAAAGAAGCATATTCCTTGTCCTAAGGGAAGATAACAACACGGTTGTGCTTGTCTAAAACGGTGTGAGGACGAGATTGCAATATGGAAAGTACGCCGAACGAGCTATGTTTTGGGCAAAGAACTATGGAAGATCCACATGGAGCGACGTGGGAAGACGGGCAGTGGAGCAAGGCCGGAGGGGATACCTGGAGGTCGTCGGGATGTAACTAGGTGAGCGGTGGCGGGCGGAATCTACCCATACTACGGCAGCGAGAAGGTGGCGTAGGCCCTACCACGCCGGAGCTTGGTCAGAGAGAACGGCGTGTACCGCAGATCGGGACGTGCTGCCTCGGCGCCGTCGAACGGAGAAACGATGCACGTCCTCCCTTTTCGCCGGCGGACGGGATGCGGCCGGATCAATGACCAATGGTGAGAGAGAGAGAGAGGTCACCGCAGCCTTGTGTGAGATACTCTGAAGAGAGACAAACCAGGCAGGCATGCACCATTGTATATAGTGGAGCGGACTACCTTTTTCTCCATAAAAATCGTTTATATTCTGTGTACGTGCCATTGAGCAATATAACTTTATTTAAAAATAACGCGCCAACGCATCAAGTCGAACTTTGTTTCGTGCACGTGTGGTACACGACCTCCGTAGGTAAACAACCGCTACACACGTTCAAATTAGCACATGGGCTGCCATTTCGTATAGAAATGAGCTCCACCGTGTACCCGCGCGGGTGTGGCTGGGCACGATGCATGAGTACGTGCATGGTGCACCTATTCTCTTCTTGTATACGTACACCACCTACGTGGGGTTGTGTGAGAGAGATACAAATGTAGAGAGATATAGTGTGTGGGTTCGTGAGAGGTTTTTTGGGGGGGTGGGGTCAATCAAAAAATGTAACATATGCAATGTGTGTGAAATAGAGTCCTGGATATATCATATATATAGAGGGGGCGATCCACGAGAAGAGAGTGGAGGTATCATCGTCTTGAGGCGTCCATAGAATCGAAGAGAGGGATGATGATGTGTGTGTGCGCGCGCGATCGATAAAGAGTGCCATCGAATTTGTGTGTGCCCACGTCAAAGATATAGAGTGGCTAGCCTACTGGAACGTGAGAGGGGACAAGTGCAGTTTGTCTCTGTGGCATGGATACCCACCTACAGTGCTCGACTATCGGTGTGTGGTGGTGGGGGGGGGGAGGGAGGCCTAATTAATTATAGAGCTACAATGGCTGGTATATGTGTGGAGGAGGAGAGAGGCCTGCCTCATGTATTAAGGGAGATCGGTCTACCTCATGTATTAAGGGAGGTCGATCGACAACCATGCATATGTGTAGGAGAGGAATAAGGTTGGGAGAGAGACAGAGCAAGAGTGTTGGAGGGGGTGTTAGTGGAGTTGCTTCTAACAAATGGTGGAATAGGCTTGCTAGACAACCGGAGGGCACACCTGCAATATCGATAAGAGAGGGGATGGCTGCCTGTCTGTGCACGTGCATGTGAGAGACGGGTCAGGAGGCATGCACGAATGATGAGGGGGGCGATATGGATGTGGTAAGCAGACATAACTACATAGGAAGATCAATCGTCCTTTGTCAGAGAAAGGAGAAACATAACTTGTGAGGTACGTCGATCAATGGGGGGGGGGAATAGTTAAAGTCGACCTAGGTATATGTTGGGAGATCGATCGGTATACATGCATGTGTGTGTTAGAAGCAAATGAGGCACGGGAAGAAGGATAGAGAGAGAGGGATGCATCTAGGAGGTGGTGCGAGAGTCATACTATATCGAGGGGGGAGAAGTGTGCGAGTACGAGATCGATGAAAAGAGTGATGGGAGTGAGGCATGGACGGTTATAAGAGAAGAGGGCAAGCTTGTGTTTTGTGCTAGGCACACCTAGCTAGAGAGGCATATCGATCAATGTGTGCCTTAAAGAAGGAGCTGGGGGCCTACACACACCATGGGTGAAGGACCTAAAGTGAAAAGACGAATTTGCGCGATGGAGCTAGAGAACGCTGAGGGAGGGTTAGAGGGATGCGGGCGTCTACATGCATGAGAGAAAGCTAGCGCTAGCTAGCTACAAAGATAAGAGGATTGTGTGGGTGTAAAAGGCAAATAGAGGATCATACTTCATTATAAAAAGCGAATTCAGATATTTGAAGAATTTATCATAGTGTTTTAAACTGACGCATGTGTGAATATATATAACGGTGATACACATGGTGTGGTTATGAACATGTTATACTACATATAATATATTTTATCTCTACTCTTATAAAAAATGGAGTTGTTGATGATGGTGCCATCCTGCAATATAGGCCGTCCAATTTATATGTGACGGATAGGAAGGAAACTATGGCAATTTTGAAAAAGATACCCACACCCCTCTCCATATTTGCAAATTAGGCCTCCCCTTGATCATGTAGATGTTCTGTGGAACACATGGGCATATTGGTAGTACTACGTATAACATATATAACATTGATCATAATTTGGGCTAATGTGTTGCTTTTGCAACTCATGTCTAAATACTTGTCATAATGTAGGGGGCGGGGCACTATACAATGTGTGATAAACACGGTGTACACGTATGGAACATAGTTTAGATTATGAATATATAGTTAGTACATCAAATGTACTATTATTTGGAATCAACATCAAGTGTATTCAAAAAATAGAATTCGAGTTCATGTAGTACACATAGTTCATATCTATCTCTATAGTAATCATGTGGTGTGTTATTAAGGTAATACACGAATGATGGTTGAAGTTGGCAACAATCATGATTGTAGATTGTTATTCAAATAGAGAAACGAAGTCAAATTCAGTTCGAATTGCAGTGGTGGTATAGACATTTGGAATGCATTAAAATGTTGGTATGAGTAGGTTACATGCATTATGCAGCAAGCGAAAAAATTTAATTGGACATAACATGGATTCATACTACCGAATAGCATTTAATTGCACTAAATTGTTGGTATGAATAGCTTTAAATAGCATTTTTATAGTAAAATGGGGCAAGACTCTCTCTTTGTGTGGTGTGAATAGTTTTATTTTTTTTCATTTTCTTTTTGGTTGAGGGAAGTGCGAATTGATTTGGTACGTACAAGTACAATATTACACGTTAGGCTTGTCCCTAAAATTCAACCCGCGCCTTGTTATATCCCGAAAATTCAGATATCGTGCTCCCAAAACTGGCGCCTTCACAACCCACGCCTTGCCATCCCGAAATTACAACGCGCGTGAAAACTCCCTCCAGCTGCCAAATCCCGACACGCGAAATCCCCCTTCTAACCCTGAGCCGAAAGGGCCGCTTGTTCAAATCGGTGCGGGGTACTTTTGTAACACACCCTATATTTTGGACAAGCGCGTCCCTAAGTCATGGTTCACCCCCTCCCATCGCCTCCTTTTTGCCATTCGAAATCCCAGGCCGCCATAATCTCTCCGCTCCAGCCGTGAAACCCCACCCTCCTCCGTCCGGCACCTCACCGCTGCCCAGCCGGAGCCTCTTCCCCGACGACGTCGTCCACCGCAACAGCTCGACGTCCCTCGTCCACCTCCCCGGATGAGTATCCGTCGTCCATCTCATCATCCCGCCAGTTCACCCGCCCCGTCCTCCACCTCAAAGGAGCTGCTCCGATGATCGCCTCATCTATCGCGGCTACTCCATCCCCACAGCGCCGCCTTAACCCGCTGCACCAGAACCGCAACATCCTCATCGACTCCTCGGACGAAGCCAAGGCCTACTCGGCGCCACCAAAGAGGTTGTACACTCATCACATCGCACCTTCTCCTTAGCTCGACCTCCTGGCGCCGACAGTGCTCCATCCCTCACCCCCATGGAGCGGCTACCTTGAAGCCGGCGCCGCGGGCGACATCTCCATGGTGGCTCTCCCCCAATGCGAGGCCCCTTCGGCGGCGGCGTCCATACCAGCCGAATCTGCTGCTGCTGCTGCTGCTCCGGCTCTCGCTCGCTCGCGCTGCTGCTGCTGCTCCGGCTCTCGCTCGATCGCTCGCTCGCCCAGCTGATGCTACTGCTCCGGCTCTCGTTCGCTCGCTCGCGCTGCTGCTGCTGCTCCCCCCTCGCTCGTGCTGCTGCTCTGCTCTAATTTAGCTACACTTCAGTCGACTGAATCAACTTTTGGGCCAGTCGATTTTCAGGGGGTGAGGGGGCACACCGGAGTGAAGGAATAACCACACGCAGCAGGGACGGGGGCTCACCGGATAGGTACCCCACTATCTATCTTATGGTTCAGGGTGGGGGCGGGGGGCCTATAGGGCTGGCCGGGGCGGCGGACCAGCGGTGGGGAGTTGTTTCGGGGTGGCGAGGCAGCGCTGGGGCTGGCGGTTCGGCCGGTGGTGGCTGGCGGCCCAGGGGGTGCAGGTTGAAGATGAACTGCAGGACCTCCCTAAACTACATGTCAAGTGCCTCTCTACTATCATTATGTTCAGTTTTGACAGTAACATTCAGATTCCGCAGTAAATTTCAGTTTTGACAGTTAAGTTCAAAGTCAACAGTTTTTACCTCATCTGTTGTAGTTAGGTGTTTTTTGGTGATGTAAATTTTACATCTATTTTACATCATCTATTGGATATGCTATTAGAATTCCACTTGAGATTGACGATGTCTGTCTTGTGCTGCTTCAACCTTGACGTCTTACGTCTCACCGGGGCGGCTCCAATGACAGAACGATCCATCACAACAAAGCAGTGTCCTGGACGCCGTCTACAGATTCCTTAGATCTTCCTCCACACCTCCGACAGCCACCTCTGCCTCAACTGCTTCAACGACCAACCCAATGATGTTGAGGTCGACACGATTATGGCAAAGAGGTTGTACACTTGTTGCATCACTTATTACTATACATTCATGTCGATCCATTAGGGCTATTTTGGTTCAATGGAAAAACATAGCAACAAGGAATTTTCCAATGGCACTCTACTATTCAGTTATTCATGCATTTTGTTGAAAGGAATGAAGCAAAACATCCACCTGGGCCTACTTTTCAAAATCCTATGCATGAAAACAAGACCAAGCGCATTAGTGGCAGAATAACATTCTAACTATACATGCTTTCATATGGTTTCACTTTATTTTGGCCATGTTTCTTTGCATTCCTCTGCTCTTCCAATTCCTGTAAACCAAACACTCAAGTTGACAGAAATCCTGAGTTTACAAATGCTCTGTTTACCATGTGCATTCCTATCCTATTCCGGTGTTTTTCCTATCCCTGCGTTTTTAGAATCATGCAAGCCAAATGAACCCTTACAGAATTACTTCCGTTACAAGTAGGTGTCAAAGGGAACTTTGTGTGGTTTGTCCTGCTCCTGCCGCGACATCGTCCACCTCAACTGAGCTGCTCCATTGACGGAAACATCCACCAAACCAGACAACACGACTCCTGACCGTCTTTCGCCGCCTCAGATCTCCTTCCCTACCGCCGGCACCCATCGCAACGGCATCACCATCATCGGCTTAGTAAATAAACCCGAGGAGTACACGGATCCACAAGAGAGGTCACACTCTTTTGTTTCTGCTTATGTTATGCATTGCTTAAATTTACCTGCTACTTTATCATCATGTTCACCTCTTAGACTCTAAGTCAGGTCCAAATTAATGTTCAAACTTGAGTTCTAAATTAGTTGTGGCGCACATATCGAGGAAGCAATTAATAGTATCTCTGTCTAATATCTGGTTCACCTAGGGTATGCCTATGTTGTTCATCTTGGGTGGGAAACAAATAGTAAAGCAATCATCATCTGTCTTTTTATTAAATTAAAGCAATCATCAGCCTGCTATCATTATTTTTGGATCCATCCACTGGTTGTTACCATCACTCTAAATTTCTGGATGTTCTTCTTACATAATCTCACCATATTTTTTTCATATGCATGTCAGATATTGTACACAGTCATGCTGAACATATAGAGAAAAAGAGAAGAGTTTTGCGTGACAATACAATGTCATGCAGACATCGCTCCATGGTGGGTTCAATGGCAAACCCTCCCCACCCCTCTCTAGATTGTAATGCAGAGGAAGATATCTGTTCTGAGGCAGATTCAGACGCTGCTGACCACTCCTATTTACCCCCCAAGGTGTTTGCTCTACCTTGGCATGATGATGTTAGTCATATCATGCATATGTTGCCTTGCAGTGCCTACTTTTGACATCATATATGTCATCTGCTTAGTTTAAACATGTTCTGTAATGCCACATGTTTAGTTTCTATATCATATATGGGAATTGTGCAGTCTCATGTCTTTTAGCCAGCCATAATATATGTGAAATGTGCAATGCCATCCTGTTTAACCAGGCATCATATATCTGAATGATATCTTTCCCATCCTTTTCTTCATTACATTTCCATTTGTCGACAATGTTTGTACATTAAACTACTCTTCCTGTGAATCAGCCATTTGGGTGGGAGATTGAAAAATCTGGAGTGAAAATAAGGCCTTCAGCGCAGACAGTGTTGCCTGTCGAAGCAGATCTCTTGTTGGGTCCCGATAGCTCCTCAGCGATGGATTCAGAGACAGATGACCAGTCCTATTCCCCCACCGAGGTGTATGCTCTAACTTGGCACGGTTATACTGCTCATATCATGCATATGGTGTCTTCCATTGCATAGATTAGACATCATATACACAATATTCAACACCATGTTCTTAGTTCAGACATCATATCTAATGCCCTCTGTTTGGCATATAAATCACATATGTGAATTAAATGATGCGATCCTGATTACTTAGATAACATGTAGGTGAATTATGTCATGCGATCCTGTTTAGTTATTCATCATATCTTTGAATTATGTTATGCTATGCTATCCAGTTTAGATAGACATCATATATGTGAAATTATGTCATGCTATCCATTTTAGTTAAACAATATACATGTCAACTATTTCATGCCCTCTTTTTCCACACTATCTATTGCATCTGTCTCTCATACAATGTCTATACATTCAACTATGTTTCCTGTTTATCAGCCATTTGAATTGGAGCGGTTGATGCCAGCATCTAGCGGACTAAAAACACGGTCTTAAAATAAAATAGTGCTACCTCTTGGTGGAGATAGCACGCCGGTTGTACATGCACGAGAACCAGCCCTACCACACATAACCCAAACTCGCGCAAATTGTACCCTTACTGTGATGGACAGAGAACCAGCTTCACCCAATCTAACCCCAACCCCAGCAGATAGTAACCCAGTTCCTGTTGACACAGCACCATCTCCACCACATAGCTCCCAAACAAGAGCAGTTATTAAGGCAGCTCCAGTTCCCAAAGGGCCAGTACTACCATGGCAAACCCCAACTCCACCAGTTAGTACGCATATTCCTGTGGAGGAAGCACAACCAGCTAGTCGTAGTTTAGCATCTATCGCATTTGATGTTATTAAATCGTATGTGCGTATCTTCCCATCTTGGAAATATTATACTGAAGATGAAGGAAAATGCCAGTTGCAGGTGTTTGTCCAGGAGTTATGTGTATGTAATGTTATTCACGGCAATTACTTTGCTTTGTCCCATACATCCTACCTCCATGATGGTTATAATACACCAAATTTTCCCATTTTTCTCTATAGAGAAGGACCGATTTGGAAACTCGGGATGAGGTAACCTGTGCTAATACCTCTGCTATCTTCAAGAATGCTTGGTGGCAGTATCGGAATTACTTGAAGAAACCATACTTCACCGTCAAAGAAACTCATCAAATTCCCTTACGTTCTCCCGAGACACATGTACTGGACGATGACTGGGAACGCCTTGTTCTGTACTAGTCCCGAACCAAGAATGTGGTCAGGTCTATGAGCTCATTTTGTATTTTTAAGTACTATATTCTTGCGTCTTACTGTACTCTATTCATGTAGAACAAGTGCCTAAACTTGAAGAACAACGGTTCTAATTTAAGATTCCATTGCTATCATAGTTCAAAAAAGTGCTAGGCGTTAATTGTGCGTTTTTCCACCGCCTTGCGCTTTACTGACCAAAGCGCATGCTTATGTGCAGTTACGCACAGATTAAGCGTAGTTATGCGCAATGCGTTTTGCCAACGCCTAGAGCCTAGGCGTGCTTAAGCGCTTGCTTAGGCGCGCCTTTTTTAACTATGATTGCTATCGTGCATACTGCTTTGCTCTTGTATCACTGTATTTACTCATACTAACTTATTTTAAATTGAAGGATCCAATCGAAACTTCAATGGCACATCAGGTATGTTCACGCATGTTTCTTTAACATGCTTGCTCTTATCAATAGCTATATTGATTTAAATTTCAATTGTGTATACAGTTGACTTCTCATATCATGCACATTACTAGCATCACAACAGAGCCAATGGTGTTGTTGTACATGTAGACCCGTGGTACCCATCTCAAATCTTGTTGTGCCGTGTAGTATCCCACGCTTTGTATTCTTTCACTTCTGCTTTGTCTTGAACTAATATGATTTGAACCGTGTCTCTATTTTGATTTGGCAAGACAATGCAGTGACCATAGGACATATATATATGTTTGTTTGATGCTTTTATTATGTACTAGTACATGGCAATTGAAGACATGGTAGTTTAATCCTGTACACCTTACTAATGAACTGGTTCACCGAAATGAGTTTCATATACTGGTACATGCTAAACTATTATGTGTCTGCTTGTTTCTTCTTTTAGAATGTTGATAGAATAGTGGGGAAGAGTGCCTTAATAAGCAATGGTAAAGGAAATAATGCAGATAAGGTTCAGGATAGTGACACATCCTTGTTGGTCTCCAACAAAGCTGATAAAACAGCTAAGGAAGACTATCTCGAAGACAGTGAGACAACCCCAAAGTCCTGTCTTGGTTTAGTGTTGGAGTTACTGGCCACTACCGCTTGCACAAGCTATTCAAACTCACTGTCTGAATCAATTCGGTTTCTTGAGTCTCAACTACAAGCTGAAAGACATCGATCAGTTGTGCTGCGACAAGAAGCGGAAGGACTGTGGAAGTCCCTAGAGCATTCAGATGCATACTTTCTGGTGCAACAACAGGCGTTGGAGGATTTTAGCGCCAAACAGGACAAAGCTAATAAGCTTGCTAAGCTTATTGCCAGCATGGTGGATACCACGTTTCTTGAGCTCTTCTAAAGTTGTTTCAGTTATGCTCTTGTTTTGCTGTCGCGTTTATTTGCACTGGTGGCCAATTTTGACGGCCAATGTATGTAATATGCTGCTTTGTTCCCTATATTTGCACTGGTGGCGAACTTTGATGCCCAGTGGATGTAATATGTGTAATAGCGGTAATAGGCTAGCGTTAATTGCTTGCTTATTTATTTCCTTATTGTCTTGTTTAGTTGTTTTCTTGTAGTCACTGCAGTTCTTTTTTTGTGTTTTTCTAGTGGCCACAATAACCTATTTTTGGAAACTAGGCCAAAATAATCATGGCAACACACGGACTGTTGTAACCATGGGCCTCCTGCGGGCCGTATGATCCATGGGCCTTCTAACGGCTGTTGGATCCATTGGCCTTCTATACGGGCCGTAGGATCCATGGGCTTTCTACGGGTCGTACGATCCATGGCCCTTTTACAGGCCGTAGGATCCATGGGCCTTCTACGGGGCATATCGTCATTTCGCCAATCATGGGCCATACTATTCGTGGACAATAACGGGCTGTTTATTGGCCATATTTGATAACTCTATGAAAACAGCCCAACGGGTTTTTTCGACATGAAAACGGCCCAACGTATTAACGGGCCACAAACGGGCCGACTGTAACCACATGCTGAATTTGGCCCACAAGCAGAAAATGACAGTAACGGGCCGTAAGTAACCGAATGCTGGAAATGAGCCCAAGAATAAATGGGCCCTGAGAAGGCCGAAAGATATTATGGGTTGGAATCGGCCCAACGGAATAATGGGCCGTTAATGGGTATAAAGTGATACACTGTTCATTACGGGTCAGTTTTACCACAGTCCGTTAAGGGACTGAGGGTTACTAAGGGCCTCATATGGGCCGAAAGACGTCATGGGCCATACATGGGCCGGAAGTTAAAACGGGCTGGAATTATATTGGACAGCCCAGATGATGCTACTGGGCCTAATTCGGATAGGCCGTAAACGGGCCCTGGGATAGCGGGCTGTAAATGGGCTATATGCGAACAAGCTGTTAACAGGCTTGCCGTGGGCCGACCCTCCACCTTTTGACCAAGTCAAACGGGCCAGCCTTTTCACAGGAATGGGCCTCTGTTGGCCCGTGCCACATGTCGGCGTATCATAGGCACTTTGGGTCCAATGAGTGTATGACATCTGTCCCAACTGTGAGCCGACACGTGTTTCCTCCAGCCAATGATGATTTTACACGTGGAAAATCCCCATTGGTCGGGGCTATTAACGGGTTATCGGATCCAAAACCGGACCCGATAGCTCAACAGTGTTCCGTTACGGTGGATGCCACGTGTCGGTCACCCTTGACGAAAGCACTTCTGTGACGCGCGATTTATCATCATGGAAGTGGACATTTCTGTGATGATAATTTTGGTAATGTCATGGAACACTTCTACGACAACACAGGTATGACTATCTTGATTCTGTCATAAATTTGTCATGGGTGTACATGCATGACAGAAAACGTGACCTACTGTGACAAACACGTATCATCACGGAAGTGTATTGTTTTGTAGTGTTCGGACTGCGGGCATGACATCAACCACCTCGCCAACGAGGTATATTATTCTTACTACATCCCTTACTTTGCTTGTTTCAAGGATGAGGTCTAAGCCTTTATTATCATGGCCTCTTCAGGAGTGGACGGAGAAGGCGAAGTTGATCCAATGTTCGGCTCCGCTGCCTGAAGAACCAGTCATCCCGTGTTTAGCGAAGATGCTGGTGCCGGCGGCCTATAAGGCGTCGGAGAAGAAGGCCACTGGGAAAGCCAAGGGGGTCCGAAGTGGCCCCCGCCGCAGGGGCGCTTCGGACGCGACGTCCGAAGATAAGACCCGCTCCGCCGAAGACGACGATGATGAAGAGGAGGAGGAGAAAAACCCTCCCCTTGATGAGGGGAGGAAGAAGAGGGCGGCTTCGGCGAATCTGGAGGCGGAGACGTCAAAGGAAGGGAATAGCTCCCTTGTGGATAACACAGCGTGGGACGTCGACAACAGTCCGGAGAGACGCCCCCGCGCTAAGCCTCGGGCTGCATCATAAGTGCTAAAATCCATATACGCCCATAAACCAAGTCTATCCTCTTTGTTGTATTGATATAATTAGTTATGCTATTGCAGTCCAGCCCACGACAGTTCCCAGCGATCCTCATCATGAGGTTCGCTGGACTCAAAGGCAATGGCCAGCAATTCACCGCCAGCCGCTCACTCCCCCAAGGCCAAGGACGATGCGGAGGTGCTGTCCCGAAGGACTATTCTAGGCGGGGGAAAGGCTCAGGAGGCGCCAGAAGGAGAAACCCCCATCGTCGGACACCAGGGGGACTCAATCCCCATGGAGACTGGCGGGGAGGGACGTATTCAGTTCGGCCCTTAGTCGGACTCGATTCTGGAGTCTGATGCGGCTCCGGAATCTGGCACGCAACCTCCTTTGAAAGAAGGGGGATGCCTGTTCCCCCGGTGACCCCTGTCCAACCAGGGGCACCGGATAATCTGCTGGAAGCGCTGCGAGGTGCTTCCATTGTGGATGAGCACCGTGTCCTTATGGGCACGGTAATTGAAAGGGTTCAGTCTTCCAAGAGCGGACTAAGCGAAGCCTGCAGCAGCCTATTGACAGGTTTTGAGGTAAGCAACGCAAAAAAGAGAAAATCCCAATATAGACAGTAGCCCCTGAGACATTGTCTGGTGTTCGGAAAGAAAAAACCAGACAGAGGATCAATCTCCTATTACAGGAAACTAACTAAATTTGTCTAAAATATATACACAGGCGTCGCTGTTGGCCACGGCCTCGCATACTGCCGAAGTCTCTGGGCTGAAGCAGAAACTGGCGGAGGCCGAGGAGGAGCTGGGCCAGGTGAAGAGGTAGCTCCAGGAAGAACAAGGTAAGTGATAACCTGTTATGTATTCGAAAAAGGGAAAATGATATGCAATGACCGAAATGCCATAATGTGTACAGAGGCGACGACTGAGGTCGAGGCCCTGAAAACGGCCGTGCTTGAGGCCGAGGGGAAGGCTGTCAAGGAGCAAGCCACCTGTAAGAGGCTCAAGGCCCGGGTTAACAAAGTCTAATAGGAGCTCCAGGATGCGGTGAGGAAGTGTGAGACCTTGGAGCACAATGCGTCTGCTCAAGAGGCCGAACTTGCCAAGGCTTGTAAGAGTGCGGAGATGGCCCGGAGTGAAGCCCAGGGTGCCCTCCAGGAGATCCAGGAGGCCTGGAAGATCGCGGCGGGTAAGGCATTCAATATGCAAAGAAAAAATGTGAAGGGGAAATATCTTTTACTGACCCGGATTCGAAGTTCTCCAGGGGCTTTTGTTGATCTGCCACGCAGTGTGACCGACGCTGTAGTGTTCTTCTGAGCCGAAGAAGGGGGCTCCCCGGAGAAGCTGCTCTGGTCGCAATATCTTACACCGGAACATCCAGTGCCCTTCAGCGATTAGCTAAAACAGCTGGTCGAGCTCCACAGGGTGGCTGAACTGGCCATGAAGGATTTAATAATTCGGTTGTGGACAACCAAAGCTATACCCAGCAGTTACTTCGGCCTCGTGAAGAGGCTGGTTGATTCTTGTCCTCGGCTAGACGTCATCAAGCGGTCCGTCTGCATTGAAGGTGCGCGTATGGCCTTCTCCTATGTCAAGATCTGGTGGGCGAAGATGGACGCCGTCAAGTTGGCGACCGAGGGGCCGCCGGAGGGCAAGGAGCACTGCACACCTGAGCGATACTTTGGCGATGTCTTGGAAGGGTCCCGTATTGTTGCGGATCATTGTGCGAAAGACAGTATCTTTGAATGAATGTATTCGAGCTCCCTGTGCCTTGTATGATGAAACAAAGTGTTTATGCAATATAATGCTTGTTATGTTTTTAAATTTTTACTTCCTGTGTGGCTGTGTTGTATGAAATTTGAGGGTTAACTAGTCATCAGCTTCTGCCCCCCGGTAGGTAGTATGGGGGTGTTCGGGATGGATGTCGGCGTTCTGGGAATGGGGGTCCCCAGACATGCCTGCCTGCGGCCTGCGGCGTGGCTCAAAGGGGGGCCCAGCACGGCCCATCTTCATCAACACAAACCCAAGACCCTCGCGAGGGGCCAAGCCTCGCGGGTCGGACGACACGGAGCTTCCTCAGGCATGGCCTCGTCAGGCTGGCTCGCGAGGAGGCGGAGAGATCAAGGCGGGGTACCTCATGAGGTGCCCGTGACGCAAGCCATGACGACCAAGGGCGCCAGGCGGGTGCCAGCCCGCGCAGTGTCCTCCTTTCCCCTTTGGTGCAAAGGGGGCAAGCGCAGCCGCGGAGTACCGAGGCATCAGGCAAAGGTTGCCATTTCGGTGCAACAAGACCAAGACCAGGAGGACTGTAAGACGGAGGTCATTGTGGAGCCCAAGACAGCGTCACCACCAGAGCTTTGTGCAGGCGAAGACTACTTTTGTCAGGATAGCTGGTACTAGCTGTCCCCCTTCAAATTAGCCCGCCATTATTGGCTCCCTTCCCGCTCGATATTTGGGAAGAGGATCAGGGCCTCTATAAATAGGACCAGCCACCCATGAGAGGTGGGGGGGGGGGGGACAATCGAGAAGAGAGAGAGAGAAGGGTGACTGAACTCCTCGCAGCAGTTCATCCCCCCAGCCAAGAGCAGACCCTCGCGAGGCTGTTCTTCCTTGTATTATTCATCATCATCAGCCCAAGAGGCAATCCACCACACCACACACTGGAGTAGAATATTACACCACAACGGTGGCCCGAACCAGTATAAACCCTGTGTCTCTCGTGTTATTCTTTCCATAGCCCAGATCTCAGGGAGGCGGAGGGGCGCAAGTAGGTAGGAGGCGAAATCTCCGCGCGTACCCCAGTGTTCGAACCTCAAGGGTCTGCCGGAACCTGAAATCCGACATTTGGCGCGCCAGGTAGGGGTGCGCCGGAATTCGTCTTCCACCACCCCATTCTCCTCTGACCGTCACGCCCATGTCTGACGCTTGTCGGGCCCGCGCCGAGCGCCGGGCCGCTCTCGCTTCCCGCGTCGCCCAGACGGCCCCTGTCGGTGGGCGTCCTCGCCGTTCCCCGTCACCTGCCGTCAACACCGCCACCGGCCCGGCGGGGGACGAGCATCAAGCATCGTCTCAGCATCCGTCCGTGCGGCAAGACGGCCGCACCGCAACTCCCTCGCTCACCCCAGCTGGTTCTTCATTCCGCGTGCTCCGCGCGCCCATGGAGGCTCGAGTTGTGCTCATCGCAGCAAACGAGCTCCTGCGCTACCGTCCCGTCGACGACGTCTACGAGTGGCTCGACCGCGTCGCTGAGCTCGTCCGCGCCGCAGGGGGCTCTCCTGCGCCGTTCGTTCCGCTGCACCGCACCCCGCCCTGCGCGGGCGACGAAGCTCCGGCGGCGCCCCGGCTGCCTCCTCCTCAGGAAGGCGCCATGGCTCCAAGGCGCGTGGCCCCTGGGCGGAACCCGCCCCGTCAGGTGCCAGCGCGGCAAGAGCAGAGCTGCCAAGAAGTCCCTCGCCCGCAAGAAGCTGCCCGGGCGCTCCCTGCTCCAGCACGTCGCGACCATGCTCCTTCTCCTGCGCATCAAGAGCCCGCGCTGCTCCCAGCTGCAGCGCGTGGGGACATGCAAGACCAAGCTCTCCGTCACCCAAGGCCTCCCGTGGCCACAGCAGGCTGCCGCGCCTTCACCACCGAGCTACGCAGCGTCACGTGGCCCGACAAGTTCAAGCCAGACCTGCCTCCTCATTACGACGGCACGGCTGACCCTGCGGAGTTCCTCCAGCTCTACGAGCTGGGCATCGAAGCTGCTAATGGAGACGAGAAGGTTATAGCGAACTGGTTCCCCATGGCACTCAAGGACGGGGCCCGCACCTGGCTCCTGAACCTGGCCCCAGGCACGATCTCCTCCTGGAACGAGATGCGCACCCACTTCATCGCCAACTTCCAAGGTACTCGCGACCGGCCACCCACCATGAGCGACATGCGCCGCATCAAGCAACAGCCCGGGGAGACCCTGTAGAAGTACATCCAGCGCTTCAACAACGCACGCCTCAAGATTCCCAAGGTGACTGAGGAGGCCATCATCTCAGCCTTCTCCGATGGCGTGCGCGATGTCAAGATGAAGGAGGAGCTGGGGATGTATGAAGACCTGTGCACTTCCTTGGAGCTGTTCAACTTGGCAACCAAGTGTGCCAGGGCTGAGGAAGGGCGTCTCTCCCTCCTCGAGCTGCCTGCCGCAGACCCAGAAGAGAAGAAGCCCAAGGCCAAGGATGTGAAGCGCAAGGGGGCTGCCGTGCTCACGGCAGAACCAGACACCAAGCGGGGTAAAGATCAGCCCGAACCTTCCAAGGGCAGCCGGTACTGTGTGTACCACGACCTCCACACCCACAACACCAACGAATGTCAAGAGCTCCGAACCGTGCGAGAAGGAAGGATCGGCCGTCACCCTGATCGCGGTGACCAGGGTTACGTTCGAGGAGGAGGAAGGAATGCAGGACGCTGGGAAGACCGTAGCCCGCGCCAAGGGTGGCGCGATCAACCTCGCGAGGATCGCTGTCAAGACCCGTCTCGCGAGGGACACTGGAGGGATTAGTCTCGCGAGGATCGCCCGCAAGGCAACACAGGCCTCCCTCCGCTGCCGCCGCAGCCAAGGAGAAACGAGGACCGCCACCAGGACAAGGGGGCTGGGGGCTTTCAGGAGCCGCGCGCAATCGCCTGCATCCTGGGCGGGGCTCAAGCCCCAGCCTCTCAACGCATCTTCAAGCAGTTCGCCCGCGAAGTGAATGCAGTCCTCCCCAGGCTCGAAGCCACGTGCCCTCTCAGGTGGTCGGCGTGCGCCATCACGTTCAGCTCAGCAGATCAGCTCAAGTGTGCGGCTATAACCGGAGTCCTCCCGATGCTTTGTTCCCCAATCGTCAGCAACGTGGTGGTCACCAGGACCCTCATCGATGGCGGGGCAGGGCTCAACATCCTGTCCATGGAAACATTCAACAATCTCCAAGTGCCCTACAGCCAGCTTCGGCCAACCAAGCCTTTCTCTGGAATCACCGACGGCTCCACGGTCCTGATTGGGCAGGTCCGCCTCCCTGTCACCTTCGGGGCACGTGACAACTACCGCACCGAGCTCATCGACTTCGACGTCGCTCACATTCGCCTGCCGTACAACGCCATCCTTGGGTACCCAGCGCTGGCCAAGTTCATGGCCGTAACTCACCACGGCTACAACGTCCTCAAGATGCCAGGAAGTGGCGGAGTCATCACGGTGCCCTGTGAAGAGAAGGACGCGGTGTGTTCCCTGGAACGAGCCTTTCAGGCCGCGTCACTGGAAGACCCGGATCGCGGAAGCAGGAGGCCTCCCGAGACCGCCCCCAAGAAGAAGAAGACATCGTCCGGCCCGACCACTCAGGAGGAAGGCCCCTTTGGGCCCGCGCCTGCCCAGGGGGAACCTCCTTCCAACGCATAGGAAAGCGCGCCCGGCGCCCCCCATAGGCAGGGCTCGGGGGCTCTCCCCTGGAGGGCCACCGACCTAGCTAGGGTCACGAGGGAGGCGCTTGGGCACCACATGGGGGCGTGTTTCGAAGCACGTTTCCCTCAAGAAGGAGCAAGGCAAGGAGAGCCAGACCCTCAGGAGTTCGTCAGCAAGGTCATTCAGGAGCTACAAGAGTCAAGAGTCATGAAAGGTGGCCACTGCCTACCAGCAGTGGCTCCCCATCCAGGCGAGGATGGTGGGCTGCACGTCTGCATCGACATACCAGGGCTCAACCGAGTCGCCTCTCTGGAGCGCCTCTGGGCCTCGCGAGTGGGGCGCTGCGGAGGTCCACCCCACAGCTACGTTCGCATGCCTTACGGCTTGCCGAACACGGCTGCCACATACCAGCGCCTCATGAGAGGCATCACGGAGGCACGAGAGGCCAGGCGTTCCGCAGCACTGGCGGAGATGGAGATGGTCCCCGAGGAGCCGCCAGCGCCTCCGGAGCCTCCCGAGGCCCCTGGGCCTGGGGGCTCGTGAGGATCGGCTTCCGCAGCCCATCGAGTCTGCTACACCAACGCTCCTTCGTCCTCAACATCACCAGGTGACATCTTTCAAGTTTCATTTCCAGCTGGGAGCGTCCCCCCAGGGCTGCATTATTCCCAGGCCGCGTGGGTCCGTCCCTGCGGCGTGTATCCCTTTTATTTCATGTTGTTAGCTTACCTTGTTGGGGGTGCCCCTCGGGCTGCATGATCCCCAAGTCGCTCGGGCCAGACCTAGTGATGTCCGCCTTCCCAGCATCTATTTAAATGAATCCACTCCTCTGCGGCTAATGTGCTTGACCTAGTTGCCCGCTCAACTGACAGAACTGCTCCCAAACAGCACGACGCTTGCGCATGGGTCTGTCCCTGCAACGCCGACAAACCTGAATGGCTGAGCCCTGGCCGCGGCAGCCCCGCATGGCGCCACCTCATCAAGCGTTCAGTGCCTCATTACCCCTCGGAAGGAACCAACGGCTGACTGTCAATTGTCATGGCAACCCCCTCGTTTTTTCTATGATGGACCTATGGGATCTCCTGAAGGAGCTGCGTCAGGCGAGGCCCTTGCAGTGTCTCCTTCACTCTCGTCCGCGTGAACCGCTTGCACGTTAAACGGGGGGTGCCTGAGCATCGCGACTCAGGGCTCCTACTGGCTCTCCAGCCCTCACCCTCTGGCCTTGTCCACGGCATCGCGACCTGGCATACCAGCGACGGTTGAGACTCGCTCGAGGGCCGGGACCCGAGGACGTAGAGCAGAGAAGGGAGCAAAGGCGAGAGGGGAGGGACACGCGAGGACCTCGCCAAGCAACCCCATGCCTGTTGATGCACAGACCCGGCGACACACCAGAGAGCGGCCCCTGATTCTCGAGATAAGTCACCACCCAGAAGCGCCAGCTACCGTGGCATCATCCCCGCACCTAATGCAATCTCGTGTTAGCGACGCCGCTCTCCTTTCTCACCGAACGACGACTGCTTGAGCGCCAAAGGGGACCTCCTGAGCATCGCGACTCAGGGTCTCTTACCGGACTCCGGGTCGCTCACCTCCTGGCCTTGACCACGACATCGCGACCTGGCATACCAGCGACGGCTGAAGCTGCCTTGGGACTGGGACCTGTCGGCGCAGAGCACCAAGCCCTCGTGAGGTTGGAAAGGAAGGACTGAGCTAAAACGGAATGAGCAACTCACACAATTCTACGACAAGGGTTATATTAACAAAACAGGATCACAGGCACCTTACAAACCCCCATGGGACGCGTCTTTGATTCCTCGCAGGGAACAGATCCTAAAGGGACACTAACTACGCGCGCTCCTGCAAAAGACGCCATCATCAACAGTGGGCCGTCAAGCACCAGCGCCAACCCCATCCAGATCAGAGTCGGCGGCGGCCTGACGAGCCCGCCCTGCTCCAGGAGCGGGGCCGGCTCGGGGGCTCGTAGCTGTCGTCGCTCGTCTCCGGAGTCGCGAAGAGCTCGCCGGAGTCGCTGGAACCTCCGACGCCTCCACCGCCCAAGGAGACGCCAAGGGAGCGGTTGGCGGGCCCAGTCCTCGCCGCAGCAGGGTCCTGGCCACCTCTCCCGGGGCAGCACTCCAGTCGGCGCCCGTTCGTATCGAAGACCTTGAAGAACATCACCGAAGCACCGTCGTACTCCAAGTGGATCCCGAGGGCGCCTCTTGTCCTGCAAACCCGGGCGATCTTGCTCCAGCCCCGAGTCATGAAGACCTCGCCCGGGGCAACGACCGCGACCTCTGCCTCGGCCGCGAGGGTGCTGCAGCCGGCATGCTGCAGCCAAAGCTCCAGGAGTTCTCCCTGCGGGGTGATGGAGGCAAAGAAGGGAGGAAGGCGAATCCAAGACTGAGGAGGCATGGCGACATGGAGCACGAACTCTCGGGAGGAACCCTCGGTGTGGACCCCAGGGGGGACGACCCACACTTTCGTGACTCGTTGGCGCCGACGGCGGCGTCGCCCGTGGCGATCAGCATTAGCTCCTTGAGGGCCCTCGATGCGGGCGTACAAGGGAAGCGGGAACCCCGGTGGTGCCCGCTCGCACCAAGGCCTCGACACCACCTGATGGGCCCCCCTCGTCCGGGCCACGGAGGATGAGCCGTTTCTTCGGCGGGAGCGGGTCTGGTTCCTCTCGGGGAGCCTTTCCCTTCTCTGCCGTCGAGAACCAGCGGATCGGAGCCATCGCAGCAAGACGGAGCAAGGACCGGGAAGAAGGAGAAGCAAGGAGGGATGAACTGGAAGGGCGCGTGCTGTTCCGTACTTATGGCCGACGAAGGCCAACCGCCGACCTCCACGATTGCAGGTAATCATGACCCACTTTGCATGCAGGGGCTTGTCCAGTCCGTGCAGTTGCCAAGGCGCCATGGGGAAGTGGAAGCGCCCACGTCCAATCAACCGCCACGTGGCGCCCAAGGCCGCAGGCTGTTAGGGCCCGCGGCGCTTCGCTCTTGCCCTTCCTCCTCCCTGCACGGCCAAGTCCGGGCGCGCCTTGGGCCCGGGGGCTACTATCGGCGTTCTGGGAACGGGGGTCCCCAGACTTGCCTGCCTGCGGCCTGCGGCGTGGCTCAAAGGGGGGCCCAGCATGGCCCATCTTCATCAACACAGACCCAAGACCCTCGCGAGGGGCCAAGCCTCGCGGGGCGGACGACACGGAGCTTCCTCAGGCATGGCCTCGTCAGGCTGGCTCGCGAGGAGGTGGAGAGATTAAGGCGGGGTACCTCATGAGGTGCCCGTGATGCAAGCCATGACGACCAAGGGCGCCAGGCGGGTGCCAGCCCGCGCAGTGTCCTCCTTTCCCCTTTGGTGCAAAGGGGGCAAGTGCAGCCGCGGAGTACCGAGGCATCAGGCAAAGGTTTCCATTTCGGTGCAACAAGACCAAGACCAGGAGGACTGCAAGACGGAGGTCATTGTGGAGCCCAAGACAGCGTCACCACCAGAGCTTTGTGCAGGCGAAGACTACTTTTGTCAGGATAGCTGGTACTAGCTGTCCCCCTTCAAATTAGCCCGCCATTGTTGGCTCCCTTCCCGCTCGATATTTGGGAAGAGGACCAGGGCCTCTATAAATAGGACTAGCCACCCACGAGAGGTGGGGGGACAATCGAGAAGAGAGAGAGAGAGAAGGGTGACTGAACTCCTCCCAGCAGTTCATCCCTCCAGCCAAGAGCAGACCCTTGCGAGGCTGTTCTTCCTTGTATTTTTCATCATCATCAGCCCAAGAGGCAATCCACCACACCACACACTGGAGTAGGGTATTACACCACAACGGTGGCCCGAACCAGTATAAACCCTGTGTCTCTCGTGTTATTCTTTCCATAGCCCAGATCTTAGCGAGGCGGAGGGGCGCAAGTAGGTAGGAGGCGAAATCTCCGCACGCACCCCAGTGTTTGAACCTCAAGGGTCTGCCGGAACCCGAAATCCGATAATGGAATCTAAACAATCTTGATCCAATTAGATGGTCCTTGAAGGAGTTGTTTAGCACAATGAACCAGGCACCAGACTATGCAGCTGTAACGCCCTCACTTAGCCATAGGAGTGCGACAATAAAAACATGGGCGCAACACCTAGTATCCAAACTAGGGTGCTATAAGTGTCAGATTGGGAAGTACCAATCCTTCACGTAATGCGGAAGAAATCTCCAATGATTTGCAACCTCCGAACAGCTGACCGGCTCTCGCTGCATCATAATAGTCAATTTTTGGCTTTCTCTACTGAGGTGCTTCGTTGGATAAACTAAGGCACAATCGTAGTAGTTCTCCCTTTACTACCTTAGCCGATATAGCGGAACGTAAGGTAGCAAGCACAGGAGCCAGGCAACCCAACTATTGACCAAAGACATGATTCGGAGCCAATGCATATAACGCTAAATTCAGGGTGCCGAACTATTCTTATAAAAAGTGTTCGGACTTTTGTTGCCGTAAAGTGGGGCGCTATGAAGCCCCTGGAAAACATCAAGCATACCAAAGTGTACGGGTGCTACCTGATAGGGTTATCCACAAGGGAGATGAAAAAAGAGAAAGAAAACAGAAAAGGTACAAATGTAAAAAATTGGGGTCGTACAGCTCCAGCCGCAAACTGTTCTCATTGTAATTTAATTAGTACGTCAAGGCGCATTGATACACGTAGTGCGATAAGCAACATGCTATTTGACATGCCAAAACCAAGGGAGAGCTACATGTGGGTCCTGAAAAATAGGTAGTGTAAGTGCATCTAGTGCCCCTTAGTGATTTTGGTGTATTGAAGACTTATAGGTTAAGGGACTAATGTATTTTTGAGTGTACACATGTCTATAAGTCTATGAGGAGTTTGATATTTACAGAGAAAGTCGACCCCTAAAAATGAAGTTCTTCGACTGAAGACTTTAGATTTCTGAAGACTTTGAAAGTGAAGAAATTGGTGCAATCCTGAAGACTTGGTATTCATCCGAGGAACATGAAGCATGAAGACTTTTGTTTTCATAGTTTTATTCTCTCTTTCTTGAGTCATAGGAAACACCGTACTGTTAAAGGGGGTCGAGGAAATACTAAGGAAAAATTTCCATGTGATGCTCAACTCAAAATCCTACACCTACCAATCCCTTCGAGTGAAGTCATTGGAAATCTCATACAGTTCAGTCATATTCTTCAGTGACAGAGGCGAAGTTCTTCTGGTCTCTGAGGAATTTGTTCTGACTGAGGAGTTAGGAATTCTCCAGTGCGGATTGCCTACACAGTGAGGAACATGATAGCCCTGAGGAATTTAAGCCTCAAATTTCTGACCGTTGTTGTGCTATGCGCCATCTGTCCCAAAATATTTACCCACCTAACGGTCATATCATTGAAGGACATTTATGCCTTATCATGTCGGGCTGCTCCCTAGGCTATAAATAGCCGCCCCTACAACCACTAGCTGGTTGGCTGCTCCGAGAGAAACTGACACTTTTCATTTGAGAGCATCCCATCCCCCGAGGACTTTGAGCAAAAATCATTTAGTGAGGAAAACCCAAACCCAAACACCTAAAAAACCCAAGTGATTGAGCATCACTGAAGAGATTGATCCTGCGTGGATCCGACGCTTGTTACCTTTGAAGACTGTGCTTCTTCCAGACGGTTAGGCATCAAGGTCTAGAGCATCCAAGAGGAATTGTGGATCGCGGAGTGACCAAGTTTGTGAAGGTTCGGAAGTCACCTGAAGACTTACCTCGAGTGATTGGGCGAGGTCTGTGTTACCTTAGCTCCAGGAGAATATGGTGAGGACTGTGTGTCCGGGATAGTGTGTCCTCAGGTTTAAATACCTACCCGCTCCAACCAGCTGTACAACTGAGACAGCAGTTGGAACTGGTCTACCAAATCATTGTCTTCTCCAAGCTCACTGGTTCTATTTTCTCAACCCTTTCATTTCCTCATAACTGTGTTGAGTGCTTGTTCGTATCTGTGTTTGAAAACTTTGACTGAAGACTTTCTCAATTTCCTCAGTTCAATTTCTTCATTCTATTTGTCTTCATCCTATGTTACACTATGCTATCATGTGTTTACGCTTTCTGTACTATGTGCTTGTTTTTCATTTCATCATGATGACTATGCTTGTGCTCTGTTATGTTTACTTTTGAGTACTTATTCCGCTGCTAGTAGTTCTTCGCTAAGGAATTTCCTCACCTGCAAATTCCTCAGTGAAGAATTCATAAAAATCGCCTATTCACCCCCCTCTAGTCGATATAACACACTTTTAGGTAGAGTTATCGTTAACGGAATCACCTAAAAAGTCCCACATATGTCTCCGTTTCTCGGCGTCTTGGTGCGTTATCCTTCACTAATAAGCGTGCACGTGCAACGCACGTCTCAAACATTGATCAATTGAGTTGACATGATATAAAATTAAAATAATTATTGGAAAATATACAAATCAAATGAGTACAAAAATCATAGTTGACATAATATATGTCAAATTTTACGTCTATATAAAAGATAACCACTAACATTTGAAAAACAATTAAAAACCACTTCACTTGAATTGTATTTCGATAAAGTAATTATTAACATGCATAGAAAAAATATTTCTCTTACTTATATGCACCTCCGACCCGTTATGTTTGCGTCCTTGCTTACTGAGGTCGTCATTTTCATAGCAATGAACACAATGAACATAATTCCTTTTTTGAGTCTATTTTGTGAAAATGAGACATATATTTCAAACAAAAAATATATATAATCATGTGTAATATGTATAATTTTTTTGGCAGACTGCTGGATGCAAGGACGCAACCGTTTTGTGCGAAGGGGATTCACTCGTCTTCTAGATCAGCTCCTGTATTTCTTGAGAGGAGTGAGCCGCTTCCAGACCTACCTAGGCTCGTACGGGCATTCGCTTGTTGGGCCTGTTTGACACTTCTCTCGCCGGCATGCACAGTAGCCACACTTAGAAATAATAATCCCTCAAAAAAACTTAGAAATAATAAAGATGCGTTTCTCAAGAGAAAAGAAATAAAGAAGCATTAGTTATCAGAAAAAATACAGTCCTCTCACCGCACAGCAGCCACTCTGCCCACCTCATAGCCTCGCACATGTCGCTTCTCCCTGCCGCCTCCTCTCCTCACCACGGCTCGCCCTCGGCATCCTCTCCCCACCACGGCTCGCCCCGCAGCCTCCACCTCCGATACGACCTCGCGCTGCCACCAACGCTTCCGGTCTCCCCTGTATCGACGCTGCCGCCGGTGTCCAACCTCAGCGACGACGCCAGCCTGCCCGACACAACTCCTGGCCGCGGCGGCCTAGAACGCCGAGGTATAGAAGCCTGCTCCGGCTGCCAAGCTGCCGCCCAACCTGCTCAGGCTGGTAAGTCTTGGGCTTAGGTCTCACTTCCATATAGCAGAACAATTTATCTGAAGTACTAAGTTTATATGAAGAAAAGAAAGCTAGGGTTTGTTTGTTTAGTCCTCATGTGCTTTGTAGCCAAGCTTTTCATTCTAGAAGCCTGCTAATCTGCTATATTGCTATGATGGAATTCTGTATCTGATTTGGATGAAACAAAACTCAAGAGTACTTATTACAAGCTAAATACTGAGTGAATTGCATTTTAACTGAAGCATTTTTCATACATTACTCAATGTTTGTCAATTGGGATGTACTCAATGTTTATCCCTTCTCCACTGGACACCAACAGGGGGTTCCATATGATACAAGACTCAAAGGTCTAGATGATGACAGAGGAACCAAAGGTCTACCACAAGATGCTTCAAGGTCTCATTTTAAAAGGTCAACAGGTTGATGTTCTTTTTCATATCTCATCTTGTCGGTCTGATATTTGAAATATTACAGAATTATTGTTTAGATGCACCTGTTATCTAAATTAGTTCCTGCTGACACATTCAGGCAGTACAAGTTTCACAATAAATCTAATTCCACACATACAGCCAATTAAGTTGGCACTGACGTTCGATTAAGTTGATTCCAGTGTAACAATGAAAATCTTCCGGAGAACTCATACCTTACGGCTATTATAAATTTAGGTCATTACTTCAGAACGATATAATGAGAGAGAGGTCTAAATTTAGGTTATTAATACTTCATGAGGACCATATACCATTTAACAGTATTACTACTTTTTAGAAGATAATTTGTCGTGCTTCTAGTGAACTGGCAACCCCAGTTAAAATTTGAGGTCTATTAATTTAAGACATACAAAGAATTGAACATGTTAAACAAAATAATCAGAAGCAAAGGTTCGGTGGCTCATTGTATCAACCAATCCCGAATTACTGGCTAAAGGTTCTAGAATTTACATTATACAGAAGTAGTAAAAAAATGTTGTTTTAAATTGAGTTGTGTCTATAACACAATGATATTCGGAGGACCCAAACTTGGGTGCTTCCAATGCTATTACACACAAAGTTAAATGCATTGGCTTTAGAGATACCTCGACAGATGCCATTGGGTGGAGAAATTATTTTCAACAGGGCATGAAGAGGATTGTTTGATGGTCAACATTTGCAGGAGTAAGCTTGCTCAAGGATTAGTTTTCGCCTATTCTGAACATGGACTTTGTGGATGCAGAAGCTGCATGAATAGCATTTAACGTTAATCACAGAACGGCAGACAAAATTGTATAATATGCTGAAATCTAACAAAATCAATATTAAGAGCACTATGATTTAGACAACAATATTACAGACACATGGATTACCCCTTTCAAGTAATCACAACCACGAAAGCGCACAGTCAAGGCCAGAAAAGGCGGGGTTCCACTTATTTTAAATCATAGGTTACTTCTGGCAAGGCTGGGTTTTGCTTACTTTATTAAATAATAGGTAACGAAAATGCACACGGCTGGGTTCTGCTTATTTTAGCGGCAATCGCTGTAAAGTGGCTTTCTAGTTGGATGTCTACAAAATCAAATATCATTCTAGAATTATTTTCTTTTGTTTCAGATGTCAACTATCAAGAATATAACCTCTGAACTATCCACTAAGTTGTTCAAAACTTGACTTAGAAACAGAGTAAAGTTCACATGGACAGTGATATTTTAGGCTGGCCACTACAAACCAAGAAAGCCTACTATAGAAAAGCAATACTAAGCATTTAGAGTAGTATATTCTGCTAGTTGATGCTTTGCTATATACTCCACATTGTTGTAGTAAACCAATTTTTTAGATAGATTACTTGCTGTCGTTTCAGAGGCAGTTGCAGTCCAGCTTAAGCTTTGTAGAGTCATAGCCTCACAGGTAACTCGGGATGGTTGTATTGCAAGCGTAGGATTAAAAAGGAAACCCCCAGATAATATATTCAGTGCCAAAAACATGACCCTTAGTTGCCAGAGTCAGCTTAAACTCATTCCATTGCTTTGAAAAACATGCATGCATGGTACCCTACCCAATACCAATTGGCAGGCCAACATATAAGAAGAAATTTTGCTTAATTGTATTGCAGATATTTAGAGAGGCATGTACTGAATTTCATTTGCACAAAATGAATTGTTGTAGATTGACAATTGTCATAGAGATTTTTTATAGTCCTTCATTCAAATGGCCTAAAACTAACATAAAAATGTGGTAATTCATTGGCACAAATGGATTGCATACATTACTCTCAAGACTGCAATACAATAGCAATTGGCAGGCCAACATTCAGAGAAGCATGTACTAAACTTAGGTTGTAGAAATTCAGAGAAGCATCTGCTAGATTTAGCAAGTATAAATTCATAGAAGCATGAGTGGAGGAGCCGAGTGTACCTTTTCCTGGATGTTGTCTACCTTTTCCTATTATCAAATGGGATGTCACTTTTTTCTGTTAGGGGAAAAGACGTGCTCAGGGTCTTGTTGATCCAGAGCTTGTTGGCTATCTGATTTCGATGCTACAAAAGATAGGCATATCCAAAATTTTGTTGCTAATTCTTTCGTTTACCCAAGCTGGATGTCAGTCCTCAGTTATGTGATTACTTATATATAACTGAACAGATTAGAGATATGTTCAGTGCCATGCATTCAGTTTCATGCAAATTTGTATTTCTGAATTTTGACCCAAATCTGCCATGAGGAATCTGCCCATGAACTTTGACTAATGCCCATCATTTTGGCCATTATTAATTTTGTTGTTGCAATTGCAGAATCTTCTAATTATGGTACTCTTAATAATTGAATATGTTCAGTGCCATGCATTCAGTTTCATGCAAATTTGTATTTCTGAATTTTGACCCAAATCTGCCATGAGGAATCTGCCCATGAACTTTGACTAATGCCCATCATTTTGGCCATTATTAATTTTGTTGTCGCAATTGCAGAATCTTCTAATTATGGTACTCGTAATAATTGAATATGTGGGGAGAGTTGGTGTTTCCCGTGAGCTAGCTTTCTACACCCAGCCGGCGGCTTGATGTTAAGGTAAAGAAAATCTTATCAAAGTTCGTACCTGATAAAAGTTCGCTGGCTTGGTGGCGAGGACCTCAACGTGGCGACGGCGGCAACCTGCGCTCGTATCCGTGGGTCAGCAGAGGAGAGCAGCAGGCGAGCAGCGGCCACGGTGCCCCGTGCTCACGTCCGTGGGGCAGCAGAGGTGGAGCGGACGGTGGTGCTGGAGACCCTCATTCACATCCATGAG
This sequence comes from Triticum dicoccoides, assembly GCF_002162155.2. Taxonomy (NCBI): domain Eukaryota; kingdom Viridiplantae; phylum Streptophyta; class Magnoliopsida; order Poales; family Poaceae; genus Triticum; species Triticum dicoccoides. The sequence continues at coordinate 167,827,767 of NC_041380.1, read as the reverse complement.
GCGGAAGTGGAGAGCAGCAAGTGGCGGACGACGGCCTGTGCTCGCGTCCTTGGGACAGTAGAGAAGGAGCGAACGGCGGCGTCTGAGTCCTGTTTTCGTGTTCGTGCAGTAGCAGAAGAGGAGCAGACAGCGGCGTCGATCCGCGCTCGCGCCCATGGGGGAGCAGCCAGTAGGAGGAGCGGTGGGCGGTGGCGGCGATATGCGTTCACGTTCGTGGGGCATGAGGCAGGAGAGACAACGTGTCAGAGAGAAGATTACGTGATAGAAATCCCTTATCCCTGCTAATTGAGGACGAGTGGGACGCGTCTGCTGGCAGAACATTTAATCTGAATCGTTCATTTGCGTGGTAGACTCTTGATGTAATATGGTCTGTTAGATGTGATTTAGTTGGATTAATCAAACGTCTCTAGTAATCCTGTGTACACTTTATGGTGTGTCTATAGGGGAATTCATGTTTGGTCTTTTAATAGTAGTATAGATATAGAAGAGGACCGATGACCAGATCACCAGATGGTGCCTATGGGATTGAGATCTGAAAAGGAAACAAGTAAAAGTGAAATTATGTGTGTATCCGATGTCGGTTGAGCCGTACTATGGACCACATGCTAGCTATGCCTCCATTGATGCCCATGCGATTTTGAGTGCGTAGTTATGCACGCGCGGCACGAATGCCACCACTTGATTGGGACTGAGACGGAGACCAGATTGCTAGTCAAGCTCCTGACGAGCCGAGCTCTCCTGCTGCAGAGTAGTTCGGACCATCTTAACGGTGTCCGTGGGCTCGGCAGTTGAATTAAGGTTCTGCTTCAGAAGGCCGCTCTGTATTTTTGCTGCTAAGGCAGCTGTGTGCCCTTTTGTACGGAGGGAGCATTCTGTATTTTCATTGACCATTATGACGCCACGTGGACCGGGCATCTTGATCTTGAGATAAGCATAGTGTGGTACTGCGTTGAATCGAGCAAATGCAGTTCGTCCGAGCAATGCGTAATAGCCACTGCGGAAGAGGACGATATCGAATATTAACTCCTCGCTTCGGAAGTTGTCCGGAGATCTGAAGACAACCACTAGTGTGATTGAGCCTGTACAGTGAGCCTCTACGTCTGGTATGACTCCTTTGAAGGTGGTCTTGGTGGGCTTGATCCGTGATGGGTTAATGCCCATTTTTTTGCGATGTATCCTGATAGAGCAGATTGAGGCTACTACCGCCATCCATAAGGACGCGAGTCAGGTGGAACCCATCAATTATTGGGTCTAGCACCAGTGCGGCTGAGCCACCGTGACGGATACTGGTCAGATGATCCCAACGATCAAAGGTGATCGGGCATGACGACCATGGATTGAATTTTGGGGCGATTGGCTCTATCGCGAAGACGTCCCAGAGCGCATGCTTGCTCTCCCTCTTGGGGATGTGGGTAGCATATATCATGTTCATCATTTTGACCCGAGGGGGAAACTTCTTCTGTCCCCCTATGTTCGTTTGCTGGGGCTCTTTGTCATCGTCCTCGCTTTGCGATCCCTTTTCCCTGTTCTCGGCGTTTAATTTGCCGGCCTGTTTAAAAACCCAGCAATCTCTATTTGTATGATTGGGTGGTTTGTCTGGGGTGCCATGAATCTGGCACGGACGATTAAGTATGCGGTCCAAGCTGGATGGGCCTGAATTGTTCTTTTGGAACGACTTCTTCCGCTGACCGGACTTAGAGCCCCTGAATCCGGCATTGACTGTCGTGTCCTCGGTGTTATCATTATTGTTTCGACGCTTGTATCTGTTGTGTCGAGACTTGTCTTTGCTGGTTTTAGCTTCAGGGGTGCCGGCGTCGCTTACTTTTTTTGCTATGGGCCAACCAACTGTCCTCGCCCACACAAAAGCGAGTCATGAGTGCCATGAGGGCTGTCATGGATTTTGGCTTTTCTTGGCCGAGGTGGCGAGCGAGCCATTCGTCGCAGATGCTGTGTTTGAAGGCTACTAGGGCTTCGGCATCCGGGCAGTCGATGATTTGGTTTTTTTTACTTAAGAACCTAGTCCAAAATTTCCTGGCGGACTCTCCGGGCTGTTGAACTATATGGCTTAAGTCATCAGCATCCGGAGGTCGAACATATGTACCTTGGAAGTTATCGAGGAAGGCCTCTTCCAAGTCCTCCCAGCTGCCAATAGAATTTGCAGGCAGACTGTTGAGCTAGTGCCGAGCTGGCCCCTTAAGTTTTAAAGGGAGGTATTTGATGGCATGGAGGTTATCGCCGCGGGCCATATGAATGTGGAGAATGAAGTCTTCGATCCACACCGTGGGGGCCGTGGTTCCATCGTATGATTCTATATTCACGGGTTTGAACCCTTATGGGAATTCGTGATCCAGGACCTCATCAGTGAAGCAATGAGGGTGTGCGGCGCCTCTATATCGGGACGTATCGCGACGTAGCTCTGATGGAGTCCGTCCGCGGTTTTCAGCCCGCGCATGACTAAGTTTGTCACGTCCGAATAGGTGGTCGTCGTCGCATGTCGAGGCACGTCCTTGCGATCTGTAGATTGATCTGGTATGTCTTGCTTTATTGTTCAGGTTTTGCCTGAGGTCATATGTATGACCCGGGCTAATTTACCTCTACCTGTGCGATGAGGCGGGGCTGGCTGGTGTTCGGCATGAGTTGCCATTTTGTCCCGACCACGTGGTGGTTGGTCAGCCGCATTGTACGATGGAGGTATGTATTCCGATGCCTCCTCGTCAAACTGAGGTAGCAATTTGCGCTGTGGGTAGATTTTGGTTGGGCGCTTGAGGCCGTATTCTTCGGCTACTAGGACATCGGTCCATTTATCATTGAGCAGATCTTGGTCAGCTTGAAGCTGCTGCTGCTTCTTTTTCAGGCTCCTTGCAGTGGCGATTAGCTGGCGCTTGAAGCGCTCCTCCTCAAGAGTTTCCTCAGGCATGATGAAATCGTCGGTGCCGAGGCTCACCTCATCCTCGGAGAGCGGAAGATAACTTCCGTCCTCTGAGTCTTCATGCGTGGTCTGCTTACCAGGGCTAGCCTGCCCATCTTCCCGTTCATTTTGTTCATGAGATGTTTCAACGGGGTCTTCGTTGTCTTCGGCACCTTCTAGAGTGTTATCTTCTCCTGTGCCGGTGTTGCTGTCTTTGCTGCAGCGTGACTTAGAGCGGCGCCGCTGACGCCGGTGCTTGGATTGTATTTCGGAAGGTTTATCCTCAGCTGGATCTTCCTTGTCATCGCCGCTATTCTCCTTTGGTGCATTCACCATGTATATATCATACGAGGAAGTGGCCGTCCAGCATCCGGTGAACGGCGGGTTCTGGGCCTCTTCTTCTCCGGCATCGTCGTCCATACCATCGATGTCCTCGGAGTCGTAATCAAGTGTGTCGGTCAAATCTTTGACCGTGGCTATGAAGTGGGTGGCGGGTGGGAAGCGAAATTCTCCACCGTCAGCCCCTAGTTCGAACCGGATATAGTTTGGTTGTGAGTCCTCCGCCAAGGACATGTTCTTTAACGAGTTTAGAACATCACCCAAAGACGAGTGCTGGAAGATGTCTGCGGTGCTGAACTCGAAGATCGATAACTGATCAAGTTCAGCGTCCGCGGGCTCACATGGTTCGGAACTTACGGCCCGATACGGGTTCGGAGTTCCGGTGACAAAGACGACATGAGAGGTTAAGTCTATGTGCGGTTCCAACGCCGTCGAATTTGTGGCCTCAGTGGTGGGGTTGATCCTCCCGTCCTCGGATGGCGCAGTTTGCTCCGGCTCTAAGGCCAGAGCGGTTACAGGAGCAATATCCTGGATGCGGTCTGATGACAGATTTAGGTCATGACCATCGGGGTGACCGGGAGCGGTCGCCGCGGTCTCGAATCCAGCGAAGATTAAATCTCCACGGATGTCTGCCACGTAGTTCAAACTTCCAAATCTGACCTGATGGCCAGGGGCGTAGCTATTGATCTGCTCCAGGTGGCCAAACGAGTTGGCCCGCAGTGCAAAGCAGCCGAACACGAAGATCTGTCCGGGGAGGAAAGTTTCTCCTTGAACAGCGTCACTATCGATGATTGAAGGGTCCATCGAACCTTTCGTCGACGGCACAGTGGAACTCTCAATGAAAGCACCAATGTCGGTGTCAAAACCGGCGGATCTCGAGTAGGGGGTCCCGAACTATGCATCTAAGGTCGATGGTAACAGGAGACAAGGGACACGATGTTTACCCAGGTTCGGTCCCTCTCTATGGAGGTAATACCCTACACCCTGCTTGATTGATATTGATGAGTACGATTATTACAAGAGTTGATCTACCTTGAGATCGTAATGGCTAAACCCTAGAGGTTTAGCTGGTATGGCTATGATAATGAATATCCGTCCCTCTGAACTAAATCCTCCGGTTTATATAGACACCGGGGAGATCTAGGATTACACAAGGTCGGTTACAAAGAAAGGAATCTACATATTCGGTCGCCAAGCTTGCTTTCCACGCAAGGAGAGTCCCATACAGACACGGGTGCAGTCTTCGGTCTTCGCATCTTCACAACCCATCAGTCTGGCCCATGGCTAATAGGCCGGACGCCCGAGGACCCCTTGGTTCAGGACTCCCTCACATGTGGCATCATAACAGTCAATGGAAATACGGAATGCTCTCTCTGTACAGAAGAGCACACAACTGCCTTAGCAGCAGAAGTACAGATCAGCCTTCTTAAGCAGAACCTTAATTCGGCTGCCGAGCCCATGGACACCGTCAAGAGGTCCGAACTACCCTGCAGAAGGATAGCTCAGCTTGTCTGGAGCTAGACTAGCAATTCGGCCTCCGTCTTAGTCCCGGTCAAGTAGTGGCATTCGTGCAACGCGTACATAACTACGCACTCAAAATTTCATGGGCATCGACGGAGGCATAGCTAATTTGTGATCCCAGTACGGCTCAACCGACACCGGATGTACACACTTTTATTCGTTTCCTTTTCAGGTTTCAATCCCGTAGGCCCCATTGGATGGCCTGATCACCAGTCCTCTGGAAGGATAAACACACCAAGATGGCGAGAAACGCAAACGTACGGGGAATTTCAAGGTGGTTTCGTTAGCAATCACTCTACTTGTTTTTCAGGACCCACATGCAGCTCTCCCTTGGTTTTTGGCATATTAAATAGCATATTGCTTATCGCACTACTTATATCAGTGTGCCACGACATATTAATCAAATTACAATGAAAACTGTTCGCGGCTGGAGCTTTAAAGCCCCAGCTTATCACCTTTGCACTTTTTCTGTTTTCTTTCTTTCTTTTTTTCTTCTTTTTCTTCCTCCCTTATGGGTAACCCTATCAGGTAGCACCCATACACTTTGGTATTTTTGATGTTTGCTAGGGTCTTCATAGCACCCCACACTACGGCAACAAAAGTTTGAACACTTTTTATAAGTATAGTCGGGCACCCCAAATTTAGCATTATATGCATTGGCTCCGAATCATGTCTTTGGTTAATAGTTGGGTTGCCCGACTCTTGTGCTTGCTACCTTATGTTCTGCTCTATCGGCTAAGCTAGTAAAAGGAGAACTACTGCGATTGTGCCTTGGTTTATCCAAAGGAGCACCTCAGTAGAGAAAGCCGAAAACTCACTGTCATGATGCGGCGAGAGCCGGTCAGCTGTTCGGAGGTTGCAAATCGTTGGAGATTTCTTCCGCATTATGGGAAGGATCGGTACTTCCTGATCAGACGCTTATAACATTCTAGTTCAGATACTAGGGGCTGCACCCATGTTTTTATTGTCAAACTCGTATGCCTAAGTTAGGGCGTTATCGCCGCATAGTCTGATTGCCTGGTTCGTTGCGCTAAACAACTCCTTCAAGGACCATATAATTGAATCAAGATTGTTTAGATTCCATCCCGAACACCTCCGCACTACCTACGTGGGGGCAGAAGCCGACAACTAGAAAACCCTCAGATTTCACATAACACGGCCGCACAGGAGGAAAAATTTAAAAACATAACAAGCATTATATTGCAACCTTGGTTTGTTCTATCATACATGGTAGAAGGAACTTGAATAGATTCATTTAAAGATAGTGTCCTGCTGTAACGCCCCTGATATAACTTTTCCAATTTGTATTCCAACTCTTGCCGTTTCCGGCGTTAAGTTATATTTATTTCTCGGGTTCGGGTCTTTGTCTCCGTGTATTGTTTTCGTTTTCATGCATCTCATATCATGTCATCATGTGCATTGCATTCGCATACGTGTTCATCTTATGCATTCAAGCATTTTCCCCGTTGTCCGTTTTGCATTCCGGCGCTTCGTTCTCCTTCGGTAACCACTTCTAGTTTTTTTTCGTGTGTGGGGATTAATCATTTCCGGATTGGACCGAGACTTGCCAAGCGGCCTTGGTTTACTACCGGTAGACCGCCTGTCAAGTTTCGTATCATTTGGACTTTGTTTGATACTCCAACGGTTAACCGAGGGACCGAAAAGGCCTCGTATGTGTTGCAGCCCAACACCCCTTCAATTTAGCCCAAAACCCACCAAACTCTGCTCCATGTCCTAGAGCGTTCGATCACGATCGCGTGGCCGAAAACCTCACCTCATTTGGACTCTCCTAGCTCCCTCTATGCCTATATATACACCCCTCCATTTTCGGATCTCTTCTCCCTCTTCGAAACCCTAAAAATCCCACTCCACCGCAGCCGGACGTGTCCGGACGAGCCGGACAACGTCCGGATTCCGCC
>NC_041380.1:167803852-167820692 GCF_002162155.2 Triticum dicoccoides | reverse complement strand
GGGCGCGGCTGCCCTCGTCGCCGGCGGGTCCTCCGGCGCCGGATCCGCCCGGCCCGGGTCTCCTCCGACTTCCCCGGCGCCTCTCCGGCGAGAGCTCCGGCCGCCGCGCCCCTTTTTTCCGGTGAACCTCGAACAGCTACAGTGCAGCGCCGCGCCTCGGTTTCCGTGCGAAACCCTAGATCTGATCCGAGAGGTTGATTTTTTTACTAAGTCCCAGAATTTTTGATCCATATGCTCATGTTCGCGGCCCCGTAACTTTGCATCCATAGCTCCGATTCATGCATATAGCATATCAAAATGTTTGTCTCGACGAGTACATCATTTCATTCCATTGCATCATTTTCATTTTAGCTTATGTTGATGCCCAAAATGCTGTTAGAAGAGGGCTTCGTGAGTTAATTGTGAGATCTGCTAGTTCATCTTAGATTTTTGTCATTTTTGTTATGATTAATGTGTGCATGCTATGCCTGTGAGTCCTTCATATGTTTTGTTAAGCATTTTGTCTTCTTTCCAGAGGTGCAACCCATCCATTTTTAGGATGTGTGTGGTGACTTGTGCAAGCTTGGAAAGTGAGGCACCCGGTAGATCTGTTTTCAGAGACTTATTAGTTTTCACTAAGTCTGGGATTATTTAGTTCATGATGCCATATGTTCAGCTTGTTTTCTAATAATCCATGCCTCTTTTGAGGAGGATCAGTAAAGGAGTTTTGTTAATCATGTTATGCTCTATCCATTCATGTCTTTGTTTGCAATTATGGAGCACCCTAGCTTGAGCCAATCGAGCTCTACTTTTGCTTCGTTGTGAATCTTGGCAGATCGTCAACTTGTTTGGGATTTTGCTGATGTTGTTGTAGTTGATCCATGCATGCTATGCTATTGTTCTTCCTATGTCTAGCTTGTATTTTGTGCCTTTTTTAAGGATGTATGCTTGTCTTGCCATTACTTGCATCGTGGTGAGTGCATCGAGCTCGTTTACATGCCTTCGTGAGTTATATTTCAGCATGTCTCAGTTTTCACTAAGTCTGAAAACTGATTGTGTTTTAGCCATGTTCGGGGGCTTGTTAGTATATTTTGTGAACCCTTTTGGCCTTAGGTCACTTTGGATCTTTTGTTAAGCTTTTTGAGTAGCTCCAGGCCATGTTCTTACTTGTCTTAATCAGGTCATGTATCATGTTGTTTTGTTGCTCCGAAGAGGGCTTCGTGATCTAAAATTTCAGACAAGTGTTAATTTCACTAAGTCTGGAATCTGTTTTGCATTTGCATTTTTGCCATGTTTGTTTGAACCTCATATTGGATGAATTGGCCGTAGCTCAGTGCTAGTCTTTTGTTAAGCATCTTGTGTGCATCCCTGCCATGCTTTTTCTTGTCATGTTTGGTGGCTGTAGCACATTCATCTCATTGCATTTAGATGCCTATTTGCTGTAAATGGCAGACCGGTGTCATATCTTAAAACGCTTGCCATTTCCAAACCGTAACTCCGTTTCCGGTGTTCTTTATATCGTTTTCAAGCGATTTCATCTCATCTTTCCAGCGGCACCCTTGGAATCCCAAGTTGAGGCCAGGTTCATGCATTTCCTGTCATATCTTGCATTTTGCATCCCGCATCGCATCCCGCATAGCATGTCATCATTGCATCATATCGCTTGATCCTTGCACGTGGTTGATTGTATCCTTGTTGCTTGTTTGTATTGTTTGGGTAGAGCCGGGAGACGAGTTCGCTACCGAGGATCCCGTTGAGTTTGCTTGTGAGGATCCATTGAACTCTGACAACTGTGCAGGCAAGATGATCATACACTCGAAATCACTACTACCTTTGCTATGCTAGTTTGCTCGCTCTTGCTATGCCAATGCTACGATGCCTACCTTTTGCTTGTCAGCCTCCCAATTGCCATGTCAAACCTTTAACCCACCTTGTCCTAGCAAACCGTTGATTGGCTATGTTACCGCTTTGCTCAGCCCCTCTTATAGCGTTGCTAGTTGCAGGTGAAGTTTGGAGCCGTTCCGTGTTGGAACATTTACTTACTTGTTGGGATATCATTATATTGCTATGTTATCTTAATGCATCTATATACTTGGTGAAGGGTGGAAGGCTCGGCCTCTCGCCTAGTGTTTTGTTCCACTCTTACCGCCCTAGTTTCCGTCATATCGGTGTTATGTTCCCGGATTTTGCGTTCCTTACGCGGTTGGGTTATAATGGGAACCCCTTGATATTTGGCCTTGATTAAAGCTTGTCCAGCAATGCCCAACCTTGGTTTTACCATTTGCCACCTAGCCTTTTTTTCCCTTGGGTTCTGCAGACTCAAGGGTCATCTTATTTTAACCCCCCGGGCCAGTGCTCCTCTGAGTGTTGGTCCAAACCGTCAGCCGCCGGTGGCTACCAGGGGCAACTCTGGGCTGGCCTACCGGAAGTTTAGACAATCTGAGTGTGCCCTGAGAAAGAGATATGTGAAGCTCCTATCGGGATTTGTCGGCACATTCGGGCGGTGTTGCTGGTCTTGTTTTAACCTGTCGAAGTGTCTTGAGTTACCGAGATACCGAGTCTGATCGGAATGTCTTGGGAGGAGGTCTATTCCTTCGTTGACCGTGAGACCTTGTCATGGGCTAAGTTGGGACTCCCCTGCAGGGATTGAACTTTCGAAAGTCGTGCCCGCGGTTATGGGCAGATGGGAATTTGTTAACGTCCGGTTGTAGATAACTCGAACCTTAATTAATTAAAATGAATCAACTGAGTGTGTTACCGTGATGGCCTCTTCTCGGCGGAGTCCGGGAAGTGGACATGGTGTTGGAGTAATGCTTGCGTAGGTTGTTCCTTTAGATTCTCGCTCGTGCTTTGCCTCCTCTTCTCGCTCTCTTTTGCGTATAAGTTAGCCACCACATATGCTAGTCGCTTGCTGCAGCTCCACATATACATTTGCCTATCCTTCCTATAAGCTTAAATAGTCTTGATCGCGAGTGTGCGAGATTGCTGAGTCCCTGTGGCTCACAGATACTATAACTCCAGATGCAGGTCCAGGTGATTCCGCTCCAGGTGACGAGTACGAGCTCAAGTGGGAGTTCGACGAGGACTCTCAGCGTTACTATGTGTCTTTTCCTGATGATCAGTAGTGGTGCCTAGTTGGGGTTCGATGCAGGGCCTTGTCGCATGTTGGGTTTTCTTCTATTTTGGTGCCGTAGTCGGGCCATGAGTGTTTGTATGATGGATGCTATTTATGTACTTTGATGTGACGTGGTGAGTGTAAGCCAACTATGTACCTTCCCCTTTTTTATGTATTGCATGGGATGTTGTGATGATTGCCTAACTTGCGACATTGCTTTCAATGCGGTTATGTCTCTAAGTCGTGCCTCGACACGTGGGAGCTATAGCTGCATCGAGGGCGTTACACCTGCGCACACTACGTTGCTACAATGCGAGACCCCTCTAGGACATCTGCAAAATAGCGCTCGGGTGTGCGGTGCTCCTTGCCCTGAGGCGACCCCTTGGTCAGCTCGACGACGTCCATCTTCGCCCACCACGTCTTGCAGCGGGCGAAGGTCATGCGTGCACCTTCAATGCAGACCATCGCTTGACGACATCCAGCCGAGGACAGGCGTTCACCAGCTGCTTCACGAGCCCGAAGTAGCGTCGGGCATAGCTTCGGCTGGCCATAGCCGGATTATCAAATCTTTCATGGCTAGCTCAACCACCTTATGCAGCTCCACCAACTGTCTCAGCTGATCAGTGAAGGGCACGAGATGCTCTGGCGCAAGATACTGTGACCAGAACAATTTCTCCATGGAGCTCCCTTCTTTGGCTCGATAGAACTCCACGACGTCGGACACACTGCGCGGCAGATCTACGAAGGCCCCTGGAGAACTCCGAATCCGGGTTAGTAAGAAGTACTTCTTCTTTATATATTTGCTTTGCATGCTAAACGCCTTACCCGCCACGATCTTCCTGGCCTCTTGGATTTCCTGGAGGGCACCCTGGGCTTCAACCCGGGCCGCTTCCGCGCTTTGACGAGCCTTGGAGAGTTCAGTCTCTCAGGCCGAAACATTTCCCTCCAGGGTCTCGTACTTCTTCACCGCGTTCTAGATCTCTTGTTGGACCTCGTCCAGCCGGGCCTTCAGCTTCTTGCGAGCGGTCTGCTCCTTGACGGCTCTCTCCTCGGCTTTGGCCAGGGCCGTTTTTAGGGCCTCGACCTCGGTCGTCGCCCCTACACATATAATGACACTACGGTCAGTATACATCATTTACTCTTTCGAATTTATAGCGAGCCATTGCATACCTTGTTGGTCTTCCAGCTGCTTCCTTGCATGGCCAAGCTCTTTTTCGGCCCGCTCTAGTTTCTGCTTTAGTCCGGAGACTTCGGCAGCATGAGAAGTCGCGGCCAGCAACGACGCCTGCTTATTAACATCAGACACACTTGGTTAGTTTCCTGCGAAATTTAATTGATCCTCTGTCCGGCTTGTCTTTCCGAACACCGGACAGTGTCTCACGGGCTACTGTCTATGTGGAGATTTTCTCGGTTAAACGCCGCTTACCTCAAAACCTGTTAGCAAGCCGCTGCAGGCTTCGGTCAGTCCGCTCTAGATGGACTGAACCTTCTCAATCACCATACCCATAAGGTTACGGTGTTCTTCCACAATGGAAGCGCCTCGTAGCGCTTCCAACAGATTATCCGGCGGTTCTGGTTGGACAGAGGTCGCCGGTGGGACGGGCACGCCTCCTTCTCTTGATGGAGGCTGCTTGTCGGACTCCGGGGCCATATGGGTCTCCATATCCGTTCCCAGAGGGGGGCCGAATCGAGTATGACCCCCATCGCCAGTCTCCATGGGGGCTTGTCCCGCCATGTGTCCGGCGGCCGAGGTATCGCCCTCCGGCGCCGCCTTTACGGCCTCCTGAACCTCTCCCTGGCCTGGGAAGGTCCTTCGGGACAGCACCTCGATGTCTCCCTGGGCCTTGGGAGAGCAAGCGGCCAGCGTTGTCTCGCTGGCCATCTCATTTGAGTCCAACGAACCTCTTGATGAGGATCGTCGGGAGTTGTCATGGGCCGGATTGTAATAGCATAATTAATCATGTCAATACGACATAGAGGAGAGGTTAGATTTATGGGCATGTATGAGTCTTAGCACTTACGATGCGGCCCGAGGCTTAGTGCGGGGGGTCGGTCCGGACTGCTGTCGACGTCCCATGCTGAGCTGCCCGCGAGCGGGCCTTTCCCCTTCTTGGGCGCCTCCGCCTCCAGAATCGTGGAGGCCGCCCTCTTCTTCCTCCCTCCATCAGAGGAAGAGTCGCTCTTCTCCTCCTCAACATCATCGTCTTCAGTGACAGAGGAACGGGTCTTGTCTTCGGACGTCGCGTCCGAAGCACCCTTGCGGCGGGGGCCACTCCGGACCCCTTGGCCTTCCCCATGGCCTTCTTCTCCGGCGCCGTATAGGAAGCCGGCACCAGCATCTTCGCTAAACGCGGAATGACTGGTTCTTCAGGCAGCGGAGCCGGACACCGGATCTGCTTCGCCCTCTCCATCCAGTCCTGAAGAAGCAATGATAATAATAGATTAGATATCATCCTTGAAACAAGCAAGTAGGGGATACGGTAAAAATAACATACCTCATTGGCGAGGTGATTGATGTTGTGCCCGTGGTCCGAACCCGTGGCCAGCGGTGTCTCGTTGCCCTTGAAGAGCAACTTCTAGGCGTCTTCGTGAGAAGTTTCGAAGAGCCTCTTCAGGGTATGGTGCTTCCTCGGATTAAACTCTCATAGAGGGCGGCTTCAGCTTTGACACGAGAGAATCCGGCGAACTAGCATCACCTGGATTATATCAACAAGTTTGATATCCATGTCCACCATACTTTGGACGCCCGTCTGCAGCGCTATCAGCTCATCGGACGATGACCAATTCAGGCTCTTCTCAACCCAGGAGGTGAGCCGCATTGGAGCGCCGGAGTTGAATTCGGCAGCGGCGGCCCAATTTGCGTCGCGGGGTTCTGTGATGCAGAACCATTGTTTCTGCCATTCCTTGACAGTGTCCACAAAAGTGCCTTTCGGCCAGGAGACATTAGCCAGCTTGCTCACCATGGCACCTCCGCACTCCGCGTGCTGGCCATCCACCACCTTCGGCTTCACATTAAAGACCTTGAGCCACAACCCGAAGTGGGCTTGGATGCGGAGGAAGGCCTCACACACGACGATGAACGCCGAGATGTTGAGGAAGGAGTTCGGGGATAGATCATGGAAGTCTATCCCGTAATAGTACATCAGCCCACGGACGAAAAGGTGTAGTGGAAATTCTAGCCCGCGGAGGAAATGAGGGATGAATACCACTCTCTCATTGGGCTTCGGTGTGGGGACGACTTGTGTAACACCCCGGATTTAACTTTCCCAATTTGTACTCCAACTCTTGCCGTTTCCGGCGTTAAGTTATATTTATTTCTCGGGTTCGGGTCTTTGTCTCCGTGTGTTGTTATCTTTGTCATGCATCTCATATCATGTCATCATGTGCATTGCATTTGCATACATATTCGTCTTGACGAGTACATCATTTCATTCCATTGCATCATTTTCATTTGAGTTCATCTTGATGCCCGAAATGCTGTTAGAAGAGGGCATCGTGAGTTAATTGTCAGATCTGCTAGTTCATCTTAGACTTTTGTCATTTTTGCCATGATTATTGTGTGCATGCTATGCCTGTGAGTCCTTCATATGTTTTGTTAAGGATTTTATCTTCTTTCCAGAGGTGCAACCCATGCATTTTTAGGATGTGTGTGGTGACTTGTGCAAGCTTGCAAAGTGAGGCACCCGGTCAATCTGTTTTCAGGGACTTAGTAGTTTTCACAAAGTCTGGGATTATTTAGTTCATGATGTCATATGTTCAGCTTGTTTCCTAGTGATCCGTGCCTCTTTTGAGGATGATCAGTAAAGGTGTTTTGTTAATCATGTTATGCTCTATCCATCCATGTCTTTGTTTGCAATTATGGAGCATCCTAGCTTGAGTCAATCGAGCTCTACTTTTGCTTCGTTGTGAATCTGGGCAGATCGTCAACTTGTTTGCGATTTTGCCGATGTTATTGTAGTTGATCCGTGCATGATATGCCATTGTTCTTGCCATGTCTAGCTTGCATTTTGTGCCTTCTTAATGGATGTATGCTTGCCTTGCCATGACTTTCACCGTAGTGAGTGCATCGAGCTCGTTTACATGCCTTCGTGAGTTATATTTCAGCATGTCTCAGTTTTCACTAAGTCTGAAAACTGATTGTGTTTTAGCTCTGTTCGTGTGCCCGTTAGTATATTTTGTGAACCCTTTTGGCCCCAGGTCACTTTGGGTCTTTTGTTAAGCTTGTTGAGTAGCTCCATGCCATGTTCTTACTTGTCTTAATCAGGTCATGTATCATGTTGTTTTGTTGCTCCGAAGAGGGCTTCGTGATCTGAAATTTCAGACAAGTGTTAATTTCACTAAGTCTGGAATCTGTTTTGCATTTGCGTTTTTGCCATGCTTGTTTGAACCTCATATTGGATGTATTGGCCGTGGCTCAGTGCTAGTCTTTTGTTAAGCATCTCGTGTGCATCCCTGCCATGTATTTTGTTGTCATGTTTGGTGGCTGTAGCATGTTCATCTCATTGCATTTAGATGCCTACTTGCTGTAAATTGCAGACCGGGGTCATTCTTAAATCGCTTGCCATTTTCAAACCGTAACTCCGATTCCAATGATCTTTATATCGTTTTCAAGAGATTTCATCTCATCTTTCCAATGGCACCCTTGGAATTCCAAGTTGAGGCTAGGTTCATGCATTTCCTGTCATATCTTGCATTTTGCATCCTGCATCGCATCCCGCATAGCATATCATCATTTCATCATATTGCTTGGTCTTGCACGTGGTTGATTGTATCCTTGTTGCTTGTTTGTCTTGTTCGGGTAGAGCCGAGAGACGAGTTTGCTACCGAGGAGCCCGTTGAGTTTGCTTGTGAGGATCCAGTCAACTTTGACAACTGTGCAGGCAAGATGATCATACCCTCGAAATCACTACTATCTTTGCTATGCTAGTTTGCTCGCTCTTTTTCTATGCCAATGCTACGATGCCTACCATTTGCTTGTCAGCCTCCCAAATTGCCATGTCAAACCTCTAACCCACCATTGTCCTAGCAAACCATTGATTGGCTATGTTACCGCTTTGCTCAGCCCCTCTTATAGCGTTGCTAGTTGCAGGTGAAGATCGGAGCCGTTCCTTGTTGGAACATCTTTTATTTACTTGTTGGGATATCATTATATTGCTATGTTATCTTAATGCATCTATATACTTGGTAAAGGGTGGAAGGCTCGGCCTCTCGCCTAGTGTTTTGTTCCACTCTTACCGCCCTAGTTTCCGTCATATCGGTGTTATGTTCCCGGATTTTGCGTTCCTTACACGGTTGGGTTATAATGGGACCCCTTGATATTTCGCCTTGATTAAAGCTTTTCCAGCAATGCCCAACATTGCTTTTACCATTCGCCACCTAGCCCCTTTCCTTTCCCTTGGGTTCTACAGACTCAAGGGTCATCTTATTTTAACCCCCCCCGGGCCAGTGCTCCTCTGAGTGTTGGTCCCACCGAGCGATGTCCGAGGCTACCAGGGGCAACTCTGGGCTGGCTTACCCGACGTCTGGCTCATCTGAGTGTGTTATCATGATGGCCTCTCCTCGGCGGAGTCCGGGAAGTGGACACGGTGTTGGAGTAATGCTTGCGCAGGTTGTTCCTCTAGCTTTTCACGCTAGCGCTTTGCCTCCTCTTCTCGCTCTCTTTTGCGTATAAGATAGCCACCATATATGCTAGTCGCTTGCTGCAGCTTCTCATATATTTGCCTTCCCCTTCCTATAAGCTTAAATAGTCTTGATCGCGAGGGTGCGAGATTGTTGAGTCCCTGTGGCTCACATATTACTATGACACCAGATGCAGGTCCAGGTGATTCCGCTCCAGGTGACGATTACGAGCTCAACTGGGAGTTCGACGAGGACTCTCAGCGTTATTATGTTTCCTTTCCCGATGATCAGTAGTGGTGCCCAGTTGGGGGTGATTGGGACCGTGTCGCATGTTGGGTTCTCTTTTATTTTGGCGTAGTAGTCGGGCCATGAGTGTTTTTGGATGATTTAATGTTATTTATGTTCTTGATTGACGTGGCGAGTGTAAGCCAACTATGTTCTCCCCTTTACTATTCAGATTATATGGGATGTTGTGAAGATTGCCTAACTTGCGACATATGCCTTCAATGCGATTATGTCTCTAAGTTGTGCCTCGACACGTGGGAGCTATAGTCGCATCGAGGGTGTTACAAGTTGGTAATCAGAGCCTTCCCCGACCTTAGGAGCCCCATTGCTTGATCGTTTTTAGCAGCCGAGTTGTGTCTAGAAAAATGTTTTGAGTCTTTAGGAATTATATATCGGAGAGCTTAGGAATTCTTTTACTTCCTAGTCTCCTCATCGCTCTGGTAAGGCATCCTGACATAGAGTTTTGACTCTTCTCTTCTCAAATTTCACTAAATTTTTTTTTAGGATCACGCGAGTATCTTGGAATCATTCCGATGGCTTATGATGAGAATACTGTCTTGGTGCCTCCTGTCAGGGGTTTAGTGGAAGTGTCACGGGGAGTTGAGCTCTGAGGTGTTGTCATCATAATTTTATCGTTGCAATTCTGGAATACTTGAGATATGTTCGCCGACATCGAAAATCTCTTTTATGCAGTTCGTTGGTGAGATAACCTCGACGCCACCCGGTACTGGGGCGGGAGTTCGGGAGTATCGCCATAACTTGTATAACGGATGCTTTTCGAAGGTTGAGGTAGATGGTTTCCGAAGTTTTCTTGGTTATGTGTTGAAGGATGGATACAGCTGGATGTAGGATTTGCTAGTTTGGGTGAGATATTATGCTTCCCCTGTATCCCCAACACCTGATTGCATAACCGGAAAGGTTCGGGATTTCATAGGTGGGAATTCTAGTAGCTCTAGTTTTTCTTCCACGGATATTGGTTTGAGATTGGGATTTCTTACCGATTATTCGTTCTTGATCCGTACCTTGTTGATTTATTTCTCTACCTTAATTCTACATGGCTTCTCAATTTATGGATATGTGACCATTTGAAGAGGAATGCATTCGTTCATTTTGTTCGGATGTGGAGACTATATGTTGCAATTTTCATTCCGTTGGATTCAGCTTCAATATTATCTGTTAACGTGCTAATGGTGGTCAACCTCTTCAGGATGGCTCCTCCAACGCGCGCGACTCCGAATCCTGATCCCCCACCACCTCCACCTCCTCTAGAGGCATGGCAAGCTGTGATGGCCGCGACCAATGCAAACACTCAGCTGATCATGCAAATTCTCCAAGAGCGCAATCAAGGCAGTCAAGGGAATCAAGGCAGCAATCAGAGTCACTTTGCTACACTCAACCAGTTCCTTGCTAACGGGCCAAAGACTTTCAGCAATTGTGTTGAGGCAACCGATGCTGACGATTGGCTTGTGGATCTGTGTAAGCATATCGAGTGCAGTAATGTTAGGCCTGAGGACTTTGTCAAGTTCGCTTCCTTCCAACTCAAAGATCAAGCTGCAGAATGGTTCCAGCAGTACAAGGACTCCAGAGGTGGACGTGTTATCACTTGGGATGATTTCCGTCGAGATTTCCGAGCTCATCATATTCCCCAGAGCGTGATTGAAAGCAAGCGTGAGGAATTCCGCAATCTGAAGCAAGGCTCTTTGTCTGTCTATGACTACAACAAGTTGTTCCAGAAGCTTGCCCGCTTTGCCAAGCAGGACGTGCCTGATGAGAAGAGCATGATATATCAGTTCAGGGGTGGTCTCGGAGAAGAAATTCAGCTTGCTCTTGTCCTCTTTGAGCCCTTGAGATACGATGAGTTCTACAACATGGCACTGAAGCAAGAGGCTGCTCAGTTGAGGTGTGATGCTTCCAAGAAGCGAGTCAGAGATGTTACTCCTTCTTCCTCTACTCAAGTGGCCAAGCAGCAGAAGTTTTGGCTTCCTCCTCCTCCGTTCCGTCGGCCGTATCAGCAGAAGAGTAAAGGTGGCAGTGGTTCTTCCCACCCACCCAACCCTGGCTTTCAGAACAAGACTTCGTCTCAAGCTCCAAGATCGAGTGCTCCGTATCACCGTCCGCTTTCAGAGGTCACATGCAACAAGTGCCAACAGAAGGGCCACTATGCCAACAAGTGTCTCAACCAGAGGCGTCTTCCTCCTCCTCCTCCTGTCAGATCGGCAAGTACAGCTGTGGTCAAGCATAACCCCAAGTCCGCCAAGGTCAACTTGATGAATGCAGCTCAGGCAGAGGACTCGTCAGATGTGATCATGGGTAACCTTCCTGTTAATGATATTCCTGCTAAAGTTCTTTTTGACACGGGTGCATCGCATTGTTTCATCTCGAGGCCATTTGTTTCTAAGCATGAGTTGCCTTTGCAAGATTTGCCTAGACAGTTATCTGTTGTTTCTCCGGGTAAATTTATGAATGCAAGCGCTATTGCCCCAGATGTTTCTATCACATTGGGCGATTACAAGTTTCTCTCTTCTCCGGTGGTTCTTGGTAACTCGTATATTGATCTTATTCTCGGAATGGATTGGCTTTCTAAGCACAAGGCTCAGCTTGATTGTGCAGCCAGGCAGATTCAATTGACTCATTCGTCTGAGGATGTAATTGTCTTTGCCGCTCGTGATGATACTATCCATCTGTTTTCTCTCAATGAGAAGGGTGAATTGGCTGCCATCTCTCAAATTCCAGTCGTTTGCGAATATCAAGACGTCTTTCCAGAAGAGCTCCCAGGAATGCCTCCGCACCAGCCAGTTGAATTTGTTATTGAACTTGAGCCTGGCACAGAACCTGTGTGCAAACGTCCTTACAAGCTCGGACCTGAAGAGTTGAAGGAGCTGAAGAAGCAACTCGATGAGCAAGAAAGAATGGGTCTCATCCGGCCTAGTTCTTCCCCGTGGGGTTGTGGTGTTCTTTTTGTGAAGAAGAAGGATGGAACGGACCGACTTTGTGTTGATTACCGTCCAGTGAACAAGAAGACCATCAAGAACAAATACCCACTTCCCAACATCAATGAGCTGTTCGAACAACTCAAAGGTGCCCAAGTATTCTCCAAGCTTGATCTCCGTATGGGTTATCACCAGATTCGCATTCGTGAAGAAGATATTCCTAAGACAGCATTCAGAACAAGCTTTGGTTCATATGAATACACCGTCATGTCTTTTGGCCTCGCCAACGCTCCTCCGACGTTCTCTCGCATGATGAACTTCATCTTCAACGCCTACACCAATGACTTCGTTTTGGTCTATCTCGACGACATTCTGGTTTTCTCCAAGAACAAGGAAGATCATGCCAAG
Organism: Triticum dicoccoides; assembly: GCF_002162155.2. Classification (NCBI taxonomy): domain Eukaryota; kingdom Viridiplantae; phylum Streptophyta; class Magnoliopsida; order Poales; family Poaceae; genus Triticum; species Triticum dicoccoides. Next base: position 167,808,356 of record NC_041380.1, on the reverse strand, counting down.
CATTTGCGTTTGGTTCTTGATAAGCTCAGAGAACATCAGTTCTACGCCAAGTTCTCCAAGTGTGAATTTTGGATCAATGAGGTTCTTTATCTTGGTCATATCATCTCTGCCAAGGGCATTGTCGTGAATCCTGAGAAGGTGTCTGCAATTGTGAATTGGAACCTCCTCAGAACATGAAACAACTATGCAGTTTTCTCGGTCTCGCAAGCTATTGTCGAAGATTCGTTGAGAACTTTTCTAAGATCGCGAAGCCTCTCTCAAAACTTCTTCAGAAGCACGTCAAGTACATTTGGTCTCCGGAGTGTGATATTGCTTTCAACACTTTGAAAGAGAAATTGATCACTGCTCTAGTTTTGACTCCGCCTGATGAATCCAAGCCGTACGAGGTCTTTTGTGATGCCTCTCTCCAAGGTCTTGGCGCAGTATTGATGCAAGAGAAGAAAGTTGTTGCTTATACATCTCGCCAGTTGAAGCCTAATGAGAAGAACTACCCCACTCATGATCTCGAGTTGGCGGCAGTTGTGCATGCTCTATTGACTTGGAGACATCTTCTATTGGGAAGAAAAGTGGACATTTTCACTGATCACAAGAGTCTCAAGTACATCTTCACTCAGCCTAATCTCAACCTCAGGCAAACTCGATGGGTTGAAATGACTCAAGAGTATAATCCGAGTATTGAGTATACTCTAGGCAAGGCCAATGTGATTGCTGACGCTTTGAGCAGAAAGGCCTACTGCAACAGTCTGATTCTCAAGCCTTATCAACCCGAGCTTTGTGAAGCTTCCCGCAAACTCAACCTGCAAGTTGTTCCTGAAGGTTTCCTTGCCAACCTTCAAGTCTCTCCTACCTTAGAAGACCGATTCGTCAAGCCCAACTTCTTGATGCTATGGTGAAAAAAGTGAAGATTGGGATTGCCAAGAGTCAGTCCAAGTACAAGTGCTACCGCCTTGATGACAAGGACACTCTCTTCTTCGATGATCGTATTGTTGTACCCAAAGGTGACCTCCGTAATGTGATCATGAACGAGGCTCACAATTCTCTCATCTCCATCCACCCTGGGAGCACGAAGATGTATCAGGACCTCAAGCAAGCTTATTGGTGGACTCGAATGAAGCGCGAGATCGCTCAATTCATGAATGAATGTGATGTCTGCAGAAGAGTGAAGGCAGAACACCAAAGGCCAGCTGGTCTCCTCCAACCTCTTGCCATTCCAGAATGGAAGTTTGACCACATTGAAATGGACTTCGTGACTGGGTTTCCAAAGTCCAAGCGTGGCAATGATGCTATATTTGTTGTCATCGAAAAACTCACCAAAGTGGCTCACTTTCTGCCTATCAAAGAATCGATCACTACAGCTCAATTGGCGGAACTCTATACCTCTCGCATTGTCTCTCTGCACGGTATTCCTCAAGTGATCTCTTCAGACCGTGGCAGCATCTTTACCTCAAAGTTTTGGGATTCTTTCCAGAAGGCCATGGGCACGAACATCCGCTTCAGCACTGCTTTCCATCCTCAAACAAGCGGTCAAGTCGAGCGTGTCAACCAGATTCTTGAAGATATGCTCAGGGCTTGTGTGATCTCCTTCGGCATGAAGTGGGAGGATTGTCTTCCTTATGCTGAATTCTCCTACAATAACAGTTTTCAAGAAAGTTCGGGCAAGGCCCCATTTAAAATTCTGTATGGCAGGAAGTGTCGTACCCCTCTCAACTGGTCCAAAACCGGTGAACGTCAGCTTTTGGGTAATGACTTAATCACAGAAGCAGAAGAAATGTGCAAAGTCATTCGTGATAACCTCAAAGCAGCCCAATCCCGCCAGAAGAGCTACTATGATAGTAAGCACCGTGATTTGGCTTTCGAGATCGGAGATCATGTTTACCTCCATGTCTCTCCTATGAAAGGTACTCGTCGCTTCGGTATCAAAGGGAAGCTTGCCCCTAGATACGTGGGACCTTTCAAGATTGTCAGCAAGAGAGGCGACCTCGCCTATCAACTCGAGCTTCCTTCAAACTTCGCAAATGTTCATGACGTGTTCCATGTCTCTCAGCTTCGAAAGTGCTTCAAGACTCCTGACCGCACAGTCAACTTCGAGGACATTGAGCTCCAAGAAGATCTCTCTTATCGTGAGCACCCATTTGCTATTCTTGAAGAGACTGAACGCAAGACTTGCAACAAGTCAATCAAATTTCTCAAAGTCAAGTGGTCACACCATTCCGACCGTGAAGCTACGTGGGAACGCAAGGATCACCTCCGTTCTGAGTACCCGGAGTTCTTTCAGACCTAGATCTCGGGACGAGATCTTTTCGTAGTGGTGGAGTGTTGTAATACCCCGGATGTAACTTTCCCAATGTGTACTCCAACTCTTGCCGTTTCCGGCATTAAGTTATATTTATTTCTCGGGTTCGGGTCTTTGTCTCCGTGTGTTGTTATCGTTGTCATGCATCTCATATCATGTCATCATGTGCATTGCATTTGCATACATGTTCGTCTCGACGAGTACATCATTTCATTCCATTGCATCATTTTCATTTGAGTTCATCTTGATGCCCGAAATGCTGTTAGAAGAGGGCTTCCTGAGTTAATTGTCAGATCTGCTAGTTCATCTTAGACTTTTGTCATTTTTGCCATGATTATTGTGTGCATGCTATGCCTGTGAGTCCTTCATATGTTTTGTTAAGGATTTTGTCTTCTTTCTAGAGGTGCAACCCATGAATTTTTAGGATGTGTGTGGTGACTTGTGCAAGCTTGCAAAGTGAGGCACCCGGTCAATCTGTTTTCAGGGACTTAGTAGTTTTCACAAAGTCTGGGATTATTTAGTTCATGATGCCATATGTTCAGCTTGTTTTCTAGTGATCCGTGCCTCTTTTGAGGATGATCAGTAAAGGAGTTTTGTTAATCATGTTATGCTCTATACATCCATGTCTTTGTTTGCAATTATGGAGCACCCTAGCTTGAGTCAATCGAGCTCTACTTTTGCTTCGTTGTGAATCTGGGCAGATCGTCAACTTGTTTGCGATTTTGCCGATGTTATTGTAATTGATCCGTGCATGATATGCCATTGTTCTTGCCATGTCTAGCTTGTATTTTGTGCCTTCTTAATGGATGTATGCTTGCCTTGCCATGACTTTCACCGTAGTGAGTGCATCGAGCTCGTTTACATGCCTTCGTGAGTTATATTTCAGCATGTCTCAGTTTTCACTAAGTCTGAAAACTGATTGTGTTTTAGCTCTGTTCGTGTGCCCGTTAGTATATTTTGTGAACCCTTTTGGCCCCAGGTCACTTTGGGTCTTTTGTTAAGCTTGTTGAGTATCTCCATGCCATGTTCTTACTTGTCTTAATCAGGTCATGTATCATGTTGTTTTGTTGCTCCGAAGAGGGCTTCGTGATCTGAAATTTCAGACAAGTGTTAATTTCACTAAGTCTGGAATCTGTTTTGCATTTGCGTTTTTGCCATGCTTGTTTGAACCTCATATTGGATGTATTGGCCGTGGCTTAGTGCTAGTCTTTTGTTAAGAATCTCGTGTGCATCCCTGCCATGTATGTTGTTGTCATGTTTGGTGGCTGTAGCATGTTCATCTCATTGCATTTAGATGCCTCCTTGCTGTAAATTGCAGACCGGGGTCATTCTTAAATCGCTTGCCATTTCCAAACCGTAACTCCGATTCCAATGATCTTTATATCGTTTTCAAGCGATTTCATCTCATCTTTCGAGTGGCACACTTGGAATTCCAAGTTGAGGCCAGGTTCATGCATTTCCTGTCATATCTTGCATTTTGCATCCCGCATCGCATCCCGCATAGCATATCATCATTTCATCATATTGCTTGGTCTTGCACGTGGTTGATTGTATCCTTGTTGCTTGTTTGTCTTGTTCGGGTAGAGATGGGAGACGAGTTCGCTATCGAGGAGCCCGTTGAGTTTGCTTGTGAGGATCCAGTCAACTTTGACAACTGTGCAGGCAAGATGATCATACCCTCGAAATCACTACTATCTTTGCTATGCTAGTTTGCTCGCTCTTTTGCTATGCCAATGCTACGATGCCTACCATTTGCTTGTCAGCCTCCCAAATTGCCATGTCAAACCTCTAACCCACCATTGTCCTAGCAAACCGTTGATTGGCTATGTTACCGCTTTGCTCAGCCCCTCTTATAGCGTTGCTAGTTGCAGGTGAAGATCGGAGCCGTTCCTTGTTGGAACATATTTTATTTACTTGTTGGGATATCATTATATTGCTATGTTATCTTAATGCATCTATATACTTGGTAAAGGGTGCAAGGCTCGGCCTCTCGCCTAGTGTTTTGTTCCACTCTTACCGCCCTAGTTTCTGTCATATCGGTGTTATGTTCCCGGATTTTGCGTTCCTTACACGGTTGGGTTATAATGGGAACCCCTTGATTTTTCGCCTTGATTAAAGCTTTTCCAGCAATGCCCAACATTGCTTTTACCATTCGCCACCTAGCCCCTTTCCTTTCCCTTGGGTTCTACAGACTCAAGGGTCATCTTATTT
>NC_041380.1:167728828-167803497 GCF_002162155.2 Triticum dicoccoides | reverse complement strand
CCGGGCCAGTGCTCCTCTGAGTGTTGGTCCCACCGAGCGATGTCCGAGGCTACCAGGGGCAACTCTGGGCTGGCTTACCCGACGTCTGGCTCATCTGAGTGTGCCCTGAGAAAGAGATATGTGCGGCTCCTATCGGGATTTGTCGGCACATTCGGGCGGTGTTGCTGGTCTTGTTTTAACCTGCCGAAGTGTCTTGAGTTACCGAGATACCGAGTCTGATCGGAACGTCTTGGGAGGAGGTCTATTCCTTCGTTGACCGTGAGAGCTTGTCATGGGCTAAGTTGGGACTCCCCTGTAGGGATTGAACTTTCGAAAGCCGTGCCCGCGGTTATGGGCGGATGGGAGTTTATTAATGTCCGGTTGTAGATAACTAGAACCTTAATTAATTAAAATGAATCAACTGAGTGTGTTACCGTGATGGCCTCTTCTCGGCGGAGTCCGGGAAGTGGACACGGTGTTGGAGTAATGCTTGCGCAGGTTGTTCCTCTAGCTTTTCACGCTCGCGCTTTGCCTCCTCTTCTCGCTCTCTTTTGCGTATAAGATAGCCACCATATATGCTAGTCGCTTGCTGCAGCTTCTCATATATTTGCCTTCCCCTTGCTATAAGCTTAAATAGTCTTGATCGCGAGGGTGCGAGATTGCTGAGTCCCTGTGGCTCACAGATTACTATTAAACCAGATGCAGGTCCAGGTGATTCCGCTCCAGGTGACGATTACAAGCTCAAGTGGGAGTTCGACGAGGACTCTCAGCGTTATTATGTTTCCTTTCCCGATGATCAGTAGTGGTGCCCAGTTGGGGGTGATTGGGACCGTGTCGCATGTTGGGTTCTCTTTTATTTTGGCGTCGTAGTCGGGCCATGAGTGTTTTTGGATGATGTAATGTTATTTATGTTCTTGATTGACGTGGCGAGTGTAAGCCAACTATGTTCTCCCCTTTACTATTCAGATTATATGGGATGTTGTGAAGATTGCCTAACTTGCGACATATGCCTTCAATGTGATTATGTCTCTAAGTCGTGCCTCGACACGTGGGAGCTATAGTCGCATCGAGGGTGTTACAACTTGTCCCTGGGCTGGAAGACAGTGGGCGATTTTCCTTCACCAGGTACCCGGCCGCCTGAAGCTCAGTAATGTCCCCTCCTGTACAGAGGAGGCCATCCACTTGCCTTGATCTCCGGATCCGGACATGGTTGAGTGCTTGCTCGAGTGGGAAAAAGATGAGAACTTTGGTGTTGGAGCTCAAGGGTGGAAGGGCAGAGGAAGAGAGAAGGCATGGGAGAAGAAAGGGGATTCTTGTCTCCATATAAGGGAAGTGAATATTGAACGCCTCCCCACTCTCCTTAGAATTCACCTACTCCCAAGGGCTGTGTAAACAACACGGTTGGGTTACCCACGCCCGTATTGATGAGAATCCCGCAATAAGGGGACACGGTCTCTGCTTCGACAAGACGTGCCAATGGCAACCTCGTCTCGAAACATGGAGCGGCAGACGAAAAGCGGTTCGAAATTATGACTGGGCAGACGTAATGTCATGTTGTAAAAAGTGGTCGACAGATTGGACTCGTGGATTATTATATTCTCTCTGCGGTTGTGTGTGGTGTGTGTGTTACAGGTCCGTACACGATCAATACGTTCGAAGACTATCTTGGAGTTCGGAAGGAGGAACCCGCCATGCAATGCTGAAGACAGATCTACGCACCGGATACTTTGTCATTGAAGCCTGGTTCAGGGGCTACTGAGGGAGTCCTGGACTAAGGGGTCCTTGGGCGGCTGGCCTGTTAGCCATGGGCCGGACTGATGGGTTGTGAAGAACACGAAGACCGAAGACTGCCCCGTGTCCGGATGGGACTCTCCTTGGCCTGGAGAGCAAGCTTGGCGACCAAACATGTAGATTCCTTTCTTTGTAACCGACCTTGTCTAACCCTAGATCCTCCCGGTGTCTATATAAACTGGAGGACTTAGTCAGGAGAGGAGATATTCGTAATCATAGCCAGACTAGACTTTTAGGGTGTAGTCATTACGATCTCGTGGTAGATCAACTCTTGTAATACTCATATTCATCAAGATCAATCAAGCAGGACGTAGGGTATTACCTCCATAGAGAGGGCCCAAACCTGGGTAAACATCGTGTCCCCTGTCTCCTGTTACCATCGGCCTTAGACGCACGGTTCGGGACCCCCTACCCGAGATCCGCCAGTTTTAACACCGACAGGACCGCCCGCGGGCGAGGAGCACCGCATGCCCGAGCGGTATTTTGATGATGTCCTAAAGGGATCCCGCATTGTAGAGGGCCAGTGCACAAAAGACATTATCTTTGAATGAAGACATTCATGTTATCTCCTCCTGTATTATGAAACAAAGCTGATATGTAATATAATGCTTGTTGTTTGTTTAAAATTTTGCCTCATGTGCGGCTGTATTATTAAATCTAAGAGTTGGCCAGTCGTCGGCTTCAGCCCGCACATAGGTAGTACGGGGGTCTTCGGGTTGGAACCTAAACACTCTTGATCCAAGAGTTTGGTCCTTGAAGGAGGTGTTTAGCGCAACGAACCAGGCAATCGGACTATGTGGCTTTATCACCCTCACTTAGCCATAGGAGTTTGACAACAGAAATGTAGGCACAACCCCTAGTTAGTATTTGTTAATCCGGACTAGGGTGCTATAGACACCTGATCGGGTGGAGGCCGATCCGTCGCATAATGCAGAAAAAATCGCAAGAGATTTTAACCTCCGAATAGCTGACCAGCTCTTGCCGCATCATGATAGTCAGTTTTCGGCTTTCTCTACTGAGGTGTTTACCCGGATGAAGCAGAAACACATTCGCAGTAGTTCTCCCTTTACTACCCTAGCCGATAGGACGGAACGTAAGGTAGTAAGCAAAGGAGCCGGGCAACCCAATTATTGACCAAAGACATGATTCGGAGCCGATGCATATAATGCTAAATTCGGGGTGCCGAACTATACTGTAAAAAGTATTCGGACTTTGTTGCCGTAGTATGGAGGGCAATGAAGCCCCTGGCGAATTAAAGTGTACCAAAGTGTATGGGTGCAATCGATCGAAATAAAATGAAGTAGTAAGCCAGTGCCACATAAGTTGGGCCACAAACTGTTTCCATTATAATTTGATTAATACGTCGAAGCGCATTTGTACAAATAGTGCGATAAGCAAAAGGTCTATTTAACATGCCGAGACCAAGGGGGAGCTATGTGCGTGTCCTGAAAACATGTAGAGTCATCATTAAGAAGACCACCTAGAGATTCCCCCACACGTCTATGATGCTTGCCGCCTTAGTATATCCGTCCTTTGAAAGGATCGACGATCAGGCCGTCGCGAGGGTCCTGTGGAAAAGAAAAGAAGAAAAAAAGAAAAGGGAAAGTATGTGTGTCCGGGGAAGGTCAAGCCATATTATGGACCACAATCGAGTTATGCCTCCGTCTATGCCCATGGTATTTTGAGTGCGTAATTATGTACGCGCGGTACATACACCGCCATTTGGTCCGGACTGAGACGGAGGCCGAATTTCTAGTCGAACTCCTGACGAGCCGGACTGTCAACCTGCGGAGTAGTCTAGACTCGTTTGACAGTGTCCGGGAGCTTGGCCGCTGAATTAAAGTTCTGCTTGATAAGGCCGCTCTGTACTTCCGCTGCCAGGGCCGCGGTGTGCTCCTTGGTACGGAGGGAGCGTTCAGTGTTTCCATTGATTGTTATGATACCGCGTGGTCCGAGCATCTTGAGTTTGAGATAAGCATAGTGTGGCACCGCATTGAATCAAGCAAATGCAGTTCGTCCGAGCAGTGTGTGATAGCCACTACGGAAGGGGACAATATCAAAGATCAAGTCTTCGCTTTGGAAGTTGTCCGGGGATCCGAAGACGACTTCCAATGTGATTGAGCCCGTGCAATGGGTCTCTACACCTGGTATTACTCCTTTAAAGGTAGTTTTTGTGGGCTTGATCCTTGATGGGTCTATGCCCATCTTGCGGACTGTATCCTGATAGAGCAGGTTGAGGCTACTGCCACCGTCCATGAGGACTTGCGTGAGGTGGAATCCATCAATGATTGGGTTGAGGACCAGCATGGCTGAACCGCCATGACGGATACTGGTCGAATGGTCCCTGTGATTGAAGGTGATCGGGCAGGATGACCATGGGTTGAATTTTGGGGCAACTGTCTCTATCGCGTAGACGTCCCTAAGCGCGTGTTTGCGCTCCCTTTTGGGGTTATGGGTAACGTATATCATGGTAACCATTTTAACCTGGGGGGGACTTCTTCTGTCCCCCTGTGTTCGCCGGACGGGGCTCCTCATCGTCGTCCTCACTTTGCGACCCCTTCTCCTTGTTCTGGGTATTTAACTTACCGGCATGTTTAAAGACCCAACAGCTTCTGTTGCTTGATCATATTAGATCCACAACTTAAGTCATCGGCATCGGAGGTCGGACATATGTACTTTGGAAGTTGTCGTGGAAGGCGTCTTCCATGTCCTCCCAGCTGCCAATGGAGTTTTCTGGCAGGCTGTTTAATCAGTGCCGATCTGGTCCCTTGAGTTTTATCGGGAGGTATGGCATGAAGATCATCGCCGCAGGATCTGTTGTTCCATACCGTGGGATCTGTTGTTCCATCATATGATTCGATATTCACGAGTTTAAACCCTTCTAGGAATTCGTGCTTCATAACTTCATCAGTGAAGCAGAGGGGGTGTGAGGCGCCTCTATATCGGGCCAAGTCGCGATGTAACTCGGATGGAGTCCGTCTGTGGTTTTCGGCCCAGGCGTGGGTATGCTTGTCATGTCCGGCTAGATAGCCATCATCGCACGTCGGGGCATGCCCCCGTGATCCGTAGATCGATCTGGTCTGACCTGGTCTATTTTCCAGGTCCTGCTGCAGGTCATATGTATATCCCTGAGCTGTTGTGTCTATACCTTTACGACGAGGAAGTATGGGCTGGTGTTCGGTTTGAGTTGCCGTTTTGTCTCGGCCACGTGGTGGTCGGTCAGCTGCGTTATGAGTTGATGGTATGGGCTCAAGTGCCTCATCATCGAATTGAGGTAGCAGTTTATGCTTCGGGTAACTTTTGGTTAGGCGCTCGAGGCCGTATTCCTGGGCTGCCAGGACATTACTCCACCTGTTGTTGAGTAGATCTTGATCAGCTTGAAGCTGATGCTGCTTCTTTTTCAGGCTCCTTGTAGTGGCAATTAGCCTGCGCTTAAAGCGCTCCTGCTCAAGGGGTTCCTCAAGCACGATAAAGTCTTCATCGCCGAGGCTCATCTCATCCTCAGAGAGTGGAAGATATTTACTGTCCTCCGAGTCTTCGTTTACGGCCTGTTCATCAGGGCTAACTTGCCCATCTTCCCGATCGTCCTATTCGAAGGTTGGCTCGACAGGGTCTTCTTGGTCTTCGGCGTCGTACGGAGTATTGTTGTCTCTCGTGCCGGTATCGCTGTCTTTTCCATGGCGTGAGTAGAGTGGCGCCGCTGATGTCAGTGTTTTGGCTGTATCTCAGGAGGTTTATCCTCGACTGGATCTTTATCGTTATCGTCGTTACCCTCCTTGGGTGTATCCACCATGTAGACGTCATACGAAGAGGTGCCGTCCAGCGTCCAGTAAATGGCGGGTTTTGGGCCTGCTCTTCTCCGGCATCGTCTCCCATACCGTCGATGTCTTCAAAGCCGTAATCGAGCATGTCAATTAAGTCCTCGACAGTGGTTATGAAGTGGGTGGTGGGTGGGATATAAAATTCCCCGCTCTCAGCCCCTAGTCCCGGCAGGGCGTAGTTCAGACATTCCTCCTCCGTAATGATGAGGGAATGCATCAATTTCAAAGCCTCGCTTAAAGGCGAGGTTTGGCCAGGGAGAAGAGAGTCCGTGGAGTACGGCGGGAAGGAGACTCCTTGGCCGAGCTCACACGATGCTGACTCCGAGGGTTCGGAGCCGGTGTCCGGAGAAGAGTCTGGATTTATGATGGTTGCCAGTGGCACTACTTCCTCCGGCTCTCCCGTACGGGGCTTAGTGGTCGCAGATAGTCCAGCGGGCACAAGAATCCCATCTTCGGACCTAGTGATGCGCTCCGGATCTAATGCCGGAGCGGAGGTTGGGGTCGTGAACCCTTGGAAGATCAAGTCTCCTAGGATATCAACGACATAGTCAGATTTCCAAAACTAATCTGGTGACCTGGGGCGTAGCTGTTGATCTGCTCTAGATGGCCAAGCGAGTTGTCCCGTAGTGCGAAGCCACCGAATACGAAGATCTGGCCGGGGAGAAAAACCTCCCCCAGGGTGACATTGTTGTAGATGACTGATGGAGCCATGGAACCTCCTGATGACGACACAACAGAACTCTCAATGAAATCACCAATGTCGGTGTCAAAACTGGCGGATCTTGCATAGGGGGTCCCGAACTGTGCGTCCGAGGTTGATGGTAACAGGAGACGGGGGACACGATGTTTACCCAGGTTCAGGCCCTCTTGATGGAGGTAATACCCTACTTCCTGCTTGATTGATCTTGATGAATAGGAGGATTACAAGAGTTGATCAACCACGAGATCGTAATGGCTAAAACCTAGATGTCTAGCCTGTATGATTGTGATTGCCCCTACAGACTAAACCCTCCGGTTTATATAGACACCGGAGGGGTCTAGGGTTGTACAGTGTCGGTTTACAAAGGAAGGAATCTTCATATCCGAACGTCAAACTTGCCTTCCACGCAAAGGAGAGTCCCATCCGGACACGGGAGGAAATCTTCTATCTTGTATCTTCACAGCCCATCAGTCCGGCCCACGTCACATAGCCCGGACGCTGGAGGACCCCTTAATCTAGGACTCCCTCAATGAAGTCCTCCACCTTCTTGATCCAGCAAGACGACAATGTAGTAGATGAGTTCCGGTAGCACGACAGTGTGGTGACGGTGATGGTGATGGGATCTCCGTAGGGCTTCGCCTAAGCACTACAAAAATATGACCGAGGGAGTAAACGATGGACGGGGGCACCGCACATGGCTAAGACAATGTTGTGTCCTTGTGTGGCACCCCTCCCCATGTATATATAGGTGGGAGGGGAGAGGGAGGCAGCCAGGGCGCCCCCTAGGGGCTGGCCGCCGGCCCTAGGGCACCTGCCCTCCTGCGCCCCATTTCCTTTTCAACAGAACTACCATGGTGTTGTTTTTGTCCAGAAATAAAAGTTCTCGGAATGGAACAAAACTTTGCGAGGATTTTTTATATCAGTAATAAAAATTTCTGGAGCCAAGACACGCCGGAGAGGGGCACCTGGGTGGGCACAACCCACCAGGGCACGCCCCTCTCTCCTGGCGCGCCCAGGTGGGTTGTCCCCACCTGGTGGCCCCGCTGACCCTGAAACCAACGCTATAAATTCCTATTTTCGGAGAAAAAATGAATGAGAAAGAATTATCGCAATCCACGAGTCAGAGCCGCCGCCAAGCCCTGTTCTTCCTCAGGAGGGCAGATCTGGAGTCCGTTTGGGGCTCCGGAGAGGGGGATCTGCGTTCTTCGTCATTACCAACCCTTCTCCATCGCCAATTCCATGATGCTCCCCGTCGGGAGTGAGTAATTCCTTCATAGGCTAGCTGGTCGGTTAGGAGTTGGATGAGATTCATCATGTAATCGAGTTAGTTTTGTTAGGGCTGGATCCCTAGTATCCATTATGTTCTAAGATTGATGTTGCTATGACTTTGCCATGCTTAATGCTTGTCATTTTGGGCCCGGGTGCCATAATTTCAGATCTGAACGTTTATGTTATCATCATTATATCCATGTTCTAGATCCGATCTTGCAAGTTATAGTCACCTATTACATGTTATGATCCGGTAACCCCGGAGTGACAATAATTGGGACTTCTTCCGGTGATTACCGTAGTTTGAGGAGTTCATGTATTCACTATGTGTTAATGCTTTGTTCTGGTTCTCTATTAAAAGGAGGCCTTAGTTTTCAATATGGACCCCACTGCCATGGGTGGGTAGGATAAAAGATGTCATGCAAGTTCTTTTAATAAAGCACGCATGACTATTTACGGAATACATGCCAAATTATATCGATGAACTAGAGCTAGTGCCGAATAGCCCTATGTTATAACTGTCACATGATGAATATCATCCAACAAGTAACTGATCCAATGCCTACGGATTTATCTTTTATTGTTTCTACTAAGTTACTACTGCTATCATCACTGTTACGTTTGCTACAAAATTATTGCTATCACTGTTACTATTACTATTGTTGCTATCACTACTATCAAAACTATCAAACTACTTTGCTACTGATCACTTTGCTACAGATAATTAATCTCCTGGTGTGGTTGAATTGACAACTCAGCTGCTAATACCTTCAAGTATTCTTTGCCCCCCCTTGTGTCGAATCTATAAATTTGGGTTGAATACTCTACCCTCAAAAACTGTTGTGATCCCCTATACTTGTGGGTTATGAAGACCTTTTTCTGTCGCCGTTGCCGGAGAGCATAGTTATATTTGTTGAGTCACTTGGGATTATTATCATATTATCACTATGAAGAATCTGAAGGATCCTAAGACAAAGATATTTCCCTCAAGGATGAGGGGAGGTAAGGAACTGCCATCCAGTTCTGCTTTACATTCACCTTCTGTTATGAATAAACTTGCAACACCACCACATGCTATTAATTCTGATATGTCGCAAGTTATTGATGATGCTACTTCTACTATGAATGATGCTTATGATGATGCTAGTACCTTGCTTGATAATGATGATGTGCCACTTGGTGAATTTCTTGACAAACAAATCGCTAGAGTTATACAACATGATGTTGTTGAATCTGATGATGAGCTTGAAACTGAATATCCTGAAACACTTGCTAGAACTAGCCTTCCTAGATATGAATTGCCTAAGGTACTGGAAGGTTATGTTATGAGTGAAGAAACAACTAGAGATATTCTTGCTTGCAATGATAGAGATGATCTAGAGAAATTATTACACAAGTATAAATAAAAATCTCTGAATGCTAGAGTGAAATGTGATCCTAAGTTTGCTACTTCATCTATATTTATTGATGATAAGGATTATGAATTCTCTGTCAACCCAGAGTTAATTACTTTGGTTGAATCTGATCCTTTCCATGGTTATGAAATTGAAACTGTTGTGGCACATCTTACTAAGTTGAATGATATGGCCACCCTTTTTACTCATGATGATAAAACTCGCTATTACTTTATTCTCAAATTATTTCCTTTCTCATTAAAGGTTGATGCTAAAGCTTGGTACAATACTCCTGCTCCTGGTTGTGTGCATAGTCCCCAGGATATGATTTACTACTTCTCTGAAAAATATTTTCCTGCTCATAAGAAACAAGCTGCCTTACATGAAATATTTAACTTTGCTCAAACTAAAGAAGAGAGTCTCCCACAAGCTTGGAGGAGGCTTTGCCAGTTACTTAATGTTTTGCCTGATCATCCTCTTAAGAAAAATTAAATACTTGATATCTTCTATAATGGACTAACCGATGTTTCTAGGGACTTCCTAGATAGTTGTGCTGGTTGTGTTTTCAGGGAACAAACTGTTGGACAAGCTGAAGAATTATTGAATAACATATTAAAAAATTATGATGATTGGACTATTCCAGAACCACCGGCTAAACCCACTCCGAAGAAGAGGGGTATATTATATCTCAGTCCTAAAGATATGCAAGAGGCAAAGAAATCTATGATGGAAAAAGGTATTAAAGCTGAGGATGTTAAAAATTTATCTCCTATTGAAGAAATACATGGGTTTAGTACACCACCACTACCTAATGTGGTAGAGGTAAATTCTCTTATGAAGTTTAATGACAGTGATAATCCTCACAATATGCATCCTAGTCAATGCCTTTATGAGTTTGAAAACTACATTAGAAAACAAGATCACTTCAATGCAAATGTTATGAAACAATTGAAATATAATTCTAATATGATTGCTTGCTTGAGTGACTTGTTATTTAGAATATCAAATGATGTTAGAGGTGTTGGAAAACATGCTTCTATGGTTCAAACTCAATTAGAACAAGTTGCTAAATATCAAAGAGAATTGCTTGATGAAATGAATAATAATATGCATGACTTTGCTGTTAGAGTTGCAACTAGAGGAGGTAAAATGACTCAGGAACCACTTTATCCCGAGGGACACCCTAAAATAATTGAACAATGTTCACAAAGAGCTAACACTAGTGCACCTAGTTCTTCTAGAAAGAAAAGGAAAAAGAAGAATGATAGGACTTTGCATACTTCTAGTGAACCTGAAGTAGAAAAACCTCCTGACAATGATAATGAAGTTTCTATCTTAGATGCTGAAACTCAATCTGGTAATGAACACTTACCTAGTGATAATGAAAAAGATAATGATGAGATTCATGAAAACTCTCAACCAACCAATGATAAAGAACTAGACAATGATGTTGAGATAGAACCACCTGTTGATCTTGATAACCCATAACCTAAAAATAAAAGATATGACAAAAGAGACTTTGTTGCTTGGAAATACAATAAAGAAAGAGAACCGTGGGTCCAAAAACCTATGCGTTTTCCACCCAAGTCAACTAAAAAGAATGATGATGAAGAATTTGAACTCTTTGCTGAAATATTGAGGCCAGTCTTTTTGCGTACTCGGTTGACTGATATCTTGAAAATGCCTCCTTATGCAAAGTATATGAAAGACATCATCACAAATAAGAGAAAAATACCGGAAGCTGAAATCTCCACTATGTTTGATAATTACACTTTTAAAGATGGAGTACCTAAAAAGGTTGGAGATCTGGGAATACCAACTATACCTTGCTCTATCAAAAAGAATTATATGCCTTTATCTTTATATAAAAGACTTCACTTGAATAAACTCACACCTACTGAAATATCTTTGCAAATGGATGACAAATCAACTGCCATACCTATCGGTATCCGTGAGGATGTGCTCGTTGTTGTTGCTAATGTTACTATTTTGACTGACTTTGTTATACTTGAGATGCCCGAGGACGACAACATGTCAATTATCCTTGGTAGACCATTCTTGAATACTGCAGGGGCTATTATTGATTGCAATAAAAGCAAGGTCACTTTTCATATTAATGGCAATGAGCATAAGGTGCACTTTTCGAAGAAATAATTCCAACTGAATGGTATTAATGTTATTGAAAAATCTTTGACAATCACTATTGGAAGTTTTCAAATACCTCTACATACTGTCAAAAAGAAATATGAATACTTATTGTTGGGGAAATGCATATCCCCATTGAGGTAACTTAGTGATTTACGAAAGTTCTTCGGTTCATGCTAATCGAAAGTGGTTGTTAATAAGACCTGATCAACCTTATTAATGGATCATTTTTGAACGATATGAAGTTGATGAATTTAGTAAGCACTACTTTCTGTCCCTACTTTATATTTTCTGTTTTTATTAGTTAAATAAAATAAAATGCCATGTTTTATTTGTTTTCCGAATTTCCCGTGCAATAAAAATGACCCAAAAATAAAAGTTCGCAGAATGCCCCGAAAATTTTATATGATTTTTTCCTGAATATTTAAGAATTTTTGGTGCAAATAATACCAAAGGGAGGTGCACCAGGTGGGCACAACCCACCTGGGCGCTCCAGCACCCCCAGGCGCGCCCTGGTGGGTTGTGGTCCCCATGTGGGCCCTCTCACTTATCTCTTCATACCACATCATCACTTACCTCCAAAAAAATCTCCATTGCTCTCTCTCGCGTGTTCTTGAGCTTAGACCCGCGGATTTTGATCACTTTGCTCGAAGCTCCATTTCCGAAGCTATTTCGGGGGTTTGTTGCTTGGTATGTGACTCCACCGTTTGTCCAATTAGTTTTTGCTTTAGTGGTTTGTATTTTGAATAATTGGCTACTCTTGGTGCTGCTGTGGATGTGCTTGCATGTTAAATTCTTAGTGTTCTAAGTAGTTTGAATGCTTGCTATGGCTTCTATGTATCCCTATGAGTAGTTGCTATCAATCTTACAAAGTTTTGTTGATAATTTTTTGTCACCCCAATTTTTTTATTTTCAGGAAATTGTACGCAGACATGAATATCTTTAGGAAGTTTGGCTCTAAGAAGAACTCCAAGGGTGTTATTGGGGAGTCTTCTGACAGTGATCTCCATCCTCGGAGGTTGGCGGAGGTATGGCCGTGCGAATGGCTGCACACCCCGTTCCTGGAAGAGGTTGGAATTCTTCAGGAGTTCATGCAATATGTTGCTAACGCCGGTCTCACCAACTTCATAGCAGGTGAGTGTGACCAGCAGCAAATCCTCACAAATATCTTTGTTCGGAGTTTTACTTTCCTGCCTAGGAATAATCCTCTTGAAGTGAGTTTCGATTTATATGCTGAAAACCATCAAATACCACTTACTGAATTTTGTGATATATGCTTGATCCCCTCTGATGGGAGCTTAGCCGAGCCTAGGCCGGTTGGGTTTGAGGACTTTTATCGCACTTTGACAGTGGGAGATGAGAGAGGGGTGTCGGCCACCACTGCTGCTAGCAGACACTTTCCTGTCGTACATTATTTTGCTTTATTTGTTGCTAAGTGCTTGCTTGCTAGAAAGAAAGTGGGTGCGCTCAGCACACCAGACTTTGTTGTTTTACCCCGAGAACTAGAGGACAACAACACTCATAGCTTGGGAGCTATTGTGGCTCGTCGCCTCTGTCTTAATAAATCACAGGGTGAAATACATGGTGGGATTTTTGCTACTCGTTTGGCGGCTCAGTTCGAGATTGAGATATGCTGTCATGATTACCCTCTGACCAAGTTTTACCTAGACCGGGCAGCCATGGAACACCATCATTTTCTTGCACGAGATTATCCTGACATCCCCATTCCTTATAACCTCGTTTTTAGCATTAAATCTCGTGATATTATTCCACTACCTACACCTGCTTTGTTTGATTCTGCTGCCAGGGGCGGATATAGGATCATGCCTACGGACATCGTCACCTACCAGAACGCTTAGGTTGCTGCGGAAGCGGCACAGGAGGAGCCCCCGCAGTGGGATGAGTGGATGCCCACTCCTCGGCACCCCTACTACCCTCCAGGCTACTGGCCGACTGCCAAGTTAGGCCAAAAGCCTAAACTTGGAGTATGTGTTTCCACCGACTTTACATTCATGTCTATTGTAAGTGCATCTAGTGCCCCTTAGTGATTTTGGTGTATTGAAGACTTATAGGTTAAGGGATTATGTGTTTGTGAGTGTACACAGGTCTATAAGTCCATGAGGAGTTTGATATTTAAAGAGAAAGTCGACCCCTAAAAATGAATGTCTTCAACTGAAGACTTTGGATTTCTGAAGACTTTGAAAGTGAAGAAATTGGTGTGACCGTGAAGACTTGATATTCACGCGAGGAATATGAAGCGTGGAGACTTTTGTTTTCGTAGTTTCTTTTTCTCTTTCTTGAGTCATAGGAAACACCGTACTATTAAAGGGGTCGAGGTAAAACTAAGGAAAATTTTCCAAGTGATGCTCATCTCAAAATCCTACACCTACCAATCCCTTCGAGTGAAGCAATTGGAAATCTCATACAGTTCAGTCAATTTCTTCAGCGATAGAGACGAAGTTCTTCTGGTCTCTAAGGAATTTGCTCTGACTGAGGAGTTAGGAATTCACCAGTGCGGATTGCCTACAAGTGAGGAATATGATAGCCCTGAGGAATTTGAGAGATCAAATTTCCGACCGTTGCTGTGCTACGTGCCAGCTGTCCTAAAATATCTATTCACCTAATGGTCATATCATTGAAGGGCATTTATGTCTTATCATGTCGGGCTGCTCCCTAGGCTATAAATAGCCGCCCCCTACAACCACTAGCTGGTTGGCTGCTCCGCGAGAAGCTGACACTTGTCATTGAGAGAATCCCATCCTGCGAGGACTTTGAGCGAAAATCATCAAGTGAGGAAAAACCCAAAACCCCAAACCAAACACCTACATACCCAAAGTGATTGAGCATCACTGAAGAGATTGTTCCTGTGTGGAACCAACGCTTGTTACCTTTGAGGACTGTGCATCCTCCAGGCGGTTAGGCATCATGGTCTAGAGCATACAAGAGGAAACTGTGGATCGTCGAGTGACCGAGTCTATGAAGGTTTGGAAGTCACCTGAAGACTTACCATGAGTGATTGGACGAGGTTTGTGTGACCTTAGTTCAAGGAGAATATGGTGAGGACTGTGTGTCCAGGACTGTGTGTCCTCAGGTTTGAATACCTAGCCGCTCCAACCAGACGTACAACTACCACAACAGTTGGAATTGGTCTACCAAATCATTGTCTTCACCGAGCTAACTGTTTCTATTTCCGCAACCCTTTCATTTCCTCATTCCGTGTTGTTGTACCTAATCGTTACTGTTTGAAGACTTTGATTGAAGACTTTCTCAATTTCCTCAGCTCAATTTCTTCAGTCAGTTTGTCTTCAGCCTGCTTATCCCATGTTTACGCTTTCTGTACTCTGTGCTTGTTTTCATTTCATCATGATGACTGTGCTACTACTCTGTTATGTTTGCACATGAGTACTTATTCTGCTGCAAGTAGTTCTTCGCTATGGAATTTCCTCACTCTAAAATTCCTCAGTGAAGAATTCATAAAAATCGCCTATTCACCCCCCTCTAGTTGACTTAACGCACTTCTAATTGGTATCAGAGCAAGGCACTCCCTTGTTCTGTGATTTTGGTTTAACCACCTGGAATTTTAGTTATGTCGACCGCATGTATGATCAAGGTCTCTGCTGGGTGTCCTATCTTCGATGGGACGGACTACCCCTACTGGAAGAATAAGATGCGAATGCAGTTTGAGGCAATTGACAATGATCTCTGGTATGTTGTGGAAAATAGTGTTCCCTCTATCACTCCAACCATCAACACTGCTGACGTGAAGAGATTCAAGTAACTCAACTCTCAAGCGAAGAACATCATATGTGGCCATCTGAGAAAATGGCAGTATGGCCGAGTGAGTGCTTTGGAGGCGGCAAAGCTTATCTAGGATAGGCTGTCCAAGGTCAATGAAGGAGTCTCAATGCAGCGTGACTCTTGAGTTGACATTCTTCGCAATCTCTTCAACCGCTTCAAAAGACTCGACAATGAAAATGTTCAGCAAACTTTCGATCGCCTCACTAACATTTCAAATGATCTTCAAGCACTTCGTGCCACTGACATCACCGACCACGAGGTGTTGAAGAAATTGCTTCGATCACTTGATTCCTCATTTGACACCCTTTCACTGATGATACAAGAACGTGGAGACTACAAGTCACTTGATCCCGCTGATATTCTCAAGAGGCTAAACACTCATGAGTTCCAGCTTGCTGAGAAGAGAGATCTCTATGGACTGAGCTATGGCAGATCACGAGCTCTGAAGGCCAAGGCAGTGTTTGAATCTGAATGTGAGGATTCTGGTAGCAGCCTTGGTGATCCTGAAGAACTGAGTCATGAGCTAGCAATGCTCGTGAAGAAATTCTATAAGTTCTCAAGACATGGTCGCTTTGGAAAATCCTCAAGAAGTGATGACATAAGATCATATTCCTCATCCCGTGATTACAAGAAGAGACTTTTCCACAAATGCAAGAAACCTGGTCACTACATTCAAGATTGTCCTTAGTGGGAAAAGGAATCAAAGAAGAAGAAGTACAAGGACTACAGTTCTAATGATTCAAAGAAGAAGAAGAAATCTTCAGAGTCCTCTTCCTTCATCAAAACCTTCAAGGTTTTCATCTCACAAGAAGAGCAGCTCCAAGATGGCTCGGGCATTCATTGGCAAGGAAATCGACTCTGAGGCTGAATCAGAGGAAAATGAGGAAGAGAAGGCATCTGAGGAGTCAGACTCTGGTATGACAAGCCTAGCCCTCGCTACTACGTTCGTCAGCAAGTCCATCTTCAGCTCTGAAGAAAATGACCTCCCCAACACTACTGACGATGGCGATGATGACTATGCTCCCACCTATTGCTTCATGGCAAAAGGTGCAAAGGTACTCAAATATCCCTCCTCTGAATCAAGGGAGGATGAATCTGATGAAAACCTCAAGCCTAGCTATTCTAAACTTGCTAAGATTGCTGTGAAACAACAAAAGGCTCTTGAAAAGGTTCAAAATATGCTAGACAAAAGTGATGATATGTTGGGCGAAGAAATGGATCGCACTAAAACTTTGATTGAAAATCTTTGGAGACTTCAGACTAAGTTTGATGATCTTCAGAGTCATCATGACACTCTCTTATCTGATCATGACAAGCTTTCTTACGAATTTCTTCAAAGAAAGCAAGACCTTGAGCAGTTAAGAGGGAGTTATGAAGATCTTCAGAAGGAGCATGATTCATTACTTGCTCAACAAATCAGCGCTGCTCGGGAAGAATTTAATCCTCCATGTTTGAAGTGAATTGAACGAGAATCTGCTAATTCTTCACCTGAAAGTTCAAATGCTTCTATTGCTGCAAATTCTTCAACTATCTCTGCTATCACTAATTCCTCATCTGAGGATGCTGCTAGTGTCACTGACCATGCAGGGCTGAAGGAATTGTATGTGACAGGCATGTACAAAAGCCTCAAAGGGCATCAAGCACTTTATGTGATGTGCTTAAAAAGCAGATTATCAACAGGAACCCTAGGAAAGAGGGTATTGCCTTTGAGAGGAAACTCAATGCTGATGGAACATACTAGAAGCCTGAGCAGTATCCCAAAACCTCTTGGGTTGCTACAAAGGGACCTCCAGTAGATCCATCTACTCTATCTGGCTTTACATGTGAATCTTCATATTCTTTTGATGATTCATTTGACTTTAACTATAAGCTATTCAAAAATCAGAATGGTGAAGTATTTTCTATATATGTTGGCACTAACTGCAGGAATGGTGCCCCTATGAAGAAAATCTGGGTTCCCAATAGGTGCCTTGAAAGTCTCCAGGTGAATGTCATCATGACACCACCTGTGAAGAATAGGAACCCCAGATCAAATTCTTCATATGGACCAAAGTCTTCATATGGATACAAGTCCTCATATGGATCAAAGTCCTCATATGAACATCATCGTGCTAACACTTCTGCTTCGCAGGGAAAGACTAAGGGTTATGAATATGTGCAGTATTCTTCAAATCATTATGTTCATAATAAGTCCTCGAAGACTTTCTCTGCTTATTCATATGCTTACCCTAACCCCTCTTATGTGAAACGAAGTGGCTTGGCTTCAATGACACCTTTCTCTTATGGAGCTCGTAGAATGATGAACTCTTTGCCACCCCTTCAAATGTGGGTGGTGAAGAAAAAGAACTAATCTTTTTTATAGGGTCAGGTCTCCAGACGAACCTAACGTCTAAAGAATTTGCTGGAGACCTGAATAATGCTTGAAAGGACGCAAGCTAATCATGAAGAAATGTGTTTCATTTCTCACGTCCTCATATTACTATATGTGTTCTCTTACCTGATGAAATTGATCCGATGAAATTGATGTCATATTCTTCACTGATGAAGTATGTGAGTTCGTAAGATGCACTAATTCATCTGCAGGATGATCAAC
Source organism: Triticum dicoccoides (assembly GCF_002162155.2). Taxonomy (NCBI): domain Eukaryota; kingdom Viridiplantae; phylum Streptophyta; class Magnoliopsida; order Poales; family Poaceae; genus Triticum; species Triticum dicoccoides. The sequence goes on along the minus strand of NC_041380.1, from coordinate 167,786,007 downwards.
CCAAAGCCACTGAGTGGGTCCTCGACAGTGGATGTACAAATCACATGACTGGTGATAGGAGCTTATTGATGGACACTTCTTTATCTCCATCGCATCTGAAGCATATCATCTACACTGACAAAGGCAAAATCAAGGTATTGGGTCTAGCTAAGGTTGCAATCTCAAAGGATCGACACATGGACAAAGTTATGCTTGTCGAGTCCTTAGGGTTCAACCTCATGTCTGTCTCAATGCTTTGTGATCTTGATATGGTTGTTGTCTTTGGAAAGTATCATTGTGTTGTGATCATGGAGGATGACAATCCAAAGTCTTTGAAGGCTTTAGGAGAGGAGATTTGTATATTGTTGATTTCTCTACAGGACCACAACCTGCTACATGCTTATTTGCAAAAGCTTCAGAAGGCTAGCTATGGCATTGACGACTTGGTCATGCTGGCATGAGGAACTTGCACACGCTCGCAAAGAAGAAGCATGTCATTGGCATCGAGGGTGTCAAATTCCTCAAGGACCATCTGTGCGGAGCTTGTGAAGCTGGAAAGATGACCAAGGCCAAGCATCCCTCAAAGACCATCATTACTACCACTCGTCCATTTGAATTGCTTCACATGGATCTCTTTGGCCCTACTCATTATGCCACATTTACTAATGTTGCATCTTTATATGGCTTTGTCATTGTTGATGACTACTCTCATTATACGTGGGTGCATATCATCACTTACAAAACTAAAGTGCATGCAGTCTTCAAACGATTTTCCTCGAGGGTTTCAACCAACTTTGGTGTGAAGATCAAGCACATCAGAAGTGACAATGGAACTGAGTTCAAGAATACTGGTCTTGATGATTATCCTGATGAACTTGGTATTACTCATGAGTTATCTGCTCCTTATACTCCTCAGCAGAATGGCGTCGTGGAGCGCAAGAACAAGACTTTTGTTGAGATGGCTCGCAGTATGCTTGATGAGCACAAGACGCCTCCTTGCTTCTGGCCTGAGGCAATAGATACTGCATGCCACATCATCAACAGGGTATATCTTCACAAATTCTTCAGAAAGACCTCATATGAACTCCTCATGGACAAGAAACCCAATGTGAGTTATTTCAAAGTCTTCGGTGCTAAATGTTGGATTAGAGATCATCATCACAATTCTAAATTTGCACCAAAAACTCATGAAGGTTTTATGCTTGGTTATGGAAAGGACTTGCACACCTATAGAGTCTTCAACATCTATCACCACAAGGTTGTTGAAACTGTAGATGTGCGGTTCGACAAGACTAATGGCTCGCAAAGAGAGCACCTACCTCTTGTGCTAGATGAAATACCACCTGAGGAATCATTAAGTTCAAGGCTACAGAGGATGTCATTCCTACCAAAGAATCTGCTGAAGAAGTCATTCCAGAACGTGAAGAACATCATGTTGGCGCACCTGAAGAAAATGGCTCCGAAGAAAATGCTGAGCAAATTCATCGTCGTCAACCAGCTCATCCTCGCGTTGCTAATGAAGTGCAGATTGAGAGAATCATCGACGACATCAAAGCACCAGGTCCTCACACATGCTCAAAATCTTCACATTTGTCTAACTTTTGTGGGCACTTTGCTTTCGTCTCTATCACAGATCCCACTAAGGTAGATGAAGCATTTCTATTTCCTGAGTGGATTCAAGATATGCAAGAAGAATTACATCAGTTCGAGCTCAACAATTTGTGGGAACTTGTCAAGCAACCAGACCCTCGCAAGAACAATATCATCGGCACCAAATGGATCTATCGCAACAAGCAAGATGAAAATGGCCTTGTGGTGAGGAATAAGGCATGACTTGTAGCTCAAGGCTACACATAGGTTGAAGGAATTGATTTCGATGAAACTTTTGCACATGTTGCTAGACTTGAGGCTATTCGCATATTACTTGCTTATGCTAACCATCATAATATCATCTTATATCAAATGGATGTGAAAAGTGCATTCCTCAATGGTAAGCTTGAGGAAGAAGTATATGTTGCTCAACCCCCAGGTTTTGAGGATCCAAAGCATCCTGACAAAGTCTTCAGACTCAATAAGGCCCTCTATGACCTCAAGCAGGCCCCTCGGGCTTGGTATGATACTTTGAAGGAATTCCTCATGAAGAAAGGCTTCAAACCCGGTTCACTTGACCCAACTCTTTTCAGCAAAGCTTATGATGATGAATTATCCGCATGCCAAATATATGTTGATGATATCATCTTTGGCTGTACTAACCAACATTACAGTGATGAATTTTCCTATATGATGAGTGAAGAATATCAAATGTCTATGATGGGAGAATTGAAATTCTTCTTAGGTCTTTAGATTCGTCAATAATGAAACAACATCTTCATATCTCAGGAGAAATACCTCAAGGATGTATTAAGGAAATTCGGCATGCAAGATTGAAAGGTGTCAAAATCCCTATCCCACCAATGGTCATCTATGCACTGATGAAAATGGTATTGACTTCGATCAAAAGGTATACTGCTCCATGATTTGCTCATTATTGTATTTATGTGCATCTAGGCCAGATATTATGCTTAGTGTTTGCATGTGTGCCCGCTTTCAAGCTACACCAAAGGAATCACACCATAAGGCTATGAAGCATATTCTTCGATATCTAGCTCACACTCCAACACTTGGATTATGGTATCCCAAGGGCTCGGCTTTTGATCTCATTGGATATTCAGACTCATACTATGCTGGTGATCGTGTGGACCGCAAGTCAACATCAGGCACATGCCATTTCCTTGGACGATCCTTGGTCTGTTGGTCCTCGAAGAAACATAACTGCATATCACTCTCTACTGCTGAAGCTGAGTCTCAATTCCTATGGATGAAGCAAACCCTCGAGGACTACGGCATCAATGTGAAGAATGTGCCACTCTATTGTTACAATGAGAGTGCCATCAAGATTGCTCATAACCAAGTTCAACACTCGAAGATAAAGCATATTCAGATTCGTCATCATTTTCTTCGTGATCATGTGTTGAAGGGCGACATCTCCATTGAGCACATGAAGACTAAAGAACAACTAGTAGATATCTTCACAAAGCCATTTGATGAGAAGAGATTTAGCAAGTTGCGGTGTGAGCTAAATATCTTAGAATCTTCGAATGTCCTTTGAAGAGGACTCACATCCTAACACTTATGCAAAATTGATGACTTAGATGTGCACCACATGAAGTAACGTTCTTCTTCAATCAATGAAGACTAACCCTCTATGTGTGAAGAAATTAACGAATAATTTGATTCTCAGAGCCCTACGAAAATCGTATGCGGCATCTGAAATCAACATTCTTATATGGTGGGTTACGCCACCAACAAAAGTTGAATATCTTCAATTTGACTATTTCTTCAGTGAAATTCCTCAGTTGTTCGATTTCTTCAACTTCGCTATGTCTTCACTCTCTCCGTCGTTTTTCTTCTTTGACTATATATATATGAGTTTATGTCCTCTACATCATTCACTTATTTCTATTTCTTCAAGTTGCCTTTTCTGCTAAGTGAATGTGGTCGGACCCTTCCCCCTCTATGCTATACTCAACCCAGTCTGTTCACAAATTCTTCATGTGCGTTCTATTTGAAACCCGTTCAAAATCTTCACTGTGTCCTTGTCAGCTGAAGAATTTGCAAACGAAACATCAAAACTTTCTTATCTAAATTTTCGCCTGTTTGCTGCCTAAACCGTTCCACATCCCATGATAAGACTTATCTATTCACCCATGATCTCACATGATCGCCACCGCTCTGTACGTGGGTGACACATGTCGATAGGATGAGAAGGGTCGGGGGCACGTTCGTCCATTTTCCTCGGGCGAGCGGTTTTTCACCTCGGCTATATATACCCCTCACCCTCCTCAGACTTCTTTTTTACTCCGCTCGACCTCACTCCCTCGCTCAAGCTCTCAAACCTAGCGCCGCCGCTACTTCCATCATCGCCGGTGAGGAAGAGCGTCACTGCCTCGACCTCGTCGCCGTCGTACTCGTGCCGCCCGTGGATTTGTTCACTCCGCCACCGCCAAGTTAGGGCGTGGAAGATCCGGACAGATGAACTTCCAATCTACTATTCCCAGTTCATCGTGTTCTTCGTCAAGGGTAATTAAAAGTTACTTTTACCGCCCTTGTTGATTCTGATGATTTCCACAAATCTTCAAAAGGTGTTTATTCTTCATTCTTCATTCTTCACACTCTAAACACCTCACACGAACGTCTGTTCTTGATCTGTTTCTCTAAGGAACATTTTTCTTCAAGAATCCTCAATTGTGTGGATTTGCAATCTATACAACTCTGGAACCTAAGTCAAAGAACACTTAGTGAAATTTCTCAAGACACATCTGGTCAAATTCTTCAAACTTGTTCTTTTTGCAAAAACTTCTGAGAATGCATATGACCTCTCCAAATTCTTCGCACCTATACTCTGTTCACAGGTACTCATGTCAGCTGCTGAATCGCTAGGTTCTCATCAACTTAACTCATTTGCAGCGTTCCTCGAAGAAAAGTTTCATACCTCGTCTGAAAACTCAATCGTTCAAAATCCTCAGCTGAAGAAAAGGGCCGACGGGAAGAAACCTCAGAAGGGAGGCAAGAGACTGGAAGTCAACACAACATTTGACATCCCTGAGGACATTTATGAAGAATAGTGTACTCCTGATGAGGCCAAAAATGGCAAGGAGAACAAGAATTAGCGCAAGGTGCGCATACAAAGGATAGAGAGAAGATGGGCACGGGAATGGAGGGAGTACATGTATGTCACTCCAAAGTACATGAAGAAATTCGCTCTTCACCCTCCTTGCCCAAGACCTCCATTGGCACCTGGCCAAGATGCTAATTCCACTAGCCTCAAGCGCGGTGAGGACTATCCTGATGAATGGCCAAAACGGTAAGCGAAGCTAGCCAAAATGGCTAAGGAAGCAGTGAGGAAATTCAATGAAGACTCTGCTGCTGCCATTACTGAGGCCTTTGCTAGCAAGCCCAAGAAGGCTATGCCCAAGAAGCCTGCACATAAGCCAGTGCCTCTTCTTTAATTCCCTCATGGCCAAGCACCTCAGCAATGCCCTCACGGCCCCGTTCTACAAAATCCTCACAGCAAATTCCTCATGCTGCTCCAGCTCCTCCAAAGTCCTCAGCACCTGCACATCTCGCCTCGTGTCAAAGGACCAAAGGCATCTCAATTGCCTCAGGAGCCTCAGCAAGTTCTTCAGCTCCTCCGCAATTCTCAACTGGCCCCACTCTGCTGAAGACAAAGGCCACTGCTGGACAAGGCACTAGACCAAGTCCTCATAAGAAGTAGGTTGCCTTTCATGTACCGTCCAGTGATGATGAAGCTGATGATGATGAATTTGTAGAAATCATCAGAGACAGACAGCAGAGGGCCACTAGAGACAAAGGCACAAATGTGCCATTGATGCTAGACCCCAAGCTGATCCTTGACTTTATTGATCTATAGCACAAGGATCCAAACACACCTATGTCAGACTTCAAGACCACTCTTGGACAAAGTCACATGCTGACCGCCTTCATCAGTGAAGAAAAATGGAAATTTGAGAAGGCCAGGAAGCTGAAGAAAGCTCAGTATAAGAAGGGGCGTTTACTAAAGAAAAATGTTGTCAACATGACAACTAATGAACTTGTTGCCATATAGTCTGAGATCAAAAGTCTTAGTGATGAATTCAATGTCTACCATACAGATTGGCTTGGAGCCAAAGTCAGATTTGTGAAACTGACTGAAAGATTCACCTCAAATGTTGCTGCTCCAATGCAACATGAATCTCCTCAATCTGAAGCTTCTGCCCAGCCACCTGAAGGTCATGCCAGCACCGCTGATGAAAATCAGGCTGCTGAAGAAACTGAAAGTACCAGGGCTGGTGAAGCTATTCCAGCCGCTGGTGAAATTGCCAGGGAAACCACTAGTGTTGCGCCTGAAGAACAAGCCAGGCCAGCTAAAGAATCAAACGCTGTGTGTAAAGAAACTGAACCAATCAGGACAACTGTATCAGTTGTGCCTGAATAAAATGAACCAATTTCCTCTGCTCCTCCTACACCAACGCCAAGTCCCACTCTTCCTTCTGCATCAGAAGTGAGGAAAACCAAAGCTGCGGAGAGAGCAGTTGTGAAGAAGAGGAAAGCATCCGCCACCTCAGAGTCTTCAGTACCAAAGAAGACCAAGACTCTGACAAGTTCTTTTGATAATCCCATTGATGCTATTCCTGTTTCAAGCATGCCATCAAAGGAACTCGTCACCTTTGGTGAGGATTATGAGATCCCAAGCGGATCTGATGAAGATGTTCCTTCTGCTGCATTGACAGAGCGGTTGGACGAAGAAATTGAGGTGGAAAATCTCACGTCCATGTAACACCCCAAAGATCATGCTACAGAAATCTCCTGCTGATTTTGCCATGTCATCATGATTAAAAGAATTAAAATGAAATCAAGAATTAAATTCAACTCTCGAATTCAACTTTCAGAAATAAGAAAACAAAAATGTTTTCTAGATTTTTAATAAATGTTCATACCATATGATTAAATCCCTAAACAATGATAAAGTAAGATAAACTTTATTTGGATTACTAATTTGACCATAGCAACCAATAGGTGGACCAGCAACATTTATCTGTGAGCATTTAAATTGAAATATAAATCTGAACGTTTTCTAGGAACTTGAAAACTTTGTGTGTTGCACCAAAATATTTTATTTGAATTATGTGTGAAGTATCTTGTAGAACTAAATTCATTTGGTGCTCAGAATGAATGTAAAACAGGAGTAATAATTTATTTAACAAAAAAAACAGAAAACATAAAGAAAACACCCACGTGCACAACAGCCCAACTAGCAACAATGGCCCAGCCCACCTCCACCTGTCCTTCAATCTCCCGCTACAGTGGAAGGCAGGGGAGTCGTGGCGGCCATCCGCCGGCTGTGCCGTGCGTGGCAGCCATCCCTGCCTCCCCGACGACTACATAACCCCCCCGGATGCCCCTCTCTCCGTCCCCAAACCCTAGCCCCCAAATCCCCTCGCTCCCTCTCTCTCTCACTTAGAGTTTGTTCATGCCCGAGCTGCTCGCCATGGTGGCTGTCGTCATCACGGCCACTGGCTTCCCCGGTGCCTGATAAGACATGGAGGGGCTCCTGCATCGTCGTCTCCTTCGCCCTCGACTAAGGTCTCGAGCTAGGAGGGCCCCGTGCGCCGCCATCGACTATCTTCTCCGCGCACGGCCAGCGCCATTTGCCGTCGATTGCCTCAGACACGGACCACCCCGCGCCTCCCCGAGCTCTCCATACGCCTCGTGGTGAGCTCCTCCTTTGATTCCCCTCGTCCTCGATCTTGATTCACTCCGTTTACTGTCGCCCCATGGGCATGGTCGCCATGGCCGAAGCTTCGCGTCTGTATACGCTCGCTGCGTATGGCTGCGTCCACGCGCGCCCCTGCCCGCCAGCCCATGCCCTGGCCGTGCCCCGCGCCCGCTCGTGCGTGCGCCCGCCGCTACCGGGGCCGCGCGCCCGCGATCCCTGCTACTCTGTTGCGTACGTGCTGCTACTGCTCAAGCTCCTACCGCTGCTCTGCTGCTGCCTAGAGCCGCTGCCGCTATGCTGTTGTGCTGCTCTGCTCATGCTGCTCAATTGCCGCCGGCTGCTGTTGCTTTCTACTCCCTCCGTTCCGAAATAATTGTCTTTCTAGCCATCTCAAATGGACTACAACATACGGATGTATGTAGACATGGTTTAAAGTGTAGATTCACTCATTTTGCTCCGTATGTAGTCACTTGTTGAAATCTCTAGAAAGACAATTATTTCGGAACGGAGGGAGTACTGGCCATGGGCATGCCATGGCCGAGTGTGTAGTATGCGTGTGTGTTGTGGCCGGCTTGGCCATTGTCCAGTGCGGCGGCCCTTGCTTGATTAGGACTAGATTAGTTAGGGTTAATTTAGTGCTAATTTAATTTAATAGAAAATGACAAGTGGGGCCTGCCCCTGGGATGTAAAAAAAAGATAATTGAAAATAAATAAATCACATTTAAAAATAATAATAACTAATTAATTAATTAAGCTTAATTAATTAACCTAAACACTTAATTAAATTAACTAATCCTGTTTAGTTAACCTAAGTCTATGACTACTGGGACCCATGCGTCAGTTTGACCAAGTCAACCGACTGTTGACTACTGACATCACCCTGATGTCATGCTGACATCAAAATGGCATTTTCTAATTAAATTAATTCTGATATTTCTAAAATGATTTAAATCTTCTAAAATTAATATAAAATAAACCGTAACTCAGATGAAAATACTTTGTACATGAAAGTTGCTCAGAACAACGAGACGAATCCGGATACGCAGCCCGTTCGTTCGCCACACATACCTAGCATAGCGAACAAGCAACTTTTCCCCTCCGGTTCATCCGTTCGAAAACGATAAACACCGGGGATATTTTCTTGGATGTTTCCCCCTTCACCGGTACCACCTCAAACCGTGTTAGAGCACACCTAGCATCACACTTTGTCATGTCATGCATCGTCATGCATTTGTTTGCATTATATTTATTGTTTCTTTCCCCTCTTCTCTCGCTAGACACCGAGACCGACGCCGCTGCTACCCAGTACGACTACGGTGTTGATGACCCCTCCTTGCCAGAGCAACCAGGCAAGCCCCCCCCCTTGATCACCAGATATCGCCTATTCTTCTCTATACTGCTTGCATTAGAGTAGTGTAGCATGTTACTGCTTTCAGTTAATCCTATACTGCTGCATAGCCTGTCTTTGCTACTACTGTTGTTACCTTTACCTGCTATCCTACTGCTTAGTATAGGATGCTAGTGTTCCATCAGTGGCCCTACACTCTTGTCCATCTGTCATGCTATACTACCGGGCCGTGATCACTTCGGGAGGTGATCACGGGCATATACTATATACTTTACACTGTTACATTACCTGTGGTACTGTTCGGAGATGGGGGCTGAAGGGGCAGGTGGTTCCACCCAGGTAGTGGTGGGCCTGGGTTCCCGACGGCCCCCGACTGTTACTTTGTGGCGGAGCGACAGGGCAGGTTGAGACCACCTAGGAGAGAGGTGGGCCTGGCCCTGGTCGGTGTTCGCGGACACTTAACACGCTTAACGAGATCTTGGTATTTGATCTGAGTCTGGCCACTGGCCTATACGCACTAACCATCTATGCGGGGACAATTATGGGCACTCGACGTCGTGGTATCAGCCGAAGCCTTCGTGACGTCAGCGACTGAGCGGCGCGCGCCGGGTTGGACCACGTAACGCAACTTCCTTTGTAATGGAGGTTGCTAGGTCTGCTCTCCGGCCGCCCTCGCAACATGCAGGTGTGCAATGGGCGATGGGCCCAGACCCCTGCGTCATAGGATTTAGACCGACGTGCTGACCTCTCTGTTGTGCCTAGGTAGGGCTGCAACGTGTTGATCTTCTGAGGCCAGGCATGACCCAGGAAAGTGTGTCCGTCCAAATGGGATCGAGCGTGTTGGGTTATGTGGTGCATCCCTGCAGGGAAGTTAATCTATTCGAATAGCCGTGATCTTCGGTAACAGGACAACTTGGAGTTGTACCTTGACCTTATGACAACTAGAAGCGGATACTTAATAAAACACACCCTTCCAAGTGCCAGATACAACCGGTGATCGCTCTCTCACAGGGCGACGAGGGGAGGATCATCGGTTAGGATTATGCTATGCGATGCTACTTGGTGAACTTACCATCTACTCTCTTCTCCTGCTGCAAGATGGAGGTTACCAGAAGCGTAGTCTTCGAAAGGATTAGCTATCCCCCTCTTATTCCGGCTTTCTGCAATTCAGTCCACATACGATATCCTTATTCCATTTGATACCAATGCATACTTATGTAATGTAGCTCCTTGCTTGCGAGTACTTTGGATGAGTACTCACGGTTGCTTTGCTCCATTCCCCCCCTTTCTATACTCGATTGTTGCGACCAGACGTTGGAGCCCAGGAGCCAGACGCCACCGTCGACGATGACTACTACTACTTGGGAGGTGCCTACTACTACGTGCAGCCCGCTGACGACGACCAAGAGTAGTTTAGGAGGATCCCAGGCAGGAGGCATGCGCCTCTTTCGATCTGTATCCCAATTTGTGCTAGCCTTCTTAAGGCAAACTTGTTTAAATTATGTCTGTACTCAGATATTGTTGCTTCCGTTGACTCATCTATGATCGAGCTCTTGTATTCGAGCCCTCGAGGCCCCTGGCTTGTAATATGATGCTTGTATGACTTATTTTATTTGTAGAGTTGTGTTGTGATATCTTCCCATGAGTCCCTGCTCTTGATAGTACACGTTTGCGTGTATTATTACTGTACGATTGAATCGGGGGCGTCACAGTCCACTCTAGTGATATCATCGCCATTGCCTCAGTTCATAGCTGAAGAGGCAGGCGTTGAGGAAATGAATGAAGAAGAGGACGTGGATATTGGGTGCACTACTCCAGTTCTGAACGATGACTTTTGGGAAGTCAGCACCCCAATTCACCACTATTCACCCCACTACAACAGATTCCTTAGCCCCCTCTCCATACTGAAGAAATTCTTATGGGCTCTGAAGAACCTCAAGCTTCTCTTCTTACCATACCTGAAGAAATTCCAACCACTAGTGCTGATGCTCATGCTGCTGAAGAGGTGGCGACCCAGGCTGCCACTAAAGATATTGGCACTGAAATTCCTCAGTCTGCGGCTCCTGAGACATTGATTCCTGAAAATGTGAAGGCATTGACTGATACTCCTCAGTCCAAGCCAAAAAATCCCTTCTCCAAAAGGTAGAAATTCAAGGCTGATGACTTATTTCACGAGCATGTGTTCTTCACTGATTACACTTCATATGACTCTGGTCATCTTCGAAGGAAGCGTTTCTGGACAGCCAACCAAGCCAACTTCTACTCTTCACTGCTTTTTCACAAGGACACGATCTTTGACCATGAGCATATTCCTCATGTGGACATGAAATCACTGTCGTGCTTCACCCCAGTCCTCAGTGTTCTTCGTGACGCTGGGCTGCTAAACTTCTGCACCGACATCGTAGACTGGAATGAGGAACTAGTTCTTCAGTTCTACGCCACACTACACATCACCGGCAATGCTGAAGATGTAAATTCATGGGTGCTGGATTGGATGACAAAAAACACTCACTTCAAAGCACTAGCCTATGAATTGCTTGATGCCTTGTCTGTTAGTCCTCCCCTTGAATGTGCGAAACTCATCTACCATGAACCTGAGCTATCGGATCACTATATGCAAGTGTTGATGAAGTCGTTCAAGCCTGGTCAAGCCCCAAGAACCAAATTCCTCGTGAAGGAATTGATGTATGTGCCTCAACCATCTATTGCATTCTGACCAAGACATTGAGTCCAATCAAAGGCCACGACTCTAATGAAGAAGAAGTCGTTGGCATCATGAAGAATTTGCTATTCAACATCATTCATGGTGTTCCAACCAAATATCATGATTTCTTCATGAGGACTCTGGCAAACGTTGCACTGTCACCTTCTGAGTTGAAGCCTTATGCCCCTTGGATTAAGAGATTCCTCAGATCAAGGTCTTCAATCAATTACAAGGCTGACTTTCAGAATCATCTCAGTTACTTGCCGCCCATTGAAGTCTTCAAACGACCTATTTCCTCATCTGATGAGAAGGGAAAGGCAACTGTTATTATCAATGAAGGCATTCATCCATTGGATGGTCAGTTCCGCAAAGCTGCATCTTACTCTACCAATGATGACTCTGCCACTCATGACTCTGCCGCCAATGCTTCAAAGCAAAATCCTCAAGGCACAGCTCCAAGGGTGTTGACTGATCGTGATCTTCTCCTCAATCTTCACCAGAAGGTCGATTGCAACCATAAATGGGTCAATCATTAGTTTGGTTAAATTCTTCAGAACATGACCATCACTCAGAATTCAGTGAAGAAGAACCATTACTACCTCCATGAAGTTTTTGATCGCACCTGGGCTGTTCTGTCTCATCTCTACGGCGAAGATGACCTCAAGAAGATGGGCTACAAGCAGGACTTTGACTGGTCTCAGCCACCTTCAAAGAAATTCAAGAAGGTCAAAGTTTCTCACTTGGTGGCCAGCTCTTATTCTTCATCGCACTAGACTGATGAACATGAAGATTTGGACGACACTGCGGCAGGCCGTACTTCAACAATCGACCCCAACAACGCTGGTGCTCCTCCATCGACTTCGTGATGATTTCTTTAGGTGCGTTAGTTCTCACTTTTCGTCCCTTTTGGTCATTCAATGACAATGGGGGAGAAATTTGAGTTAGTCTTCAAGCGGGTCTATCTATATGGGCGTTTTTTGCTAAGTTACAACTCTCGTTCTTCTGAAGATTTGTTGGATTGAGTTGTAAAACTTAAGTCCGATGGTGGCCTGATACTTTTTGCTATGTTCTTCTACATGTTGTTTCCTCATGTATGATAATGCACGCATGCTGAATTACATCAGTCACCATATTTCATCATGCATTTCAAATTCTTCATATCATATATTAAATGCATGTATGAATTACAAGATATAGGGGGAGATCTCCATGATTCTACTCTTCAAATGTGCATTGATTTAAAAGCAAATTCCTCTCTATGCACATCTTCATAGGGAGTTTCTTCTTCTTGCAATCAAATCCTCAATATCTATATTTACACTTCATATGTTTATCCCCATTGAAACCTTAACCTATATTGTCATCAATCACCAAAAAGGGGGAGATTGTAAGTGCATCAAGTGCCCCTTAGTGATTTTGGTGTACTGAATACTTATAGGTTAAGGCACTGATGTGTTTTGAGTGTACACATGTCTATAAGTCTATGAGGAGTTTGATATTTAAAGAGAAAGTCAATCCCTAAAAATGAATGTCTTCAACTGAAGACTTTGGATTTTTGAAGACTTTCTAAAGACTTTGAAAGTGAAGAAATTGGTGTGACCATGAAGACTTGATATTCATGCGAAGAATATGAAGCGTGAAGACTTTTGTTTTCGTAGTTTCTTTTTCTCTTTCTTGAGTCATAGGAAACACCATACTGTTAAAGGGGGTCGGGGTAAAACTAAGGAACAGTTTCCAAGTGATGGTCATCTCAAAATCCTACACCTACCAATCCCTTCGAGTGAAGCCATTGCAAATTTCATACAGTTCAGTTAATTTGACAGAGAGGAAGTTCTTCTGGTCTCTAAGGAATTTGTTCTGACTGAGGAGTTAGGAATTCGCCAGTGTGAATTGCCTACAAGTAAGGAATATGATAGCCCTGAGGAATTTGAGAGCTCAAATTTCCGACCGTTGCTGTGCTACACGCCAGCTGTCCTAAAATATCTATTCACCTGACGATCATATCATTGAAGGGCATTTATGTCTTATCATGTCGGGCTGCTCCCTAGGCTTTAAATAGCCGCCCCGTACAATCACTAGTTGGTTGGCTGCTCCGCGAGAAACCGACACTTGTCATTAAGAGCATCCCATCCTCCGAGGACTTTGAGCGAAAATCATCAAGTGAGGAAAAACCCAAAACAAACACCTACATACCCAAAGTGATTGAGCATCACTGAAGAGATTGTTCCTGTGTGAAACCGACGCTTGTTACCTTTGAGGACTGTGCATCCTCCAGACGGTTAGGCGTCATGGTCTAGAGCATCCAAGAGGAAATTTTGGATCGCCGAGTGACCGAGTCTGTGAAGGTTTGGAAGTCACCTGAAGACTAACCACGAGTGATTGGATGAGGTATGTGTGACCTTAGTTCAAGGAGAATACAGTGAGGACTGTGTGTCTGTGACTGTGTGTCCTGAGGTTTGAATACCTAGCCGCTCCAACCAGACGTACAACTGTCATAGCTGCTGGAACTGGTCTACCAAATCATTCTCTTCACCAAGCTAACTGGTTCTATTTCCTCAACCCTTTCATTTCCTCATTCTGTGTTGTTGTACTTGATCGTTACTGTTTGAAGACTTTGACTGAAGACTTTCTCAATTTCCTCAGCTCAATTTCTTCAGTCAGTTTGTCTTCAGCCTGCTTATCCCGTGTTTACGCTTTCTGTACTCTGTGCTTGTTTTCATTTCATCATGATGAATGTGCTACTACTCTGTTATGTTTGCACCTGAGTACTTATTCCGCTACAAGTAGTTCTTCACTATGGGATTTCCTCACTCTAAAATTCCTCAGTGAAGAATTCATAAAAATCGCCTATTCACCCCCCTCTAGTCGACTTAACACACTTTCATGTATTTATTCCATTTGTCGATGCTCACACTTTTTCATTGTATCATCCATGCTTAGATTTATTTTCTTGCTTTCTTCTTGTGTGTTTGAAAAACTTTAGGAAAAACCCAAAAATTATTTATAGTTAATTTACTTTCTATGCATGTTTAGTAGTATTATTAAAAAGAAAACCAAAAAAGATTTCCTTGTTCTTCTTTTTCTTGTTGGGAGCTTTCCCGTGTAAATAGTTTTTCTTGTTTTTGCTTTTCTCTTTTACTTGCTTGTTCAAGAAAACCAAAAACTCTATTTCACTGTGTTTCTCTGAATTTCTTTTCTATTTATTTGAGTTGTACAAAGGAGATGACCATGATGAAAATGTTGAGTGGCTCTCATATGAATAGTTGTTGAACTAATAAAGAGCACTGATATGTCTCCAATGTATCTATAATTTATGAAGTATTCATGTCCATATATTATCATTCTTGCATGTTTTACAATCATTTTATAGCAACTTTATATCATTTTTTGGGACTAACATATTGACCCAGTGCCCAGTGCCAGTTTCTATTTTTTGCTTTTTTTTACATCGCAGGAAATCAATATCAAACAGAGTCCAAATACCGCGAAACTTTATGGAGATTTTTCTGGACCAGAAGGAACCCAATGGGGCAGAGCTGCACCTGGGGGGTGCCCCGAGGGGGGCACAACCCACCAGGGCGCGCCAGGGCCCCCTGGAGCCCCCAGGTGGGTTGTGCCCAGCTCGGTGGCCTCCCGCAACCTCTCTTTGCACTATATATTCCCAAATATTCCAAAACCCTTCAGGGTTAATCTAGATCAGAAGTTCCGCCGCTGCAGGGCTCTATAGCCACCAAAAACCAATATAGACCCGTTCCGGCAACCTGCCGGAGGGGGAAAATCATCTCCGGTGGCCATCTTCATCATCCTGGCGGCCACCACGATGAGGAGGGAGTAGTCCACCCTCGGGGCTGAGGGTTTGTACCAGTAGCTATGTGTTTTATCTCTCTCTCTCTCTCTCTCTCTCTCTCTCTCTCTCTCTCTCTCTTTCTATCTCTCTCTCGTGATCTATATCATGGGCTTTGTTAGCATAGATGGATCATATGGTGTTTCTCCCCTCTATACTCTTGTTGTGATGAATTTAATCTTTACCCTTTGAAGTTTTGTCATGCCGGATTGAATGTTCGGACTTGAGAACACATGATGTATGTCTTGCAGTATGAATACTTGAGGTGACATTGGGGTATCTTATTGATTCACTTGACATACGTTATGACACTCAACTTGCGAATTCCTATGGTGATATTGGGGTAATCTTTGCATAGGGGTTGATGCACGTTTTTATTACCCTTTCTCCGATAGAAACTTTGGGGTATCCTTGTAGTTATTTGTGTGGATTGAGTATTATGAATATGAATTTGCTTTGGTGTTATTCTAGTACGAACTCTAGGATAGATCGAACGGAAACAATAGCCTTGTGTTATTTTAGTACGAACACTTGAATAGATCGAACAGAAAGAATAGCTTTGAGGTGGTTTCGTACCCTACAAACAATTCCTATCTTTTGTTCTCCGCTAATAGGAACTCGGGAGTGATTCTTTGTTGCACTTTGCGGGATTATCATATGATCCAACTATGATAGCACTGTTGGGAGATTGCACTAGTGAACCCTAGGCCTTGTTTTTAAGCATTGAAATACCATTTTTGTGCCCATTTACTATTTGCTACCTTGCTGTTTTTATTTATTCAGATTATAAAAATATATTTCTACCATCCGTATTACACTTTTAGCACCACCTCTTCGCCGAACTAGTGCACCTATACAGGTTGCCATTGTATTGGGTGTCTTGGGGACACAAGAGATTTCTTATATTTGGTTGCAGGGTCGTTTGAGAGAGACCATCTTCATCCTACACGTCTCACGGATTGATAAACCTTAGGTCCTCCACTTGAGGAAAAATTGCTATTGTCCTACAAAACTCTACGCTTGGAGGCCCAACACGTGTCTACGAGAATAAAGTTGCGTAGTAGACATCAAGCTCTTTTCTAGCGCCGTTGCCGTGGAGGTCAGTGCTTGAAGGTATATCTTTAGATCTTGCAATTGAATCTTTTAGTTTCTTTTTTTATCACTAGTTTGGTTTATAAAGGAAAACTACAAAAAATGGAATTTAGGTTGCATCATATTATTGATCATCTTTATAATGGCTTTCTTGAAAATGATGGTTCGGAAGATTGTGCTCAATTCTTAGAAGAAGAAGTCAACAAAATGCTTGGCACATTGAATAATGAGCATGATTTCAATGTTGTTAGTATTAATTCTTTGAATATCCAAAATGCTAATGATGATTGCACAAGTCATGACAAAAATGTTTCTTATAAGAACATCACTTTTTGCAGAGTGAATTGGGAGTGCAATTGCACACCAAAAAGGGAAGATAGATTTTGTAAGAATCATAAATATTTAGAAACAAAAAGGTTGCAAGAGAGGCTAGATGATTGTGCTGAAAGATTTAATTTTTTCCGCCATCCTTGTGAACTTTGCAATGAACATGGTCATTTAAATCTCCAGTGCAAATTCTTTCATGACCAAATTGTGTCCAAAAATTGCAATAACTTGATTACCCTTGAGCATCATAAAGAGCTTAGTCTTCTTTTGGGGTATGAAGGAATGAAACGTATAACTAAGGGTATTCCAAAATTTAATCTCGAGTGGTTTATTGATTTTGATCTAGAAGAAATTTATATGTTTTGTGAGGTAAATTGCATTGAGAATCCTTATATTGCCAACTATCTATAGACAAGAAAACAAATATAATATGAAGAGAGTACTAATGAAAGGGAAAATATTTCCCAATACACTCCTAGTGTTTATTATGATGAATCAGGTAACGACGAGGAGCTTCCTATCCAATCAACCTCTTCAACAAGAAGCTTGAAAGAATTAATTAAACCCACACATGGTGTGGTGAAGAAGAAGAAAAGAAGAAAGAATATAGGTAAAAAGGTATATCTCCCAAATAATGTTGCTCCCATCGCATCGTGCCTCATGAAAGTGAATCAAATATGTTGATGGAGGATGATGATATTGATGATGATTTTGTTATGCCTATTGCTTGTTGTGATGATTATGATTGGGAAGAATATGATAATAATGTTTGCTATACTATTGGTGCCATTCATGCTATTGATAAGAATGATTGTGATGATATGCAAAACCACAAGCTTGGGGATGCTATGTTTGATGAGTATGATATGTTTGAAGATTTATTTGCTGGAAATAATGCTTGTCCTAAGCTTGGGGATTCTTTGCTTAATGAATATGATCCTTTGATTCCTTCTACTTTCGATAAGATTTTTTTATGATGATAGCATGCCTCCTATTTATGATGATTACATTGATGAAAGTGGGTCTGGAAGAGTGTCAACTCTAGGTAGTAGTGATCCCACTATTTTGGAGGGTATTGAATCTTATTACAATATTGATGAAAGTGGATTTGGAGAGGTCATGACTTTATTTGGTGATACATCACTATTTTGGAAGAGGTTTCAATTGATTATGACAATGAAGTTGCTATCTATGATGATTATTATGATGACATCTATGCCATAAATAGATAAATCTTCTATGCTTGTCCATCATGAAAAGAGTGCTGCATGTGATGGTTATATTGTTGAATTAATTCATGATGCCTCTGAAAATTATTACGAGAAAGGAACTTATGCCCTTACATATCTCAATAATATCAAGTTTCTTCTCTATGTATTGATTGTTTTGAAGTTACACTTGTTTTTCCTTCCTATGCTAGTTGATTCTTGTTCCCATAAGTTGTTTTCTCAAAAAATCCCTATGCATAGGAAGTGGGTTAGACCTAAATGTGCTAGTCTTATGCTTCATGATGCTCTCTTCATGTTTCAATTATTTACTTTTATGCGAGCATCATTGAAATCATCATGCCTAGCTAAAAGGCATTACAGAAAAGCGCTTGTTGGGAGACAACCCAACACTTTTACCTACTGTTTTTGTGTTTTCACATGATTATGCTACTGTGGTAATCATGTTTTATTGCTTTTGTTTCAATAAAGGGCCAAGTAAAGCCTCTAGGATCTTGTTGGGTGACAGTTGCTTTGATCTTGATGAAAAACAGAAACGTATGCGCTCACGAAAATAATTATTTTTTTAACAAAAGAGTGATATTAAGTTGATTATTTTTTCAAAAGATTAATATACAAATTTCTCACGTGGTCCTAAATTTTCAGAATTTTTGGAGTAGCAGAAGTATGGTTTGAGTATAGATTACTACAGACTATTCTGTTTTTGACAGATTCTGTTTTCAATGCATAGTTTGCTTGTTTTTGAGTTTCTGTGGATTACATTGCTCAATATAAATTGTAGAAATGATATTCTACAGTAGGCATTGTGTGATAAAAATTATGAATCTTGTCTTTGGCAGTATCAAAAGTGGAATGGTTTGCTCTTTATCATACTAACATATCTCACGAAGTTTCGTTAAATTTTGTGTGATTGAAGTTTTCAGGTTTTGGGTTTGATATCGATATGAGGAGAATAAGGAGTGACAAGAACCTAAGCTTGGGGATTCCCAAGTCACCCAAGGAAATATTCAAGGAAGATCCAAGCAACTAAGCTTGGGGATGCCCCAGAAGGCATCCCCTCTTTCGTCTCCAACATTATCGGTAACCTCACTTGGAGATATGTTTTCATTCATCACATCATATGTGTTTTGCTTGGAGCATCAATTTATTTTGTTAGGTGCTTTATATTATTTAGAATAATGTTTTGCATCTTTTATTTCAATGGAAGTGGCATAGATAGCCTTTGCCATGCTTATTTTGCAAGTATACATGTTGCTGTTTGAAAATAGAAAGTTTACCGCTGTTACAAAAATTCCCTAGAAAATTCAGAATGTGATAAAATGTTGATTTTTTTTGAAAAATGATCTCTGATAAATTTTCTACAGTGTGGTAAATTTCCATAATATTTGGAGGTTAAGAAGTATTGATACTCTTGCATTCTTTACAGATTGTACTGTTTTGGTAGATTGCTGTTATGTTTGCATTGTTTGCATACGTTTGCTTGTTTAATGATACTATTTGAGGATAGTAGTATTAAATATGCAGAGGAATTTATTATGCAATGTTTAATAATAATTTTAGTGATTTTCTACAGTATAGAATGATAAGGTTTTTGCATTGGTTTATACTAACTTATCTCACGAGTTCTTGTTGAGTTTTGTGTGGATGAAGCTTTTGAGATTTAGGAAAACCGTGATATGAGAGGAATTAAGGAGACACAAAATCTCAAGCTTGGGGATGCCCAAGGCATCCCAAGATAATATTTCAATAAGTCTCAAGCATCTAAGCTTGGGGATGCCCCGGTAGGCATCCCACCTTTTTTCTTCAACAATTATCGGTTAGTATCGGTTGAGCCTAAGTTTTTGCTTCTTCACATGATGTGTGCTATCCTTGGATTGTCAATTTTTTTTGTTTTGCTTTCTATTTTAATGAAGTAATTAGATCTGAAAGTTTTTAAATAAAATAGAGTCCTCAAATAGTTGCTAGGGAGGCTAAGTAAGCGACATTCACACCCTGTCAACGAAGCTCTTTTCTATGGAATTACTCTAGTGCTTCACTTATATCCTATGAGTAAATTGTTGAATAAATTGAATGTCATGAAGTTGAAATTATATCATGCCTAGTGGTAGCCTCACATTGGGTTTAGAAAGTGAAATCTTTCGAGGCTTGAAAATCACAATATTGGTCATACATTCAATTCACGAATAATGAGTATAAGGACGAGAACTTTCACATATAAATACACTATCATGGAAATCTTTTGTGATTGTGAGCCCCCATCAATATATTATATGCCAAAATTGTTGATGTTGGACAAGGAAGACAATGCAATGGTTTATGTTTGTTCATATTCACATAGAAGTTATGTTGTCATAGATCCTTCAACATGTGGTGCTTGCCCCCCATCTTTGCTAGCCAAAAATTTCGCACCAGGTAGAGATACTACTTGTGCATCCAGAAACCCTTAAACCCAAATCTTATTTTCAAGAGTCCACCATACCTACCTAAGGATTGAGCAAGATTCTTCAAGTAAGTTGTCATCGGTGTAATAAGGCAATAAAAATTGCTTCTAAAAGTGTGAGATCATTTAGTGTAAGAGAAAACTGAGCGTTGTACGAACTTGTGATGGCAAAGTAATAAAAGCGACGAACTGCATAATAAAGGTTGCTATCATAAGGGGCAATATAACGTGATGTTCTTTTGCACTAAGGGGTTGAGCATACAAACAAGTAAGCGCATGGCAACCTCTGCTTCCCTCTATGAAGGGCCTATCTTTTACTTTTTAGTATATACTTTTATGCAAAGAGTCAAAGTATTCCTCTCTATTCCTTTTTATTTTTATCTTTTCGCAAGCATCATGTGGTGAGGAAAGATATAGGCACATATGTCCAGTTGAATATGGGTGGCATGAGTTATTATTGTTGACATCACCCTTGGGGTGAATATGTTGGGAGGCAAAACAATAAGCCCCTATCTTTCTATGTGTCCGATTGAAACGTTTTGTTCATGTGTACAAGGTGAGTGTTAGCAATCATAGAAGACTATATGATGGTTGAGTATGTGGAGCCCTTACTTAAACTCTGTTGAATAAGTTGAATTGCAATTGCTTGGTGACTAAGAACCTAGGTTGTTGAGTTTCAAGAGAATTCATTGTTTGAACCTTAACATGTGAATTGTATGCTACTATAACATGAGAAGTTTCATAAGAAAGAATTGCTGTTATGATGCTAGGAAAACTTATTGAAATTATCATTGATCAAACTTATGCACTTTGCTAGCATTCACACTTCATAACTTATTTCTTTTGTCATTTACATACTCAAGGAAGAGTAGGAATTAAGCTTGGGGATGTTGATCCATCTCCAACGTATCTATAATTTGTGAAGTATTCATGCCCATATATTATCATTCTTGGATGTTTTACAATCATTTTATAGCAACTTTATATCATTTTTTGGGACTAACATATTGACCCAGTGCCCAATGCCAGTTGATGTTTTTTGCTTGTTTTTTACACCGCAGGAAATCAATATCAAACGGAGTTCAAACACCGCGAAACTTTACACATATTTTTTTGGACTAGAAGGAACCCAATGGGCCAGAGCTGCACCCTGGGGGGGGGTGCCCCGAGGGGGGCACAACCCACCAGGACGCGCCAGGGCCCCCTGGCACGCCCAGGTGGGTTGTGCCTACCTCGGTGGCCTCCAACACCCCCTCTTTGCACTATAAATTCCCAAATATTCCGAAACCCTTCGGGGTTAACCTAGATCAGAAGTTCCGCTGTCGCAGGACTCCGTAATCACCGGAAACAAATCTAGACCCATTTCGGCACCCAGCCGGAGGGGGAAATCATCTCTGGTGGCCATCTTCATCATCCCGGTGGCCACCACGATGAGGAGGGAGTAGTCCACCCTCGGGGCTGAGGTTTGTACCAGTAGCTATGTGTTTTATCTCTCTCTCTCTCTCGTGATCTATATCATGGGCTTTGTTAGCATAGATGGATCATATGATGTTTCTCCCCTCTATACTCTTGTTGTGATGAATTGAATCTTTACCCTTTGAAGTTTTGTCATGTCGGATTGAATGTTCAGATTTGAGAACACATTATGTATGTCTTGCAGTATGAATACTTGAGGTGACATTGGGGTATCTTATTGATTCACTTGTTATACGTTATGGCACTCAACTTGAGGATTCCCGCGGTGGTATTGGGGTAATCTTTGCATAGGGGTTGATGCACGTTTTTATTATCCTTTCTCCGATAGAAACTTTCGGGTCTCCTTGTAGTTCTTTGTGTGGATTGAGTATTGTGAATATGAATTTGCTTTGGTGTTATTCTAATACAGCCTCTAGGATAGATCGAACGGAAACAATAGCTTTGTGTTATTTTAGTACGAACTCTTGAATAGATCGAACGGGAAGAATAGCTTTGAGGTGGTTTCCTACCCTACAAACAATTCCTGTCTTTTGTTCTCCGCTAATAGGAACTCAGGAGTGATTCTTTGTTGCACTTTGAGGGATAATCATATGATCCAACTATGTTAGAACCCTTGGGAGATTGCACTAGTGCAAGTACGGACCCTAGGCCTTGTTTTTAAGCATTGAAATACCATTTTTGTGCCCGTTTACTATTTTCTACCTTGTTGTTTTTATTTATTCAGATTATAAAAATATATTTCTGCCATCCATATTACACTTTTATCACCATCTCTTCGCCAAACTAGTGCACCTATACAAGTTGCCATTGTATTGGGTGTGTTGGGGACACAAGAGATTTCTTGTATTTGGTTGCAGGGTCATTTGAGAGAGACCATATTCATCCTACACCTCTCACGGATTGATGATCCTTAGGTCATCCACTTGAGGGAAAATTGCTACTGTCCTACAAAACTCTGCGCTTTGAGGCCCAACATGTGTCTACAAGAATAAAGTTGCGTAGTAGACAAGCACATTTTACCTTGTCTTCTCCTGTTGAATAAAACGTTTGCAGATTCCATCTTAGTCCACGGCACTCTTACACTATTATTATTATTATTATTATTATTATTATTATTATTATTATTATTATTATTATTATTATTATTATTATTATTATTATTATTTTCATATCATTCGGTCGTGCAAGTGAATGGCAGTAATGACGACATTCGATGAACTGGCCGTGGCAGAGAGAAACTGGTATGAACTCGCCTTGTTCTTTTTGTATAAATATGTTTAACCTAGTATCCATGATTCATCCCATTATGATTAAACATGTTTGAAATGAAAATTAGATACTATAGTTTGTCATGCCATGCAGAAGTAGCCGGGAGTTGATAATGATTTATCTTGGATATCAGCATAGCGTTAAAATGATTGTGATGTAGTATGATGATATGGTATCCTCCTCTGAATGTTCAAGTGGCTTGACTTGGTACATGTTCATGCATGTAGTTGAATCAAAACCAACGTAGCCTCTATGATATTTATATTCATGGTGTTCATATCCTACTCATGCTAGTGTCCAATGTTACTTATGCATAATGCATGGTTATGATTGTTGTTGCTCTCTAGCTGGCCGCTTCTCAATCTAATTGCTAGCATTCGCCTGTACTAAGTGGGGATTCTGCTTGTACATCAAAAACCTTGAACCCAAAGCTATTCCAGATGAGTCCACCATACCTACCTATATACGATATTACCCTGCCGTCCTAAGTAAATTTGCATGCGCCACATCTAAAAACTTCTAAAAATATGCATTTTCTGTGACTGGATCGTTCATGGAATGACATGAGGTAGTCGGTATCTTCCATGCTAAGCGGGTTATTCTCAGGTCGGGTGTTTATTCACTCACCATTGCACGAGGAAAGGGCGGTATTAGGGATGCCCAGTCCCAAACTGCAAAATACAAAAAGAGTTAGTCGCTCAAATATTCAAGCAAAAACTCCCAATGGAGTCAAAACCTTTACTTGTATTGCTTGGGAACCGCCACTAGTCTGTTTAGCATGGGAGATATTGATAACTGATAGTCGTGAAGTAAATGAGAAGGGTGCATGCCTCAAAATATCATTTACCTCTGTTTTAAAAATTGAGCTCTAGCACCTCTGAAAATCACTGCTCCCCTCTGTGAAGGGACTATTTATTTACTTTTATGTTGTGTCATCACCTTCTAAAACAAGCGCGAGAAACTGAGAAGAGCACAGTTGTCATGATTTATGCATTGTGTGTAGCTAATGTTGAGTGCATCATGACTGGATCTTTTCTACCATGAATTACAATGTTTACTCACTTCTTGAACTTTGGAGGTGCTCTGATTTATGTTTTGCGGTCTCAGAAAGGGCTAGCGAGATACCACTATAGTCATATTATATCATGGTTGTTTTGACAACGTGTTGGCATTTGAGATACCTTATTATTGCTCACTAGCTGATTATGTCATTGATATGAGTCATTATAATCTTTAAGAGTTATTGTCGACATGGTTAGTTATAATGTTGGCTGAAAACCTGGGTGCTGTTTAAGCTTATTTATGCAAACAAGAGCAAAAGAGTTGTAAAAGTTTTTCTTTTTCACTTTCAGTTTATCAACGGAATTGCTTGAGGACTAGCAAATGTTTAAGCTTGGGGGAGTTGATATGTCTCCAACGTATCTACTTTTCCTAACGCTTTTCCTCTTGTTTTGGACTCTAATTTGCATGATTTGAATGAAACTAACCCCGGACTGACGCTATTTTCAGCAGAACTACCATGGTGTTGTTTGTGTAGAAATAAAAGTTCCCAGAATGGAATGAAACTTTGTGAGGATTTGTCATATCAATAATAAGAATTTCTGGAGCCAAGACTTACCGGAGAGGGGCACCTAGGTGGGCACAACCCACCAGGGCGCGCCCCCCTCTCCTGGCGTGCCCAGGTGGGTTGTCCCCACCTGGTGGCCCCGCTGACCCTAAAACCAACGCTATAAATTCCTATTTTCGGATAAAAAATCAAGGAGAAAGAATTATCGCAATCCATGAGATGGAACCGTCGCCAAGCCCTATTCTTCCTCGGGAGGGTAGATCTGGAGTCCGTTTGGGGCTCCGGAGAGGGGGATCTTCTTCGTCATCACCAACCCTTCTCCGTCGCCAATTCCATGATGCTCCCCACTGGGGGTGAGTAATTCCTTCATAGGCTCGCTGGTCAGTTAGGAGTTGTATGAGATTCATCATGTAATCGCGTTAGTTTTGTTAGGGATGGATCCCTAGTATGCACTATGTTCTAAGATTGATGTTGTTATGACTTTGCAATGCTTAATGCTTGTCACTTTGGGACCGGGTGCCCGTGATTTCAGATCTGAACCGTTTATGTTATCATCATTATATCCATGTTCTAGATCCAATCTTGCAAGTTATAGTCACCTACTACGTGTTATGATCCGGTAACCCCGGAGTGACAATAACTAGGACTTCTTCCGGTGATTACCGTAGTTTGAGGAGTTCATGTATTCACTATGTGTTAATGCTTTGTTATGGTTCTCTATTGAAAGGAGGCCTTAATATCCCTTAGTTTCCAATATGGACCCCGCTGCCATAGGAGGGTAGGACAAAAGATGTCATGCAAGTTCTTTTAATAAAGCACATATTACTATTTACGGAATACAAGCCTACATTTTATCGATGAACTGGAGCTAGTGCCGAATAGCCCTAGGTTATAACTGTCACATGATGAATATCATCCAACAAGTCACCGATCCAATGCCTACGAATTTATCTTATATTGTTTCTGCTAAGTTACTATTGCTATCATCACCACTACGCTCGCTACAAAATTACTGCTATCACTGTTACTATTGTTGTTGTCACTACTATCAAAACTATCAAACTACTTTGCTACTGATCAGGTTGCTGTAGATAATTAATCTTGAGGTGTGGTTGAATTGACAACTCAGCTGCTAATAACTTCAAGTATTCTTTGGCTCTCCTTGTGTCGAATCTATAAATTTGGGTTGAATACTTTACCCTCAAAAAGTGTTGCGATCCCCTATACTTATGGGTTATCAGGGGGAGAGGGAAGGACGTGGGAGTCCAACTCCACACTTTCCTTTCCCTCCCCATAGGGCCGGCCCCTATAGAGGGTGCACCAGCCCCTTGTGGGCTGGTGTGTTCTCTCACTTGGCCCATAAGACCCATAACTCTGTCGGGGATGCCTACTACCTCTTGAGCTTGCGTTGGTTTTTCCCTTGAAGAGGAAAGGGTGATGCAGTAAAGTAGAGTAAGTATTTCCCTCAGCTTTTGAGAACCAAGGTATTGATCTAGTAGGAGACAACGCGACAAGTCACCGAATACCTGCACAAACAAACACCAACTTGCACCCAACGTGATAAAGGGGTTGTCAACCCCTTCATGGTTATTCGCAAAGAGAGATCTGATAAAGATGGATAAACGGTTGTAACATCCCAAATTTTCAATTTGGAATGTTATACATAGGACATCATATTGCATATCATATTTTATCGCATTTTGTTTTGTGATCCTCGAAATTCTAAGCAACTCAAGGACCCATGGAGAGAGTTGGGGATTTTATTGTTTTCATATTTGTAGGATCGAAAGTATGTCTAGAGGGGGGTGATTAGACTACTTCACCAAATAAAAATCTAGCCTTTTTCCCAATTTTAAGTCTTGGCAGATTTTAGCAACTTAGCACAAATCAAGTAAACAACCTACACAAGCAATTCTAAGAGTATAGCAGCGGAATGTAAAACAATTGCATAGGAAGGTAAAGGGAGGAGTTTGGAGGGAGCAAACGCAATGTAGACACGGAGATTTTTAGCGTGGTTCCGATAGGTGGTGCTATCGTACATCCATGTTGATGGAGACTTCAACCCACGAAGGGTAACGGTTGCGCGAGGCCACAGAGGGCTCCACCCACGAACGGTCCATGAAGAAGCAACCTTGTCTATTCTACCATGGCCATCGCCCATGAAGGACTTGCCTCACTAAGGTAGATCTTCACGAAGTAGGCGATCTCCTTGCCTGTACAAACTCCTTGGTTCAACTCCACAATTTTGACGGAGGCTCCCAAGTGACACCTAACCAATCTAGGAGACACCACTCTCCAAAAGGTAATAGATGGTGTGTTGATGATGAACTCCTTGCTCTTGTGCTTCAAATGATAGTCTCCTCAACACTCAACTCTCTCTCATAGGATTGGATTTGGTAGAAAGATGATTCGAGTTGAAAGCAACTTGGGGAAGGCTAGAGATCAAGATTTATGTGGTTAGAATGGGATATCTTAACCTCAACACAAGTGTAGGTGGTTCTCTCTCAGAAAATGTATGTTGGAAGTGTAGGCATATTCTGATGGCTCTCTCTCGAATTGAAGAGTGCGTGGAGGGGTATATATAGCCTCCACACAAAATCTAACCGTTACACGCAAATCACCAATCTTGGTGGGACCGACTTATAAAACTCGGTCAGACCGATTTAGTTCAAAATATGAACATTAGGATTTTTGATGGGACCGACATGATCAACTCGGTGGGACCTATTCCATTAGGGTTAGGGCATAATGTAATCTCGGTGAGACCGATAACACAAACTCGGTGGGACCGATTTTGGTAATAGACAAACAGAGAGTTGGTCAGGCAAACTCGGTGGGACCGATTCGCTCATCTCGGTTAGACCGAAATGTTACGAAGGGGAAATAGAGAGTTTACATTGCAATCTTGGTGGGACCGATCGCTCATATCGATTAGACCGAAACGTTACAAAGGGAAATAGAGAGTTTGCAATCCCATCTCGATGAGACCGAGATCCCTATCGATGAGACCGAAGTGACTAGGGTTTCTGGCAGTGGCTATGTCAAGTGAACTCGGTGGCGCCGGATAGAAGATTTTGGTGGGGCCAAGTTTGACTTTTGGTTTGGGACATATGTGGATATGAGAAATTAGTTGAGGGTTTTTGGAGCATATCACTAAGCATTTTGAGCAAGTAACTCATTAAGCAACACCTCACCCCCTTTTAATAGTATTGGCTTTTCCTATGGACTCAGTTGATCTTGGATCACTAAAAGTAAAATGTAGAGTCTTGTGCTTTGAGCTTGAGCCAATCTTTTGTCCTTAGCATTTTGAGGGGTCCACTTTCTAATCCATGCCATGCCAATCATTGAGCTTTCTTGAAATATTTATCTTGAAATAGCATTAGCCCAATGAGCTATATGTTGTTAGGAATTACCAAAACCACCCGGGGATAGTTGCACTTTCAATCTCCCCCTTTTTGGTAATTGATGACAACATATAGATCAAAGGTTCGACAAATGATAATAAGATTGAAATACATCGTTGCTTTGAGAAGTATATGATAAGCAAGAGCTACCCCTAAATTTGTGCATTATTTAAAATTTCCTTTTGAATGCAAATGCACAATCGATTAGGTTCATGGGTTACTCTTCCATGTCACATACATCTTGGTGGAGCACTCAAAATAATAGAAATTAATAGCATGCACTCATCACCAAGCAAGTGAATGATCATATATGAGAGATGGCATCATTCAACAAGCATTAAGTTAGTAAATGATCAACCACATGATCAAATAAGTATCTCACACAAGGACACAAAAAAAGAAAAAAAGTCAACCAAAAGCAAGAGACTCTCTCTCGAAGCCTATGATCTATAGATATTTCTCCCCCTTTGGCAACAAGTTACCAAAAAGTTTGGAAATGCATAGTGCTATACGTCTCTCAGGCTTGGTCTTCGGGAGGTGGTGTAGAGAGAACTTCAAGGACGAAGGCTTCCGATGATGTAGTTGGAGTTGGTGGAGGTGGAGTGGGTGCTGGAGGTGGCACTGGAGTTGTAGCTGTTGGTGCTGACATTGTAGCTCTAGCATCTGAAACTGTCACTGCAGCAGATCTGGGACCTTGTGGCACACACTGAAAAGCATCAGTAGTTGCCTTTCCTCCTATCCTCTGCTTTCTCCTGAAGCTGCTGAAAGCACAAGTGCTCCCTGGGTGATTTTGGTAATTAAATTCAACATATCTCTTGTTGGACTAATGCTTTCATCTAGAATGCTTCAGATGAGTTCAACAATGGAGTGGCATTGACTCGAGGATGTGGAACCCTTTCGAGATGATAAGGACAAACGATTGGCTCAAGCTCAAAGACTCAGGACTCTACATTTTTCATTTTTAGTGATCCAAGATCACATTGAGTCCATAGGAAAGCCAATACTATTAAGAGGGGATGAGGTGTTGCTTAATGGCTTGCTTGCTCAAAGTGTTTAGTGATATGCTCCAAAGCCCTCAACCACTTTCTCAAATCCACATATGTCCCAAACCAAAAGTCAAACTCGGCCCCACCGAAGTTTCCTATCCGGCGCCACCGAGTTCACTTGACATAGCCACTGCCAGAAACCCTAATCAATTCAGTCTCACCGATGGGATCTCGGTCTCACCGAGATGGGCTTGTAAACTCTCTGTTGCCTATTGCATTAATTTCGGTCCCACTGAAATATGAAATCGGTCCCACCGAGTTTGCTTGGCCAACTCTCTGTTTAGCTTATTACCAAAATCGGTCCCACTGAGTTTGTGTAATCGGTCCAACCGAGATGAGGCTTTACCCTAACCCTAATGGAATCAGTCCCACTGAGTTGATCATGTCGGTCCCACTGAAATGCCTAGCGGTCACATTATGAATCAAATCGGTCCGACCGAGTTTTATGATTCGGTCCCACCAAGTTTGGTGATTTGTGTGTAACGGCTAGATTTTGTGTGGAGGCTATATATACCCCTCCACTCACTCTTCATTCGTGGAGAGAGCCATCAGAATATGCCTACACTTCCAACATACATTTTTTGAGAGAGAACCACCTACACTTGTGTTGAGGTCAAGATATTCCATTCCAACCACATAAATCTTGATCTCTAGCCTTCCTCAAGTTGCTTTCCACTCAAATAATCTTTCTACCAAATCCAATCCTATGAGAGAGAGTTGAGTGTTGAGGAGACTATCATTTGAAGCACAAGAGCAAGGAGTTCATCATCAACACACCATCTATTACCTTTTGGAGAGTGATGTCTCCTAGATTGGTTAGGTGTCACTTGGGAGCCTCCGTCAAGATTGTGGAGTTGAACCAAGGAGTTTGTATGGGCAATGAGATCTCCTACTTCGTGAAGATCTACCCTAGTGAGGCAAGTCCTTCGTGGGTGATGGCCATGGTGGGATAGACAAGGTTGCTTCTTCGTGGACCCTTCGTGGGTGGAACCCTCCATGTACTCGCGCAACCGTTACCCTTCGTGGGTTGAAGTCTCCATCAACATGGATGTATGACAGCACCACCTATCGGAACCACGCCAAAAATCTCCGTGTCTCCAATTGCGTTTGCACACTCCAATCCCACCCCTTTACATTCTTGCAACTTGCATGATTTATTTTCCGCTGCTCATATACTCTTGTCATGCTTGCTTGATATGTATTGTGAATGTTTGAACTTGTGCTAAAACTCCACTTCAACTTAAAGAATTTAAAAACTGCAACTATCTTTGCTAAGAGTCTATTCGCCCCCCATTAGACACTGATACGTCTCCAACGTATCTATAATTTTTGATTTCTCCATGCTATTATATTATCTATTTTGGATGTTAATGGGTTTTATTTTACACTTCTATATCATTTTTGGGACTAACCTATTAACCGGAGGCCCAACCCAAATTGCTGTTTTTTGCCTATTTCAGTGTTTCACAAAATAGGAATATCAAATGAAGTCCAAACGGAATGAAACCTTCGGGAACGTGATTTTCTCAACAAACGTGATCCAAGATACTTGGAGTGGGCGTCAAGGAACAATCAAGGAGGCCACGAGGTAGGGGGCGCGCCCTCCACCCTCATGGGCCCCTTGTTGCTCCACCGACCTACTTCTTCCTCCTATATAAGTCCACGTACCCCGCAAACATCCAGGAGTACCACGAAAACCCAATTCCACCAACGCAACCTTCTGTACCCGAGAGATCCCATCTTGGGGCCTTTTTCGGAGCTCCACCGGAGGGGGCATTGATCATGGAGGGCCTCTACATCAACTCCATGGCCTCTTCGATGATGTGTGAGTAGTTTACTTCAGACCTTGGGTCCATAGCTAGTAGCTAGATGACTTCCTCTCTCTCTTTGGATCTCAATACAAAGTTCTCCTCGATTCTCTTGGAGATCTATTCGATGTAATCTTATTTTGCGGTGTGTTTGTCGAGATCCGATGAATTGTGGGTTTATGATCCAGATTATCTATGAACAATATTTGATTCTTCTATGAATTCTTTTATGTATGATTGGTTTATCTTTGCAAGTCTCTTCGAATTATCAGTTTGGTTTGGCCTACTAGATTGATATTTCTTGCAATGGGAGAAGTGCTTAGCTTCGGGTTCAATCTTGCGGTGCTCGATCCCAGTGACAGTAGGGGAAACGGCATGTATTGTATTGTTGCCATCGAGGATAAAAAGATGGGGTTTATATCATATTGCATGAGATTATCCCTCTACATCATGTCATCTTACTTAAAGCATTACTCTGTTCTTATGAACTTAATACTCTAGATGCATGCTAGATAGCGGTTGATGTGTGGAGTAATAGTAGTAGATGCAGAATCATTTCGGTGTAATTGTCACTGACGTGATGCCTATATACATGATCATGCCTAGATATTCTCATAATTATTCGCTATTCTATCAATTGCTCGACAGTAATTCGTTTACCCACCGTAATACTTATGCTCTTGAGAGAAGCCACTAGTGAAACATATGGCCCCCGGGTCTATCTTCCATCATATTAATCTTCCAACACTTAGCTATTTCTATTGCCATTTATTTTACTTTACATCTTTATTTCTCTTTATCATAAAAATACCAAAAATATTATCTTATCATATCTATCAGATCTCACCATCGTAAGTGACCATGAAGGAATTGACAACCCCTTTATCGCGTTGGTTGCGAGGTTCTTATTTGTTTGTGTAGGTGCGTGGGACTCGAGCGTGAGCTCCTACTGGATTGATACCTTAGTTCTCAATAACTGAGGGAAATACTTATGCTTCTTTACTGCATCACCCTTTCCTCTTCAAGCGAAAACCAACGCAGTGCTCAAGAGGTAGCAAGAAGGATTTCTGGCGCCGTTGCCGGGGAGATTTGCGCCAAGTCAAGTCAAGATTTGACTCCTGACAATGAGCCATTTCTGGCGCCGTTGCCAGGGAGTCTACGCACAAGTCAAGATATACCAAGTACCCATCACAAACTCTTATCCCTCGCATTACATTATTTGCCATTTGCCTCTCGTTTTCCTCTCCCCCACTTCAGCCTTGCCATTTTATTCGCCCTCTCTTTTCCGTTCGCCTCTTTTTCGCTTGCTTCTTGTTTGCTCGTGTGTTGGATTGCTTGCTTGTCACGATGGCTCAAGAAAATACTAAATTGTGTGACTTTGCCAATACCAACAACAATGATTTTCTTAGCACTCCGATTGCTCCTCTTACCGATGCTGAATCTTGTGAAATTAATGCTGCTTTGTTGAATCTTGTTATGAAAGATCAATTCGTCGGCCTTCCTAGTGAAGATGCCGCTACCCATCTAAATAGCTTTGTTGATTTGTGTGATATGCAAAACAAGAAAGATGTGGATAATGATATTGTTAAACTTAAGCTATTTCCGTTTTCGCTTAGAGATCGTGCTAAAGCTTGGTTTTCGTCTTTGCCTAAAAATAGTATTGATTCATGGAATAAGTGCAAAGATGCTTTTATCTCTAAGTATTTTCCTCCTGCTAAGATCATCTCTCTTAGAAACGATATTATGAATTTTAAGCAACTTGATCATGAACATGTTGCACAAGCTTGGGAGAGGATGAAATTAATGATACGTAATTGCCCTACAGATGGTTTGAATCTTTGGATGATTATACAAATTTTTTATGCCGGATTGAATTTTTCTTCTAGAAATCTTTTAGATTAAGCCGCGGGAGGCACTTTTATGGAAATCACTTTAGGAGAATCTACTAAACTCCTAGATAATATTATGATTAATTATTCTCAACGGCACACCAAAATATCTACTAATAAAAAAGTGCATGCGATAGAAGAAATTAATGTTTTGAGTGAAAAGATGGATGAACTTATGAAATTGTTTGCTAATAAGAGTGTTTCCTATGATCCTAATGATGGGCCTTTGTCTACCTTGATTGAGAATAATAATGAATCAATGGATATGAATTTTGTTGGTGAATAATTTTGGTAACAACACGTATAGAGGAAATTTTAACCCTAGGCCATTCGCTAGTAATTCATCTAATAATTATCGTAATTCCTATAACAATTCTTATGGAAATTTTAATAAGATGCCCTCTGAATTTGAGACTAGTGTTAAGGACTTTATGAATTTGCAAAAGAATTTCAATGCTTTGCTTGAAGAAAAATTGCTTAAGGTTGATGAATTGTCTAGGAACGTTGATAGAATTTCTCTTGATGTTGATTTTTTGAAACTTAGATCTATTCCACCTAAGCATGATATCAATGAGTCTCTAAAAGCTATGACAATTTCCATTGATGAGTGCAAAGAAAGAACCGCTAGGATGCGTACTAAGAAAGATTGCTTTGTGAAAGCGTGTTCTTCTAGTTTCTATGAAAATAAAGATGAAGATCTAAAAATTATTGATATGTCTACTATTAAATCTTTGTTTTGCAATATGAATCTTGATAATGATGGGACTTAAGATGATCCACCTTTACCTAGAAGGCGTTCCAAAAATTCGGTGTTTTTAGATCTTGATGCAAAAATTGGTAAAAGTGGGATTGAAGAGGTAAAATCTTTAGATACCAATGAACCCACTATTTTGGATTTCAAGGAATTTAATTATGATAATTTCTCTTTGATAGGTTGTATTTCCTTGTTGCAATTCGTGCTAAATTCTCCTCATGCTTATAGTCAAAATAAAGCTTTTACTAAACATATCATTGATGCTTTGATGCAATCTTATGAAACAAAACTTGAGTTGGAAGTTTCTATCCCTAGAAAACTTTATGATGAGTGGGAACCTATGATTAAAATTAAAAATTAAATATCATGAATGCTATGCTTTGTGTGATTTGGCTGCTAGTGTTTCAACGATTCCGAAAACTTTATGTGATTTGCTAGGATTCCGTGAATTTGATGATTGTTCTTTAAACTTGCACCTTGCGGATTCCACTATTAAGAAACATATGAGAAGAATTAATGATGTTCTTATTTTTGCAAATAGGAACTTTGTGCCTGTAGATTTCATTGTTCTTGACATAGATTGCAATCCTTCATGTCCTATTATTCTTGGTAGACCTTTCCTTAGAACGGTGCAATTATTGATATGAAGGAAGGGAATATTAGATTCCAATTTCTGTTAAGGAAAGGCATGGAACACTTCCCTAGAAATAAAATTAAATTACCATATTAATCTATTATGAGAGCCACTTATGTATTGCCTACCAAAGATGGCAATACCTAGATCTATCCTTGCTTTTATGCCTAGCTAGGGGCGTTAAACGATAGCGCTTGTTGGGAGGCAACCCATTTTTATTTTTATTCCTTGCTATTTTCTCCTGTTTAGTAATAAATAATTTATGTAGCCTATGTTTTTGTTGTGTTTTTTGTGTTTAATTAGTGTTTGTGCCAAGTAGAACCGTTGGGAAGACTTGGGGAAAGTCTTTTGATCTTGCTGTAAAAAAACAGAAACTTTAGCGCTCACAATAATTTCTTCCATTTTTATTTGGAAAGTGCTATTTAGTTAATTCTTTTTGAATATGTTTAATAGATAAATTCCTCACGTGCAGCAATTTATTTTAGAATTTTTGGGGTTCCAGAAGTTTGCGTTAGCTACAGATTACTACAGACTGTTCTGTTTTTGATAGATTCTGTTTTTCGTGTGTTGTTTGCTTATTTTGATGAATCTATGGCTAGTAAAAGAGTTTATAAACCATAGAGAAGTTTTAATACATTAGGTTTAACACCAATATAAATAAAGAATGAGTTCATTACAGTACCTTGATGTGGTGTTTTGTTTTCTTTCGCTAACAGAGCTCACGAGATTTTCTATTTTGAGTTTTGTGTTGTGAAGTTTTCAAGTTTTGGGTAAAGATTTGATGGATTATGGAACAAGGAGTGGCAAGAGCCTAAGATTGGGGATGCCCATGGAAACCCAAGGTAAAATTCAAGGACACCAAGAAGCCTAAGCTTTGGGATGCTCCGGAAGGCATCCCCTCTTTCGTCTTCATCTACCGGTAACTTTACTTGGAGCTATATTTTTATTCACCACATGATATGTGTTTTGCTTGGAGCGTCTTGTATGATTTGAGTCTTTTCTTTTTAGTTTACCACAATCATCCTTGATGTACACACCTTTTGAGAGAGACTCTCGTGATTTGAAATTTATTAGAATACTCTATGTGCTTCACTTATATCTTTTGAGCTATATAGTTTTTGCTCTAGTGCTTCACTTATATCTTTTAGAGCACGGTGGTGGATTTGTTTTATAGAAACTATTGTTATCTCATGATTCACTTATATTATTTTGAGAGTCCCTTAGAACAACATGGAAATTTTCTTTTAGGAATAATATAAAAACTTTCATAGAAGTGCATTGAATACTTGATGATTGTTTTGAGATATGGAGATGGCGATATTAGAGTCATGCTAGTTGAGTAGTTATGAATTTGAGAAATACTTGTGTTGAAGTTTGTGATTCCCGTAGCATGCACGTATGGTGAATCGTTATGTGATGAAGTCGGAACATGATTCATTTATTGATTGTCTTCCTTATGAGTGGCGGCCGGGGACGAGCGATGGTCTTTTTATACCAATCTATCCCCCTAAGAGCATGCACGTAATACTTTGCTTTGATAACTTGTAGATTTTTGCAATAAGTATGTGAGTTCTTTATGACTAATGTTGAGTCCATGGATTATACGCACTCTCACCCTTCCACCATTGCTAGCCTCTCTAGTATCGCGCAACATTCGCCGATACCATAAACCCACCATGTACCTTCCTCAAAACAGCCACCATACCTACCTATCATGGCATGTCCATAGCCATTCTGAGATATATTGCCATGCAATTTTCCACCGTTCTGTTATTATGACACGCTTCATCATTGCCATATTGCTTGCATGATCATGTAGTTGACATCGTATTTGTGGCAAAGCCACCGTTCATAATTCTTCATACATGTCACTCATGCATCATTGGACATCCCGGTACACCGCCGGAGGCATTCACATAGAGTCATATTTTGTTTTAAGTATTGAGTTGTAATTCTTGAGTTGTAAGTAAATTGAAGTGTGATGATCATCATTTTTAGAGCATTGTCCCAGTGAGGATAGGATGATGGAGACTATAATTCCCCCACAAGTGGGGATGAGACTCCGGACGAAAAAAAGGGAGGTCAAAAAAAAGAAAAAAAGAAAGAAGGCCCAAATAAAAAATGAGATAAAAAATAGAGAAGGGACAATGCTATTATCCTTTTCCACACTTGTGCTTCAAAGTAGCACCATGATCTTCATGATAGAGAGTCTCCTATGATATCACTTTCATATACTAGTGGGAATTTTTCATTATAGAACTTGGCTTGTATATTCCAATGATGGGCTTCCTCAAAATTGCCCTAGGTCTTCATGAACAATCAAGTTGGATGCACACCCACTTAGTTTCTTTTGTTGAGCTTTCATATACTTATAGCTCTAGTGCATCCATTGCATGGCAATCCCTACTCACTCACATTGATATCTATTGATGGGCATCTCCATAGCCCGTTGATACGCCTAGTTGATGTGAGACTATGTTCTCCTTTTTGTCTTCTCCACAACCACCATTCTATTCCACATATAGTGCTATATCCATGGCTCATGCTCATATATTGCGTGAAGATTGAACAAGTTTGAGAACATCAAAAGTATGCAACAATTTCTTGGCTTGTCATCGGGGTTGTGCATGATATAAAAATTTTGTGTGGTGAAGATAGAGCATAGCTAGACTATATGCTTTTGTAGGGATAACTTTCTTTGGCCATGTTATTTTGAGAAGACATGATTGCTTAGTTAGTATACTTGAAGTATTATTATTTTTATGTTAATGTTAAACTTTTATCTTGAATCTTTCGGATCTGAAAATTCATGCCACAATAAAGAAAACTTACATTGAGAAATATGTTAGAAAGCATTCCACATCAAAAATTCTTTTTTATCATTTACCTACTCGAGGACGAGCAGGAATTAAGCTTGGGGATGCTTGATACGTCTCCAACGTATCTATAATTTTTGATTGCTCCATGCTATTACATTATTTGTTTTGGTTGTTAATGGGCTTTATTTTACACTTTTATATCATTTTTGGGACTAACATATTAACCGGAGGCCCAACCCGAATTGCTATTTTTTTTGCCTATTTCAGTGTTTCGCAGAAAAGGAATATCAAACAAAGTCCAAACGGAATGAAACCTTCGGGAACGTGATTTTCTCAACAAACGTGATCCAGGAGACTTGGAGTGGGCATCAAGAAACAATCGAGGAGACCACAAGGCAGGGGGAGCGCCTACCCCCTGGGCGCGCCCTCCACCCTCGTGGTCTCCTCGTTGCTCCACGGACCTACTTCTTCCTCCTATATAAGTCCACATACCCCGCAAACATCCAGGAGCACCACAAAAACCTAATTCCACCGCCGCAACCTTCTGTACCCGAGAGATCCCATCTTGGGGCCTTTTCCGGAGCTCTGTTAGAGGGGGC
Source organism: Triticum dicoccoides (assembly GCF_002162155.2). Classification (NCBI taxonomy): domain Eukaryota; kingdom Viridiplantae; phylum Streptophyta; class Magnoliopsida; order Poales; family Poaceae; genus Triticum; species Triticum dicoccoides. Next base: position 167,748,467 of record NC_041380.1, on the reverse strand, counting down.
ATTGATCACGGAGGGCCTCTACATCAACTCCATGGCCTCTCCGATGATGTGTGAGTAGTTTACTGTAGACTTCGGGTCCATAGCTAGAATCTAGATGGCTTCTTCTCTCTCTTTGGATCTCAATACAAAGTTCTCCTCGATTCTCTTGGAGATCTATTCGATGCAATCTTCATTTGCGGTGTGTTTGTCGAGATCCTATGAATTGTGGGTTTATGATCTAGACTATCTATGAACAATATTTGATTCTTCTTTGAATTCTTTTATGCATGACTGGTTTATCTTTGCAAGTCTCTTCGAATTATCAGTTTGGTTTGGCCTACTAGATTGATCTTTCTTGCAATGGGAGAAGTGCTTAGCTTTGGGATCAATCTTGCGGTGCTCGATCCCAGTGACAGTAGGGGAAACGACACATATTGTATTGTTGCCATCGAGGATAAAAAGATGGGGTTTATATCATATTGCATGAGTTTATCCCTCTACATCATGTCATCTTACTTAAAGCATTACTCTGTTCTTGTGAACTTAATACTCTAGATGCCTAATGGATAGCGGTCGATGTGCAGAGTAATAGTAGTAGATGCAGAATCGTTTCGGTCTACTTGTCACGGACGTGATTCCTATTTACATGATCATGCCTAGATATTCTCATAATTACTCGCTATTCTATCAATTGCTCGACAGTAATTCATTTACCCACCGTAATACTTACGCTCTTGAGAGAATCCACTAGTGAAACCTATGGCCCCCGGGTCTATCTTCCATCATATTAATCTTCCAACACTTAGCTATTTCTATTGCCGTTTATTTTACTTTGCATCTTTATTTATCTTTATCATAAAAATACCAAAAATATTATCTTATCATATCTATCAGATCTCACTCTCGTAAGTGACCGTGAAGGGATTGACAACCCCTTTATCGCGTTGGTTGCGAGGTTCTTATTTGTTTGTGTAGGTGCGTGGGACTCGAGCGTGATCTCCTACTGGATTGATACCTTGGTTCTCAATAACCGAGGGAAATACTTATGCTACTTTACTGCATCACCCTTTCTTCTTCAAGGGAAAACCAACGCAGTGCTCAAGAGGTAGTAGACACCTCTTCTCGAACCTCTCAGCTGCTCAACTGCAGTCTAAATTTCAGTCACCTTCTGATCAAGATCATAGAATTTTTCTCCACAATCCTCTCCAGGCTCTCCTGATTCTGAGTCAGGGTGGCCAAGCCCTTCTCACTCCTCAGTGTAGCTTGAATCAGATAGCCTAATTGATCTTGCTTGCTCTTCAGGAAAACTTGAGATGCCTCTTCAACACTGGGCATCTTGGCGGCTTTCTCAGCCTTTGCCTTGGCTCGCTTCTCCTGGACTTGAGCTGATGATGGTTCCTCCTCATTCATCACAATAGTGTTGTCTTCAAATTCAGGACGTAAGGGTAGATGCTTCTTGTCCATCAAATAAATTCATGTGCCCATCTTAGAATTGATGAGCTCCTGAATATGTGGAGCACACCCACAACTCCTCTTTTGATCAGCAGCAGCCCTCTTGATTGTTTCTACAATCAAACTCATAACTTTGAACTTCTGAGGGACATCAAAGATTTGCAGCATGTTGATGGAGTGTCCTTTGATCATCTTGTGATCTCTTGACTTGGGTAGCAATGTGTGCCTTAAGATCCGTTAATGGTAGGTAGACCACACAACAAGAAGTGTACATATCCAAGCTTATGTGTTTCCAAAGCCTTATCAGGGATCTCTTTGTACACGTTTGCCATGGAGTTGTGGTCTTTCTTCTTGGTGGCATACACATCCAAGTCATCTTCATGTTCTTCGGGGGCATTGATTAGCTTGGCCCACTCCTCAACTGTGGATTGGTACCTAGTACCCTCAGACATCCATACTATCCATCCATCTGGATAGAAGTGGGCAATGGAGTAAAACTGCATGATCAGCTCATCATTCCATTTTGTGATCTTTTGTCCAATGAATTCATCTACTCCACATGCCTTAAAGCTATCATATACTCCTGGGAAGTGATCTTAATTCTCCTGGATGTATTCCCAATCCACCCATTTCATGTCACACACAATGGGCTTCTTGTGAAACAAAATTGTCTCATAGAAGTCTTGTTGTTCCTTTGTATGGAACCTGTAGTCAACTGCAGTCCTCCTCCTAATAGCATAGGGATCAGACTATCTCCATAATCTCAGTCCTGCATCTTTCCTGATGTGCATGTCCTCGGTGACTGGATGAGCATCATTGTGGTCAGGAATTTTGGGCTTCAACTTCCTCAAAACATGGGATTCATCATCCTCTTCTTCAGGTTCAGGCACTGGGGCCTTGTTCTTTTCCTCATCAGGTATACTCCTGGTGTTCCTCTTGGGTTTTGGGGGTTTCTGAGCAGCGGCCTTGGGAGAAGATTTGGGCTTAGATGGAGCATCCCCTGACTTAATTGCATCTCCCATAAGCTTCTGAGACTTGGGAACTGGTGCAGCATCCTCTTCCTCCCCCTCTTCTTCTGGATCTCTCATAATGGATGATCTACCAAGCACTCTGGCAGTGGTCTTCTTGACCCTTTCCTTCCTCTTCTTTCCTTCTCCAACAACCTCTTTAGTTGGCTTGGAGGTTTCAACAGTTGAGGCTCTCACCTTTAAGGTTGGCACCCTCTTGGCAGGGGCGTTCTTGTGCAAGCTAGGCTTAGTTGATGCAGTTGTGCCATATTCCTTCTTCAGCTCCTTCTTCTTGGAGTTGATTTCCTCCTCAACAGCCACATAGTCCTCATCTTCAAAATCTGAGGTTTTCCTCTTCCTTGACCTGGTGGCTGCTTTGGGAAAGTTGCTTGGTGTGCTCCTGCTGCCATCATCAGAAGTGCTAGAGGGATTAGTGCCCTCACTCAATTGCACTTGTTCTTCATACTTGTTCTGGCTGTCACTCTGGTCAGACATCTCTGCAAACTTACTGACAGCAGACCCTATGAATAGATATAGATGAGGTAGAGTGGATGAGCATCACAAAGTGCAGAGTTTTTGCAAAACAAATGACTTAAAAACTTAGTTTTAGTTCTTCATAGAAAGCATTTTGGAGCTACCGATTTGTAAACTCGGTGATACCGAAGCAGCTTTTGGAACCTAAACTAGTGAACTCGGTCAGACCGAGTCATAGTTTGGTGGCACCGAGACTGCTAGGGTTTCACAAAGAATCGAACTCAGTCACACGGATTTGCAATTTTCAGTCTGACCGAAAGTGCAACTGCAATGTCCTAAGCCAAATCGGTGAGACCGATTTCAACAATTCGGTCGGCCCGAGATGAGTTCGGCGGAGAACTTACCCTAAATTTTCAAATCCAATCTAATATGAAGGATGTTTTCAGTGGATAGATTGATTGCAATATGTGTTCATGATCATCAGAAAGTAAGGTGCTACGAATCGGAGTTAGAAGAGTAGCACAAAGGATCGAACTCATACCCTAGTCGCTACGGCGGCAACAGAGGGGCAGAAATCCATTGATGGTGATGGGAACCAGTGGTGGGAGGTCGCTGGCGGCGAGAGGGCGATCCAGAGACCTGAGGCGGCAGAGCAGGATACGCGCAGGCTGAGAGGTTTCGAAGAAATTTCCAAAATCTCACCCGTGGGTTTATATATCCCGACCTTGTTGGTGTGGCCGAGTGGAACAACTCGGTGGCACCGAGATGCAGAATCACAAGCGGTTACTGCAACTCGGTGTGACTCAAAAGTTCTAATCAGTTGCACCGAGAATGAAAACCTAGATCAACTTAGTGATCTCCGTGTGACCGAAATGGATGACTCGGTCATACCGAAATGCACAAAGAGGTTTTGGAATTATAAGTCCATGACAAATCGGGGACTCCAAGTGCTCCTCACACAGAGTGGTCCGAATCTGACTTGATCAAACTTTGTGATGTAGCATGAATAGAGTTTGAGACGAGAAAAGCATATATAGCTAGAGGAGGTTCTTAGGCATTCTTGTCCAGCCATTTGGCAAAAGAGAAAAGGCCAAACAATCAAAGCAACAAATGGGTGTCCTCGAATGAGTGAAATATGCAAACAACATGCTCACACAATAAAATGCCAAATGAAATATGTGACAAAGCATGCACGATCACTCTAGCATCTATCAAGCAATTTGGCAATGACTAGGTCATCTATATATGAGTATATTGACTTAGGAGTAAAATGAGAACATTTGATCATAGGTCATACTCCCCGTTTAAGCACAAGTGGGGTTGCCACTTTTTACATAAAGCATAGTTTTTATCACATCATTAGAGTTGCTTTAGCTCAATTGATTAGAGTAAATCTCCCCCTAGATGTGATATCCCCCCTAAGAGTGATGAACTAACCTTGGGTTTTGTCGATGATGACTTCATGTAGGTGTTGAAGATGTAGATGCTCAATGTTGATGTAGATCATTCGGAGCAACCCTTTGGAGTGAGTTGCACTTTCAATACCTACGCGGGTTAGTCCCACAAGGAACAAACAAGGATATCCATAGACATAAAGTGATGTTCACATTGGATGATGTCCATGAAAGCATTAGGTTACCTTGTCCCTTGTCTTACCAATAAGAGGGTTTGTGACTCCTTGGACTAGTGCAAGATATGGAAGTTTTTTGCACTTGTCCTTGCCAAGAAGATAAGAGTGAAGTATGTTGGCGGAGTCACCCTCAATCTCCTTCTTGTCATTCTCATTCGTTTTATCTTGATTAGCATGATTAATAGCAAGTTCATCATAGTTTTCATAACTAGAGTTGTCAACAAGTAAATCATCATCACCTAGCAAATCATCTTCATCACTATTGAAATCAACATACTCGGGGCGTGATACCTTTGGGCCTTTAGCCATGAAGCATCTTCCAATCCCTTCATTTGGTGAGTCAAATATGTCGTAGGAGTTAGTTGACACAAGTGCTAGACCGGCAACACCTTCATCTTGAGTATATTCGGAGTCGGAGTTATAACTTCTATTGGAGTGACCGTCGAAGTCGGAGCCGGATATCAATTCACCAACATGAGCTTGATGTCTTCATTTTGTGTAGCTCTTTGATGACTTGTCCTTCCTTCCCAAATCTTTGCTTATACGTGATGTACTTCGTTCATAACAGTCATCTCTACTCCTTCTCTCTCTTGGTGGTGATTCTTCTCTTCTACTTCTTCTTTTAGGAGAATCTTCTCTTATTTTGTAGGGAGCCATACACTCATTGGAATAGTGTCTATCCCACCATGGCCATCACCCATTGTGGGGACCCCGACTCATAAGTCGTGATCACTGAATGCATGTGTATAGTGATCCCAGAGATCAATGCTCACTAAACACACAGAAGCTGAGTAACAAGAGTCTTACATCCATACATACCGTCTTACATAAATTATGACCATTATGGTCAAGTCTTGAGTATAACTTCGCAGCGGAATTCTTCGTTGATAACTTGGACCCATGCCATCTGCCTTAACCCTACAGGCATTCTGACTGGAAAGCGTCCTAGCTCGCACGATCATCACCAAAGAACTCAATGTATCTTGTCTTTCATGCCTGGCCAATAAAATAACCAGTTGCAAGCCAATGAGTACTTTGAATGTACTCGCAAGCAACCCATGTTTTGGTTCAAGATACAACAATGCATGATATAGGTAAATTTTTGCAGAAAGCTAGTTTTGAGTGCAATGACATGTTCAACATCTTGTAAGACGTGCATCAGGAGAATTCAAGTAACCATGAGGACAGGTTACATATATCAACATAAATAGAGTGGGCATCAACCCAACTCAATCCTGTCAAGTCCTTTGACTTGACCCAAGTAGTCCTTCCCACTTATCCAAACACACTCACTGGTTTGTAAACATGTGGACATAGCCCAAGAGCGGTTACCCAACTGTCCTTGACCGTGGACACGGCTATTCGAATAGTTTTACACTCTGCAGAGGTTGCACACTTTACCCACAAGATCCGGGGAACTTCCGTGTCAGCCACGACCAGCGGTACCTCAAGTACCTGGGGTAAGCACCCAATCACTATCTTTCCCTAGAGGACACTAACAAGGAGTCCACTCATTGGTTCGTATCCTCATGATGTTCATCATACGAGACTCACTCGAGATCGTATCATCCGAGAGGGGACACAACGGTGTATCTGGTGCCCTGTGAAAACAGTCATGGCCGCCCTACCTGGCACGACCCCGTCCCGAGAGAGCACACCAACAACTCTCCCGTCACTAGTAATGCGGGCTTCAAGCTAGTATCGGCCTAGGTAATCAATAATGCCCTTTCCCATACAAGGGTAGAGTGGTTGCGCATGTAAGGTTGGAATAACGGTCGCAACTTAAACCAATCCGTTTTGAAAATCAACACCCACACTTGCCTCGGTACACCACTTCATCATCAAGTGGTTACCCAACTCATCATCTCCCTCGGGCATAAGCGGCACCCGACGGTTTTTTTGAGAAGTCCATGAAAATACTTTGTCTCCATCACCATGCATATTCCCGTCCCTTTTTGCGTAGCAACTACTTTAGCATCCTATCTACTCCCACCGTCATAACCCTCATAAGAAGGTAGGATCATGCACAATGCAAGTATCAACAAGGAGGAAATGGAGGCAACCCACCAAAGTGGCTACCATCTCATCATGATTCCGATGCAACAATAATAAAGTGCTATATGAAATGCATAAAAAGGGTTTCATAGACATGGTCAAAGGGCTGCTTGCCTGGTTCATCAGAGTCTTCAGGTCTTCTGGTCCTTCTCCAAGTACTTCGTCTACTTCGTCAACTAACGTCGAAACAATCATAATAAGCAACATAACAAGGCAGGAAATAAAAGTGCTCTAAAAATATTAATTTGACTTTTCTAGGACATCTCTGGTTATATGAAAAATAACCAGAGTGGTTTCATTAGAATTGGGTCAGTGGATATTTCTAAACATTTTGATATGATGGAATCAAGGGGTTTATGGGTTTGCAAGAAGTGTATAGAAATATATTTTTGAAAAATGAGCAAAGGCACCCATTTAACAAACCATGACTTTAGAAGCATCTAGGAGTTGGTTTCACTGGATTTGGAGTTCATATGAATATTCTATGGATTTGCAAAGTTGACAAACATGAAGAAATGGTTCATTATTTTGTGGGGTACAGAAAGTATTAAGAAAAATGTTCATGACCTAAGTTATAAACTCAGGAGCATCTAGAAATTTGAATCATGGCATTTGGATCAAATTTGAGCCCTCTGTGATTTTCTAAAGTTTATCACAGAAATAGAAAATGGGATTTTATTTAATTTGTGTGAGGAAAATTGTTCTAGAAAAATGTGCATGCTGCACCAACAGGTAGATCATGATTTATGGAGTCACCAGAAATTTGAATCATTCAATTTGGAGTTAATATGAATATTTGGGAGATTTTACAAATTTCTGGAAAAAGGAAAAGACAAAGGAAGTTGGGGGTTATACCTATACCACGCACCGAGCACAGCATAGCGCCGCAGTGCACTGGGCCGGCCCAGCGGCTCAGCCACGCGGACGACAGGGCGACGCCGAAGGCGCCCTCGCGGGGTACGCTTTCGCGCGGGGGAAGCGGTTCCGCTGGAGCCGTATCCACTTAAACGGACGGGCCCGCCTGCTGGGTCGCTGTCGTGCGGGCCCCAGCGGTAGGTCGTCTTCCACCTCCCGCGCATGCTCTGGACGCGAGGAAGAGCGGCTCCCGCCGGCGATTGCCGGGGCTACAGAGCGCCCCCGGCGACGTTCTGCCCACCGGCGTGACCAGCGCAGAGAGGCGCTTCCAGCCACTGGTCGCACGCATGCCGGGGAGGACCTGGTCATGGAGAGTGCCGTCTGTGGCCGACGTGGCTGACGGTGATGGCGGGCACGACGCTCTGGCCGTCGGGAGGAGTAACCGGAGTGTGGGGGAGCTCCGCGGGGCAGTAGAGATGCAAGCTAACCCATAGGTGGGGAGGAGGGGGCCCGGAAGACGAGAATTTAGGCAGTGTTCGGCGGTCGGCTCTGGCCATGGACGAGGTTGGAGGGCATGGGAGGAGGTGCGGATTGGTCCAGGGGATGCACGGGAGGGAGAGAGGGCCAAAGGAGTAGAGAGGGGGCTCGGGGGCGGCCTTAAGTAGCTGACCCACGGCTCACCGTGGACGCGGCGCATGGGTGGCCGCGGCAATGGCTCGGGAGGCCAGGAGAGAGGGTGAGGACTTGTCTGCGGCGTTAGTGGGGGTGGAGTAGGGCGCCAGGAAGAGAGAGGAGGAGCGGGGCAAGCTCCGGGTGGAGCCACGAGCTCGCACAACATTGGCGGGCTCGGGCGGCTCTGGCACGCGCGGCGTGGGCAAGACAGAGGGGGAAAGGAGGGGGCCAGCACGATGGCGTGTTGCGGACGTTGAGGCACCTCGACTGGCGCAACGGGGAGGCTCGAGGTGGTCAGGGGACGCGGCGTCAACGGTCGCCTGCTCTGCCTCGCGCTCCAGAGCACGTCTTTGGCCGGCATCCGCGGCTTTTCCGCGCGCACTGACGCATCCACTTGTGTCCAGTGGCTGCAGGAAGAATAAACCTGGGGGGGAGGAGGCCTTGGATGCTCTGGGACCTGGCAGGAGTGAGAGAGAGGTGAGAAAATGGGAGAAATGCAGCTGTCCAGAGAGGGAAAAAGAGCTTTTCACCCCCATCATCATGGCTCCTCGGGCATGGAAAGATGCAGGGGTTAGAGGAGGACCATATGATTCTGTGGGAGAAAGATTAGCTCATGGAGATTAGTGGAAATGGCCAAAACATGCATTTTAAATTTCTGCCAGAAGGTGTTTCATGGTGGTTTGGGCAAGCAGATTATTTCCATTTGCCATGAGACTCCATAGGGTGAAATTTCACATATAATTAGGACCTTCAACCAATTTTGAGGTCATTTGGGCAAAGTTGCCAATGCAACTTTTGTAAACCCTAAAAATTAGCAGAAATGGACTTTTCAAGATTTATTCATGCAATTCTATTCTCCTTGATGCACCACTTAGTGTAGTGTCGTCATTTGAGATTCTGAACATGTCCACAAAAGTTGAGATCAAAAGGAGAAATTTGCCAATGTAAACTTGTTCAAATTTGGTTCTGGACAGAGAGGGTTTTGGGGCACTTTGATCAAGATAACATTCTCTCCAACTTGTGCCATTTGGTCTAGATGCATTATTGCACCATTTGAGCATGTGAACCAAGTTTGAGAGCATTTGGACATGTTTGACAGTGCAAAGTTGTTCAAACTTGAAAAAGGACAGAAGTGGTTTTGAGAGGGTTTCATGGGGTTATACTGTTCTCCATGACATGAGACTTGGCAAGATCATTAACAATGTCATATGTGACATTCTAGAATTTTCCTGGAATTGTTGGAGAATATTTCCTTTGTAAATATTTCAAAAGCTTGAAATATCCAGAAAGGGTTTTTGAGGGATTTAACCAATATTTTGATCATGACCATGTGTTGAAACTCTTATATATGGAAAATATATGTCCATTGAGTTTCCCTAGGTTTTACCAAATATTTTTAAAGCATAAAAATAATTTTAACCTATTAAAGACCATTTTTGGCCTAAATAAAAAGCCTTTAAATAAAATAGGTAAATAACTTTTAAAATTATATTTTTGTGGTTTCTGGGTATCCTATATCTAATAGGAGTCAAATATATTTTTGGAAAGATTTTTGCTGCCCTTAATTAAGTACTTGCAGTGCAAACCTCAATTCAAGGGTTTTTGGAAAACTAATTTTTGAAAATACTATTTGGCCAAATTATTTTTGTAAGAAATTATTTTTATGTCCTATACACATGGCATGATCATTGGTTCAAGAGTTTGGAGCAAGGATATGAAGTATAGGAGTTGGAGGATTTATTTGATTTTTAGAGCACTTGCAAACAACACACAAAATCCAATCAAGGCAAGGTCCAAAACACTCAAAAGTTTTTGTCAAACCACATTTTATCATGATTTATTAGCTTAAGTGTTGTGACATGAAAATCAGGGTGTGACACCCATGAAGGACTTGCGTCACTAGGGTAGATCTTCACGAAGTAGGCGATCTCCTTGCCCGTACAAACTCCCTGGTTCAACTCCACAATCTTGACGGAGGCTCCCAAGTGTTACCTAACCAATCTAGGAGACACCACTCTCCAAAAGGTAATAGATGGTGTGTTGATGATGAACTCCTTGCTCTTGTGCTTCAAATGATAGTCTCCCTAACACTCAACTCTCTCTCATAGGATTGGATTTGGTAGAAAGATGATTTGAGTGGAAAGCAACTTGGGGAAGGCTAGAGATCAAGATTTATGTGGTTAGAATGGGATATCTTGACCTCAACACAAGTGTAGGTGATTCTCTCTCAGCAAAAGTATGTTGGAAGTGTAGGCATATTCCGATGGCTCTCTCTCGAATTGAAGAGTGGGTGGAGGGGTATATATAGCCTCCACACAAAATCTAACCGTTACACACAAATCACCAAACTCGATGGGACAGAATTATAAAACTCGGTCAGACCGATTTAGTTCAAAATGTGAACGTTAGGATTTTTGGTGGGACCGACATGATCAACTCGGTGGGACTGATTCCATTAGGGTTAGGGCATAGCATAATCTCGATGAGACCGATTACACAAACTCGGTGGGACCGATTTTGGTAATAGACAAACAAAGAGTTGGTCAGGCAAACTCGGTCTGACCGATTCGCTCATCTCGGTTAGACCGAAATGTTACGAAGGGGAATCAGAGAGTTTGCATTGTAATCTCGGTGGGACCGATCGCTCAACTCGGTTAGACCGAAATGTTACGAAGGGAAACAAAGAGTTTGCAATCCCATCTCGGTGAGACCGAGATCCCTATCGGTGAGATCGAAGTGACTAGGATTTCTGGCAGTGGCTATGTCAAGTGAACTCGGTGGCGCCGGATAGAAGATTTCAGTGGGGCCGAGTTTGACTTTTGGTTTGGGACATATGTGGATATGAGAAAGTAGTTGAGGGTTTTTTTAGCATATCACTAAGCATTTTGAGCAAGTAAATCATTAAGCAACACCTCACCCCCTTTTAATAGTATTGGCTTTTCCTATGGACTCAATGTGATCTTGGATCACTAAAAGTAAAATGTAGACTCTTGTGCTTTGAGCTTGAGCCAATATTTTCACTACAAAAAATACACTTCCGTGATGATACGTGTTTGTCACAGTAGGTCGCTTTTTTGTCATGCATGTACATCCATGATAAATTTATGACAGAATCAAGATAGTCATACCTGTGATGTCGTAAAAGTGTTCCATGACATTACCAAAATTATCATCACGGAAGTGTCCACTTCCATGACGATAAATCGCGCGTCACAGAAGTGCTTTCGTCAAGGGTGACCGAAACATGGCATCCATCATAACGGAACGCCGTTAAGCTATCGGGTCGGGTTTTGGATCCGATAACCCATTAACAGCCCCGACCAATGGGGATTTTCCACGTGTAAAATCATCATTGGCTGGAGGAAACACGTGTCGGCTCATTGTTGGGGCAGATGTCAACCACTCATTGGACGGAAGGCGCCTATGATACGTCGAAACGTGGCACGGCCCAACAGAGGCCCATTCCTGTGAAAAGCCCGGCCCGTTTGACTTGGTCAAAAGCTGGCAGGCCAGCCCATGGAAAGCCTGTTAACGGCCTGTTCGAATATAGCCCATTTACAGCCCGCTAACCCAAGGCCCATTACGCTCTATCCGAATTAGGCCCAGTAGCGTCATCTGGGCCATCCAATATGATTCCAGCCCGTTTTCACTTCTGGCCCATGTATGGCCCATGACGTCTTTCGGCCCATATGAGGCCCTATGTAACTCTTGGCCTACTAATGAATCCTGGTGAAACTGGCCCGTAATGAACAGTGTATCACTTTACACCCATTAACGGCCCGTGGTGAAACTGGCCCGTAATGAACAGTGTATCACTTTATACCCATTAACGGCCCGTTATTCCGTTGGGCCGTTTCCAGCCAATGTTATCTTTCGGCCTTCTCAGAGCCCATTTATTCTTGGGCTCATTTCCATCATTCGTTTACTTACGGCCCATTACTGTCATTTTCTGCTTGTGGGCCAAATTTAGCCCGTGGTTATAGTCGGCCCGTTTATGGTCAGTTAATACATTGGGCCGTTTTCATAGCGTCATCAAATATGGCCTATTAATGATAGCCCGTTATGGTCGGCCCATGAATGGACGATTCCAACTCTAGCCCATTTACGGCCATAATGCGGCCAGTTATTGGCCCATGTTTGGCCATCGATCATACTGCCCGTATAAGGCCCATTGATGATACGGCCCGTAGAAGGCCCATTGTTTCTACGGCCCAGTGTCACTACAGTAAACATTAGCCCATGGTTATTGTGGCCTAGTTTTAAAAATAGGTTATTGCAGCCACTAGCAAACCGCGGAAAAAGAACTGCAATGACTAGAAGCAAACAAATAAACAAGACAACAAGGAAATAAATAAGCAAGCAACTTATGCTAGGCTATCACGGCTATCACACATATTACATCCACTGGGCATGAAAGTTCGCCACCAGTGCAAATAAATGCACCGACAAAAGAATATACAAAACTGAGAGCACTTCAGAAGGCACTAGGCCTGGCCAGGTCGGGCCCCCCCAAACAGCTGAAGAAGATGAGTAGACCTCAGTTGTGTCAACGATAGATGCGTCAACACTAGATTTAAGGCATGATGGTGCGCACGGCAGTCCTCTGACATCTTCATTGCATCTTTGACTTCAAGTCGGAGCTGAGCTGAAGCAAGCCTTTCTGCTTTAAGTCAAGACTGAAGAAGTCGAACTGATTGAGGCAGCGACTGCACAAAGGTTTTCTCACACCTGCTGGTGAGTAGCTTCAACTCACTATCTTCATCAAGACAGGACCTTGGGGTCATCTCGCTGTCCTCAAGATGGTTTGGCTCACTATCTTCCCTAAAGTTCTGCCTGGCGTAACAGATACGAGTCTGAAAGAGAAACAAGGAGACACATAACATGTTTCATAATTATATAAGCAAATAAATGGATCTTTTCTGCATAAGGAACATGTTTTTACAACTACAATTTGAAACTAGTAGTTGTTGCAAACATCCAATCAGATGTAAACAGCAAAGCAAACAACAGTGGAGGAAATGATGCCTATCCAAATCTATTCTAGAACAAAGTTTGAAGGCTTGAGAAGGATGAACTTACATTACATGTTAACACGGGCTGGACAAAGCCCTTCTCCATGTTGATGGAAGGATAATTCAATAAATTCCCCAAAGAAAATTCTTTATAAGAGTTGCCATTATTCTACATTTTGCAAAGAGTAAATATAGATCGAATAATATTGGAAGAAACAGAGGATAATGAAGCTCAGGTGTAGACTGATGATACATAATCAAATAGCAATTAATTAAGTGCAGTGTTACAAGGTAAAAGGGAGAGAGGTACTGACAAGAGCAACGCAGAGCCCATTATTGTTTTGAGATCATATGATCCTTTGAGCAAGGAGATTCATCTAAAATTAGTTTCATACAAGAGAGAAGGTAAGGCACAAGCAGAAATTTAGGAGTTCAAATTTTGAATTGATATCATAGATAGTACCTGACGCTGGGCTCCTAGTAGTTCTAATAGGGGTTTGGCCACTGGAGTAGGGGTAAAGTGTGGTATACTTGGGCCTGTGTTTTCTGTGGCTGCTGATCTATCTGATTTAACAGGTATCACTACCTTTTCCAAATACCTAGTTTGTACTCCTTGACGACCTGCACTCACCCTCTTCCTTTTGGACACCTATTACGAAAGAACAACATTTGACTGGAAAAACATAGTGTGACGACACATGGAATAGGTACAGAAAATGGATAGGTATGGCATATACTCATATATGATGCTTAAACTAAGCAGATGGTGTAACAAAGTAGAAGTAATGCAAGAGGTCAGAAGCAAAATATGTGCGACCAATACAACTTTGCAAAGTTAGAGCAAGCACCTTGATTGGTGAATAAGATAGGCCATCCTCCACCATGCCAAGTTTGTTAGGCAGTGGATCATTCCGCAATATTCCTCTTGTGCGCCCATTCTCATATTCATTTTAATAATGTTCAATATCTGACATGCATGAAAACATAAAAACAAGTGAGATTTTATTTGTAATGCAGAAGTGATTCTAATCCAATACTGCCTCCCTGTAAACCCCTTTGTGCTATCTCTGCAATTCTTTTAAAAGATGCCATGCATGCTGTAATTTGTTGTGTGCATTAATATAATGTGGCCTACTACTCAAAATATGAGAGCTCCAGAAGTGATGACACTTCGCAGATGATAGCTTCAACATATAGTAAAGAAGAACAAGTTGACCTGACCTGACAGATTCAAAATATACTAAGGGAGAACAACTCAACCTGACCAGTCGACCGCAAGAGAAGAGTATCATCTTAAAGAAGAGCAGAAGAGCAAGCAGATTGAAGATATTACAAATCTTTTAATACAATGTCGGTTGGCCACCCATGATGAACCAGAGCGCACAGAGAAATACTATTCTTTCCGGTCTCTCCATATGTGGTTCACATGCATTTCGAAACTAAAGTAGGAACATTTAGCTAACTAATTAAACATCTCTCAGTTTTACAAATATCAGCAATAATATCATATATGAATTTGTACAACTAAGCTTGTTTAGCTCGATGGGTGGAGCAATGCTATTATGAAACGAACCACGTAGGCTGATTGTGGTCATCATAAAATGGGGAAACATAAGCATGATGAGTACAGTGTTGACCGTGGCAGTGGGATGGCAGATCTGAAGCTGCAAACCGCACAAAGGGTAGTTAGCAACCGATGTTTGCTTTGAAATAACAACTAAGATTTGGTATGGACAAGAAAGTACGGTCAACAAGTGACAAAGAAATGCAATTATGCTGTCTCTGTATATGTCGCGACATGCATTTGAAAAATCAAGTTGGACCTTTAGCTAACCAATTAAATGTGTCGGTTAACTAATATCAGTATCATATCACAATCATATTTGAACAACTAAGCTTTCGAATTATGAGTGTTGTGTTGTTTAGCTTGAAGGGTGGAGTAATGCTAGTACGACAGAAAGCACCTACGCAGATCATAGTAGAGTAGATAAAAGGGGAAACCCTAAGCATCAAGAGAAAAATCAGGAAAGTGGAACTAGCTGGACCAGTGGGTGGCGCACATGCTTTTCGAAACGAATATAGGAACATTAGGTGACCAATTAAACATTCTCTGTTTTAGTGATATGAGCATCATATCAGATTCATATTTCAACACGTAAGCTTTGGGTTGAGGTCTTGAGGAGCGTTGCTAGCACGACACGAAGCACCTACGATGATGGTAGTGAATATAAAGGGGGGAAACCATAAGCTTTACGAGTATAGTGCCCGTGCCATGGCGGATCTGAAGGTGCAAACCGGACAAAGCTACTTCGCAACCAATGTTTACTTTCAACTAGCCACTACGATTTGGTATGAACAAGAAAAGTATAGTAAACAAATTACGATCTATTTTCCGGGTGAGATCAATAACTTAAGCACATATGGAAGAGTACCACCTCTCTTGCGATGCCGTATAGGCCTATGCTGATACGCTGAGGGTGCTGTAGGTGCGATGGCTGTCGGCGGCGGGGAAGAAGACTTTAGACGGCAGACGGCCGGGTCGGGGGATATATCCTGTTGCCGTGGACGAGGCAGTCGTAGGAGCGGCAACGGCAAGGTGGACGACGGCGCCGATGAAGCGAGAGGAGGCGATGAAAGGATGTCGATCCAGCGCCATGGATGAGAGACGTCCATCTCTTGCAGTGGACGACGGGGTAGGGGTAGCGGCTCCGATAAGGTGGAGGATGGGGTGGCGGACGGAGGAGGCTGGCCGCAGTGTGGAGGTTGTCGTGCCACCGACGGTGTATGAATGGGGAAATTGAGGGGAGGGGGATGTCAAACTTTGGGGCGCTCTTCTCTGAAATGGGGGAAAGTTACGAACTTATCCCCCGTTTAAAATTTCGGACATCGCTTCGGTTGGGGATAGGACGGTAATCTCGCATCTCCCAAATATTTTCCGGTAACTATTTTGGGCAAGGAGAGGGTGTTTTGCCGCCCACGGTTGGCGCCCATGGTGTATGAACGGGGCTGACAGGTAGGGCGGTTGTGTCACGTCTGATGGAAGTTACACATCTGCCCCTATTTAAAATATTAGCCTACATTGATTTCGGGCGAGGAGAGGGTGTTTTGCCGCCCACGGTTGGCGCCCACGGTGTATGAACGGGGCTGACAGGTAGGGCGGTTGTGTCACGTTTGATGGAAGTTACACATCTGCCCCTATTTAAAATATAAGCCTACATCGATTTTTGACGAGGAGAGATTGTTTTGCCGCCCACCGTGTATGAATGGGGAAATGGAGGAAGAGACACATGTCTTCCGAATGAGCTTGAATCAAATGTGTTTTGCCGCCCACGTTTGGCTCCCACCGGAATGGGATTAGAGGCCATTGTGTCACGTCTGATTGAAGTTACTAGTCTACCCCTATCGACAGCAGTGTAACTCCTGTCGATAAGGATGTCAAGTGTCAGGGGTAGACAGTAATTTCCATCTCGCAAACACTTGCTTCGAGCAGCCCACAAATTATAGTGAGTGTTTAGCCGCTTCGTCCAAAACTTGGGAGAATTAGCATTCACGTTTGCCCTGGGACCTGGCAAACTAAATTCAAATCCAATTTGTATTCGATTATGAATATCCACAGATAATTATACGTTTTGTTATTTATTTCTTCAAAACCACAACAAAGATTTATTCCCCTTTATATATGATTATGATTTAGAAATGCCGTGATCTTCGAATTCAGTAGGTTGGATACACTCTGAGTCAAACAGTTATTTCATCCAATACAATATGCTCACACGACAAATAGTTCACCTTATGTCAATCATACAAGTTCTGAGGATTACCTCGCCTAAAAAATTTGGATCATTACAACACATGGACAACATAGGGGGTCTTGCAACATAATCCATTCAGAGACATGACACAACATGCAATTACAATAATATAATGAAAATTTGAACTGGTATCTATAGAAGAACCGGGATTATCTTGGGCTTCAGATAGCAAAAACAGCAGGACCTCCTCCGTCTTCAAATGCAACATTCTTACTTCCTCCAATTCCTGGGTTGCTTGCATAATGCATGCTGCTGATTCCGTAATTTCCAGCCTCAAGATAAATATTACCTCATTCATGGCAGCCATACCATCTCTTTGTGCCTCTAGTAGAGCCTCAAGCACTATAATATCTGTGCTCAGACTGCTCTCCGGCGGTGTTGCCTCTGAACTGCTACCATCTGGTAACATGGATGGCGCACTGCTTCCACAAATAGATTCTAGGGTTGTACATTGTGTCCTAGTGTGAACGACATCCTGAAAGGTTTCCGCTGGACATCAGTAAGAGATAGTTATCGTATGATCCAGGCAGTAAGCTTACATGGTAAACGATGGACGAATTATTGCCGAGCATGGCAAACTATATTTAAATGGTTCGAAGCAGCATCAGCCGAAAACAAATTAAAATGGTAAGATGAAACTAGGGATGTAAGTGGCAAATAAACGAAATCCGCCAGTCCCATCTAGTTAGTTTTTGCTACCTCCCTAGTTCATTTTCCTCAAAAAAACAAAAACTCTTTTGAACTATAATACCACTAGTGGACTTTAATCGGGATTAAACCGGACCCAGTTGACATCCCTAGTTGAAAGGGAGTGTACAACCGCTATATTTAAGTTGCCAAGGCATCTAAGCAGTTGAAATAATCTGAGAAAGCACTTAACAGTGTGGCCTCATATAAACTACGAAGACAGTCTTGTGATGAAGTTGAGAGGAAAAGTTAAGGACTCAAATGAAATAGGCATGCATTTATTTACGATTGTACAGCAGACACTGCTGACATAGTGGCCAACTCAGGTATAGCGTAACAACAAATAAGCATTCGAATCAAGAAATATAGCAAAGCAGACAATTGAACTATTTGTAATTCGGTAGGATTACGCGTTGAGGGCACAAGCCAAGAAAGCAGCCCACTCGCATTACATTTCACATGTACTAAAATACACTGGCTTACCATATGTTGCTGTGAAGCCTAGCTGCTGTTGCAATGTTCTTTGAAGATATCGTCAGCATCCCGTGGTTGCAAATCTAGTTGTTGTAGTTTATTCTGCACCATCTATTTAGGTAAAATTAATTCTAATCGCATGCACTGGTCTGAATTGATCATCAATGGTTCATCTAAACTAATGAAAGAAGGGTGTGTGCATACACGACAATACTCCCTCCGATTCTTTTTTACTTTGCGTATAACTTTTTCTTAGTTTTCTCGTATTAGTCTGCGCGTTGCCGATTCCTAGCACTGGTTTCCTTTTGTGCCTTGCCCCATCCACCTCTGCCCTAATTAATTGGCAAATTAGTCCAGAAAAATTAAACCAGTGCCCTCCTTGGTATGTGGGTCAAGAGTTATGCGCAGAGTAAATAGAATCGGAGGGAGTATATCTGCTTCCGTCTATTTTTATGCTTGTTCGAGGTGCCAGCCCCAAAAGAACAAATATTTTGCTTGATGGGGTTGGCAGCTCCATAATTAATAGAAGCATCAAATTAGTCATGCAACTTGGGAAGATCAAGAACACACAAACAAGAAATGAATAGAGGCTCGGAGCAGTGATGTAATAGCGAGCATCAGAAAATGTAGGGTAAAACGAACAAAAAGTAGCGGAACCACATGCTAGTTTGCTGATGTGTAATTAAGCATAGAGAACATTAAGAAGTCTGATGGAACCAACAGGTGGCATCAGAACAAAACTAAAGCATATTAACTATATGTGCACTGGTATGTAATTTAGCACATGTAACATGTTCACTGCCAGAAGTATGGCCCTACAGGTGCAAGCAGAATAACGCGTCTCATGAAAAACTGAATGATGCCCTGAAGAAATTCAAAGGTGCGGTGCTTATGCTAGGAAAGTGAACGTGGGCGTCGGCCGTTGGATAATAGTACTTGATTGTCGGTGGCATATGGGTATCATTGTCATACTTGATAGCTAAGGATCATCAATGGTGCTCGTGCGGTTGAGTTTGGGCCGGCTGTCGCCGTCGCTGAAGCGGCTCCGGTGCTACGGTTGCAGCGCCTGTCGACATACAAGAAAGCTCACCTGTGGTAAGTGAACAATTGCATGATAAAGAGAAAAACCGAAGGAGTACAAATCGAAATAACCTGATGAGGCTGCGGCGTCGGTAAAGCAGGGCCGGTGGAGTTGAATATGGCGTCCGTGGAGCGGGTCCGGTGCAGTCGACGAAGGCTTTGGCGGGCACGTTGTGCAGTGCTTTTGGTGAGGCGGATCTGTTGCGGCGGACGAGGGCTTGTATGAAGGGCCAGCGAAGAGGCGGACGAGGGAGTTAGTGAAGGGCCTACGCTATGGTGGACGAGGGTGCCGGTTAAGCAGATCCGGTGCAGTGGACCATGATGGCGGTCAAGGAGATCTAGAGCAGTGGACAAGCCAATCGCTGAAGCGGCTCCGATGAAGTGGTGAGTTGGCAGTTGGGGGTTCCAAGGTGCGGAAGGTAGATCCGGCGGGGTGTGAGGTCCACCGCT
>NC_041380.1:167710137-167728438 GCF_002162155.2 Triticum dicoccoides | reverse complement strand
CTGGGGAAGAATGTTGGGGGCAAAGAGGGGAAAACAATGGAGTTACCAAAGCAGCCCTTTTCCGTTCATGTGGCAGGGGTAAAAGAGGAATATCGCAGGGCTAAACTTTCGGGTGCGTGATATTTCGATGTGAGTGGGAAGTTTGAAAGCTTTTGGCGCCTAAAATTATAAGTATTCTGCTCTCGTACGGCCGACTATGATATCATGGCCGACAATTTGTTTGTTTTGCACGCAAAAAAGTGCAAGTTTTGAAAATCAATGTCTCCAACTCGAAACTTAGATTGTCCATTCAATTCAAATATGGATCATTTAGCTACTACAAGCAAATACCGTCATACGGTCCAATTCAAATGAAATTCCAAATGTGTTTATCCTAAATATGATGACAAAAGCAAAAATGTGTATGTGTATGAATAAAGTGGATGATTATAAAGTTTAAACATGCCCGTATGTGTATATCTTTAGGTTTGATATATGAATTTGAAATCACGAAATCCCGGCTTAAAAAATGTACCTCCGTTTAAATGAACTACAAAAGCTAATGATGGAGTCGAATTCCAAAATTCCAATCTTAGGTTTGTAATTCTGGTACATCAAGGTATATCACGCATGTTCAAAAGTATCGTTATCTCATAGTACAAACTGTGAAACAAATTGATCAACCATGAATGCACAATATCTCAATTACGCTAAAGTCCCTCAAATATAGACACCTCACTCTTTATCTGAAGTCAACCCCCCCCACCACCACACACACACACACACACACACACACAGAGAGAGAAGTCGTTCTCTCCCCCAAACACCAACACACGAGCACATTAACACCCCTATCTCTTGTAAAGTCCGGACCCCAACATATGTCTCTATCACGTTGTCTCTCGGGCATGCACACATCTCTTCCCTCACTCTCTAGGTCTCCCTCTATCTCTCTTACCCAAGCACACGCACTATGTAGAGTGTATATTTCCCATACACACAAAACGTCGCCCCCAAACGTCTATCTCCCTAGTTATGTGGTTCTCGCGCACTCACCTCACACACCACCCCACTGCAAACAAGCACACTTTGTCTCGTGCACCACTCTCCTCTTTCTATCTCTCCCACATGCGGACCCACCCCAACTCCTTCCATGTATACATATATGTCGTGACTCTTTGCATAGCTCCCTAATGTATAATAGTTCTCGATTTCACACATTGTTCTCTACACCATCTATTCTAGCTCTCTCATGAAGTCCCTATCACACACACGATGACTCGCTTCCCTTGCGTCTCCGTTCATAGGACAATTTCGGACAACATCAACATTGTCTCCCTATCTATACGTCATTTATGGACACAAATGACCCCTCTCGCCTCCTCTCTTCCTCTCTCTCTCTCTCTCTCTCTCTCTCTCTCTCTCTCTCTCTCTCTCTCTCTCCGGCGCTAGCTCTCTCTTTCTCTCGCTCTCACACCCCTCTCACCCACACACACTCGATGTCTCTTCCAAATAGTCCGCTCCCCCCGCCCGCACCCGTGCTATCTCGCTACTACACATGTCACACCATCCCCCCTTCCCTTATACTAGGTTTACATCATCAATGGTCTCTCTACTCCACATACACTCTCTCCCTCTCACACACAAACGCGTGCACAAACACACACAGACACGCACAAACACCCATTTACCTGGATCCTCATCTCTCCTCATGTCTGCATGTGTATCTCACACACTCACTCTCTAATTATGTATATGTGTCTCCACGTTACACAACACAAAGCCCCATGTACATGTCTCTCTCTATCCTCCACACACATAGACACAAAGAATCTGTTATCATTGCCTCAGTCTCTAACATATCACACACGCACACACACACACACTCTCTCTCTCTCTCTCTCGCAAACACACTCAACAAGGGTTTCCCCATGAATAACTTACCGTCTATTCATGAATAGTCGTGGCAGTACGGCGAACACGAGATGTGAAAAAAATAAATCTACACATGCTTAGACCGCCTAGTATGACTACTAGGACTATAGCAAGGCAAAAAGTTAAATAGAATGTAGATGCTAGTTTACGGAAGCAAGTATCGATAATACGTTTGTATCTCCATACTTATATTTCTTCTCTTATAAAAAATCGAGTTGGTGATGATGGTACGTGTGCCATCTTGCAATATAGACCGTCCGATCTATATCTGACGGATGGAAATTAAACTAAAAGATACCCGCACCCCTCTCCACATTTGCAGACAAGGCCTTCCCTCGTTCATCCTTATCTCCAACAAACCTCATTGTTGAGCAATTAAGAAAGGAAGCCTCTCGAACAAACTGGCCTGGTGGCCGCTGCCGGCGTTGTCAATCCCCATGCCTCCGCTCAGTTCGACCACCAACCACCACCACACCCCACTCCTCTTCACCTTATCTCATATTTCTCGAGATATCATTAGTTTTTACACATGGGATTACTCCCGCAAGGGTCAATCACAACAAGTGTTTTATAAAAAAATGCATCTTGATGTTCCGTGCAATGCACGGATCTTGCTAGTACTCCTACACAAGACTAAGTTGCTGATGCTAGTGTGTCTGCCATCCGTCGCTTCTGACCATTAGATCTACATCTAATGATTGTGAGGTAAGTTGTTTCCTTTTCTCACCAACATCCCACTTGTCTACCAATTTGCAGAAAAACCCATAATTATTATCTTAAAACCAACCACATCCCTCCCTGACCTCACCAAAACAGCCCAAGGAATATATTCTAATTGAAACATAATATATCTCTAGTGACATATGTATATCAAAATTAGAGTGTTTTGTACCAAGATTGTGAATAAGTATTATTCTAATTACGATTCGTTGCAACGAACATGAACATTGCTAGTATTTCCAACCATGCATTTCTTTTCCTAGTATTCCATAGTTTTGAGTTTTCCATCAAGATATTAGTCACTCATGGTTGATATTTACTTTCAATCATGTACACATATGCACTATGTAACTAGCCTTGCTTATTGGCTTCCAAATCTTAACCTTCACTCCTACTTACAATATGTAGAGTATTTAACAAATAACTGCCACATTCAACCAGCCCTAGGAGGAATCTATTGTACAAAAAATAGCAAAAACATACCCAAAATTTCTTAATCCACGCCAAAAACTACCTAGTACTCCTACCGATTAGGTTCATTTAAACCCATTTATGACAGGGTTGGCCCACATGTCCGTGCTGACGAGGCAGCTTAAACCAACACATTTTGTTTGACCGTTGACACGAGGGACCTACATCTGACCTTCTATCCTGTTATTCCCCCTCAAATCATTATTTTTCCTGAACATTACTTCAAATAGTACTGATGCGTGTTCGTCCGTGGCGCCGGTGATGAGCGAGTTGGCCGCCGCTCCGCCGGACGGGCCGGACGCCGCGCTGGCCTCCGCACGGATTGGCAGGCTAGCCTGAGCGTGACTCACGAGCGAGCAAGCCGCCGCACTGGCCTTCGCTCGAGCCAGATGGCTGGCCTTAGCGCGGCGCGCGCGAGCAAGCCGCCGTGCTGCCTTGCCAATCTAGCTAGCAAACCTTGCAGACAAGCAGCTGCACGGAGCTATCTTGGCTAGCTAGTGGCCGTGAGCGCTGGACAGAGCTGGCATCCGGGCTGCCGCAACATGGGCTCCGCACCGCCGGCGGTTTTGACCTCGCCTTCTGCCGGTACCTGCATCCCATGGCCGAGGATGACTAGGTGGACGGGCCGGAGGTAGGAGGTCACTCGAGGATTTTTGTTGGTAAGAGCATGTACAATGGTTGATAAGGTAGTCTTATCTTAAGTCTGCCACGTATGCAAGTGGTAGTAGTTTCCTGGCATTTTAGTGGTTTCTTGCATTATTAGAGCAAGTACAGTAGAGCTGAGTTAGCGGGCGATAAGAAATAAACTACTACTACATGTTGGCTATAAGATGGGCTGTAGATGACATGGCACTGGCTTATAGCCAGCAGCTGGCTATACTATTAACCATGCTCTTAGGGGTTTCTTGTAAGGAACAATGTACGTACTACTAGCGACAAAAGGTGATTCTAGGTTGCGTTGTACTCCAACGAGTACTACTAGTGGTCGCGGGAGTGTATACCTCATTTTGTGGGTTCGATCCCGGCCGAACGCACGACGGCCTTTTTTAAAAAAAAATAGTACTACTACACTTCGCTGCGAGCCAATATTTTACATGGGTAGTTTGAGCTTTGAAGTCAAACGGACGTGCGGCCCCACAATCTGGGTGCACTGGACAACCTAGCCACGTGAACGTGTTTTCCTTCCCAGCATCCCGTGGCTCGCGTGCTCGCCCTAGCCGCACCTCGCTTGCAGCTTCCAGCTAGTAGCATATTTAAACTAGCACCTCCCAATTAAGCCCGAGGAGCCGGAAAAGCCTGGCGGGGCATTGGGAACTATGCAATATGGCTCTGTACGTAAAGTTCTCTACTACTACTCTGTAGCTTGTGGCGTTGCATGCATGGACTTCACTCCATTATCGGCTCTACTATAAAAGAAATTCCTCTTGTCGTATTTTTTTTGAAACGGAGGCAAAAGCTTTGCTTCATCTCATTCATCAAGAAGGAACTACTAACAAAGTTCGACGAGATCCATTACACCTCCACAAATGGAAGCGAAAAGCCTAGCCTAGCTGTATCAAATAACTCAAATGTTCTGCCCTCGCAGTAAGAGCATCTCCAATAGCTTGTCTATATGGATGTCTATACTCGTTTTCCACGACGTGAGCCTAAAACAGACATCCAACAACTTGTCTATATGGTTGTCTAAATATACACATCCTCTGAATCGATCTCGACAATGTCCATGCCTGGACAATGTGAAGGCATTGTCTAAACTTAGCTGCAGTCGTGATTTCTTCCTCTCCCCAGCGATGGCCCACCTGTCATGGTCCCTATATATAGACGTTCTGATGCAAAACTGAACATGTATATGAGGGAATCTTTTTAGACCATTGTCTATATGAATATATAGACATTCAAATATACATGTGCTATTGGAGATGCTCTAACCGTCGCTAATAAACAGGCTGCTAGTGTGTGCCTGAGAGGAGCGACTGGGTAGGCCAGCTACGTGAGAGGAGCGGCTGAATAGAGCACCAAGAGTACCCACTAGGCCACTACGCAGGTGTACTTCCCCTGCATTGATAGTACATCGATGGTTCTAGAGAACAGTGGTACCCTCCACTTCCAACTATAGCTCCTTGGCCCTGAGATTCAAGAGTTCAAAACTGGTGCACTATACTAGACTAGACTAGAAGTACAGTACATCGCACTACTAGTTGAGAAAAGTAGTACTAGTACTGCTATAGTACGAGTACGTACTCCTCCGTCACATAATGTAAGACATTTTTTGACACTAGTTGGCGTGTATAAAAAATGGCAAAAACATACCCAAAATTTCTTAATCCACGCCAAAAACTACTACCGAGTGCCAAAAATTTCTAACTAGTGCTATTATTTATAGTATAATGCAATCCCATAACGTTCCATAATCCTTTTCTTTCAAAAAAATCACTACTGGAGAGAAGATTGCTATCTCCACGCGAGCTTCTCATAGGCCAGCGCCACCGCATATAGTAATGTGAGAGAGAGGGAGACATCCATGCAGCATGCAGAGAGAGGAGAACACGGGCGGACAACCAATGGGCTACATGGGGCATTTATAGCTGCTAACTCCTCCCATCCATGCACCAGGGGTATTTTCATCCAGAATGCATGCAGCGAGCCCCTGCCTTGGTATCCGGGTCTGCTCTTATGCGCAGAGTAAAAAGAATCGGAGGGAGTACTAGTAGTAAATAATAGCCTCACCCCTTCGCTGAGGAACGATCTACAGTTGGAAGGGACGAGGCCCTGCAGTTACTACGCTCTTATCTCCTCCTCGCCAGTTCCCCTCCCCCCGAAGAGAAGGCAGTTCGTCGCTGCTCCCATGGATTCGCCAGGCGGTTCTCCTCCTTGTCGGGGCTGGGAGACCTTGCATGACGACGATCCTGTGGGAGAAATCGCACGCCGCTCCGACGTCCTCACCGCCGCAAGACTCGATGCTTCCTGCACCAACTTTTTCAAGACGCTGCTTAAACAAGCCATGCTTGTTGGTCTTCCATGCATCCTTGAGGAGAAGGTTCTTCTATGGGACAATCCTTCGAACAGTCCACCGCTCCTTGGCCATGGTTGCACGTTGACTCCGCTAGAGTTGCCGACATTGAGAGGTAGTCGGATTTTGTCCGATGAGCAGGTCAGTAATGGAGTTTGATCATGTAGTACATAGTTATTCCATTTCCATCCCGTAATTTCTCTGCTGCCCATCGTCTTATATATAGGTCTGGGTCGGTGCCAACGAAGATTGGCTTGCATACCTCCAACCAGATACCACCATCATTTTGCACAACATCCACAGTAGTGCGGCCGTTCCGGTAGACCCCTTCTCCACCATTGGGGTCGGCCTTCCGGACTGGCTGGGCAAGAATACGTATGATGATGCCTACATGAGATTGAAGAAGATAGCAATTGCGGACCCGCCGATAAAGCGACGCGGCTATGACGATTACTATCTCATCGCGGTGTTCGACATAAGGATTGCCATCAATGCAGGAGGCAGTAACGGCAGAGGCTGGTGCATGTTGGCGGTGGCAGATTTGTACCCCTACACGTTCGAAGACGCCGTGCGCCATCTAGGCCGCATCTTCGCGGTGACAAGCCAGGGGACTTGTTTCATCTGGTTGACATCCTACGGTAAGGGAGATTACAAACGGAATGCACAAACCATCATTTGCATCCCTAACGGTACTCCATTATTTTGCAGGGACCAGTCATCCCCCGATCAAAATAAGATCGCCGATCCTGGATGTGCATTTGCATCCGCGATTTGGACTAACCTGGAACCTTGTAGCTGACTTTGGCATATTGGGATCAACTATCTTAGCAGTCGTTACCCATGGTACCACTGATGTGCAACATGGTCACATAATCTACCACGATCGGACCGTCACCATCTACCCAGGTATTCCATTTTTAACCCTCTCGCTTTCTCTTTCATTGTTGTACTAGTAGTATACTTTGTAGTACTAGTAGGAGTACTTTTTACCTTGGAGGACGCGTATAGCTAGCTCGGCCCTTGAAGACTTGAACCCACTAGCTGCCACCATTTTTGTTTTTCCATGTCTTACTATCTCATCCATGTAGCCAAGAGTGGCTATATGTAATAAGCCGGTTATTTTACTTCCTCTATACTGGATAGTACTATTTGCTGCACAGTATTACTGACCACCACATTTGAGCACAACATTATTATGCATGGACCTTGACTATGTACGTCACCATGTGTCCAGATCTGGGATGCCGCGTGTACCAAATGAACGGCGCCGAGTTCGACCCCCGTGATGCTACGTGGGTGCCGAGGAACACTCTTGGAGAGTACTCGCTTTTCAACGGGGACAACTACCCCATTGTGAAGCGGATGCCACCTTCCGTGCACGACACGGAAGGCCTGCCGTTCATGAAGCATGGTTGTGTCTTCAGTGCGCACCGCCTGATGCACGACATGCTGGGACACGCTATCCCTGATTTATGCCGCTTCAGCTTGGATGAGTCTCCATCGTGTGGAACCGGACTAGAAAGCTGCGACAATGATTCCCGTTTCCCACCGCTATGGATCGTGCCATCCATGAAGAACACCTGGGACTGGAACCTGGAGGAGGACATGTAGCCCATCTATAACATGTAAGTGGAGTACGGTAATTGTGAACGGTAGCGCTGTGAATATATGTAGACTAGTCGTGCACAAATTTATCACATGAGTTGGAGATGAACTTGTGTGGCATACTGGCATTTGTCCTTTAGAATTTATTACTAGTAAATGTGTTATGTGTACGTGCAACTTGTGTGGTTGTTGCATGGGCTCCAACACGCTCTTTGAGAAAAAAAAGTGGCATAGCTTTGGATATACGTGACGTGGTGGCATCATATAGTAGCATTGTTTGCTATAGTTGTACTAGTACACTCCTACTAGGACGACAACTCCTATAAAACCTTGCACTTGGCTCTTCGCCTCTTCGGAAGGTCCAACAATGATGATACTATAGTACAATATGCTTCTGGCAATCTGACACCGATTGAACTGCTGCACGTCCACCGCGAGGGCGAGGGAGAGGGAGAGGGAGAGGGAGAGGGAGACGGCGCTGTAGTCAAAACTCTCTCCTCGTCATGCGAACCACCGCGCGCGTGGGCGAGGGAGAGGCATAGTAAGCAAGCTTCTCCTCGTTCGGCGAGTTGACGGGACACATCAAAGCAGTACTAGTACTAGTAGTAGTAGTCCATACTGCATCCTTTCCGATTAATATGGCTTAATTTGAAATGAGAAAAATACATTGGCGGTTAACGTATGTAATAGTACGCTCTTTACGGTCACTATATATAGTTTTGCGGCGATTATGCGATCACTAGCTCATCGTAGAGCACCGTATTGCACCCTACTGACCGGCCACATAGTCGACATGGCACTTTGTTGACTGGTTAAATTGTCACCTAGTTTCTGGGTCCCACCTGTCAGTTGGCAGATCAAAGAAATCAGTTAAACAAAACTTTATGCAGGCGCGACACGAGTCCAACCCTTGCGCGCGAACCGCCCTGGCTATGTATGTGAGTGCATGCACGTGTCCTCCCTCTGTCTTCCAACAAAGAGTGTACTACATGATGTACATCTACACTTCCAATGTGTTTAGCCTTTAATCTAAATCGATATTGATTGACTAATGCACCAACTTGTACTGTAGGTATAGGCTACATGTCTATCCTTACTTACATCATGCAACGGCGTTCATTTAATCCTCTTATCTCAATGGTCACATGCACACATAAGTATGCTACTTTTGGGCGTTAATTATGCCCTCGTCAATGTGTAAATCTCTAAATATACAGTCTTTCACGAACGTAGGTAGTAGGTTGAGCACTTGAGTGTGAGCGTGTGTGTTGCATCGTGTGCTGTGTGCCGCATGGGTGCGTGAGTGTTGCGTGCGTCCATGTGTACGTGCGAGTGTTGCATGTTGCATGCATGCATGCATGGGTCTTACTCCCTCCCATTGACATGTCCATTTGGCTATAGATTTCAACAAGTGACTAGGTATGGAGAAAAATGAGTGAAGTGAGCGTAAAGGCATAGGGATACTATAGAAAGGAAGTCCTCGCGATCCATTTATTCCCCATCTCGGTCAGAGAGAACTATTCAACTAGTCTTCGCAGTGAAGTGTGTGACGTCCGGGTAATCAAGCTACAGTAACCCTCTGGTAATGATGCCACGTCACCACGATTACCGTTGCTAATCTTGTGTTAGTTCAGAACCCATCCAAATTCAAAATTGAATTCAAGACAAACAATAAAAGTTTTTAATTATCAAATCTAAAATGTTCAAATTGTAACAAATAAAACATAGATGGTTATGGTGGAGAAACCACACCTATATAAAATGTTTAAATACTACAAGATGAATAAAACAGTAGCAAAAACAATTATTTAAATGACTTTTGTAATTAATAAAATTTCAAACTAATTTATCTGAGGATTAGACCTTTTGTGGCTATGGACTGAGCTGAAATACTAATTTAGATACTAAGTGTATATTTTATCAAAAGTAAAATTATTGAAGACAAAACTAAAACAGAAAAGGTAAAATAAATAAGAAAAACAAAAGTGAAAACAAAACAAAATAAATGAACCCCCCTCCCCATGGGCCTTGGCCCCTCCCATCCAATCGGCCTACTTGGCCCAACCGGCCCCCTCCTTGGCCTATACCTGGTCAACCCCGACCGAAACCCTAACCCACTCGTCGCCACTCCCCCCCTCCCGATCCGATCTGGATCGGGATCGATCCCGCGCTCCCGACGCCTCCCATCGCCACAACCACCGCGCCTCCATCCTCCTCCGCGACGCCACCTCGCCGGCCCAGCACCTCCCGGCCTCCTCCTCCCTCTCTCGGTTGGATCTGGACCGGGGCAAAACCCCCCCGACCCCGTCGCCCGTCGCCGCGACGACCTCGCCCTTCTCCCTCGCGCGCCCGTCGCCGCCTAGACGTGCCGGCGACCGGAGCTCCCTCGCCGGCCTGCTTCCCCTTCCGCACCGGACTGCTCCTCTCCGCCGCTCGTCCCCGTCGACCTCCCCGACCTCCACCGAGCACGTTGCCCCGTCCCTACTCCGCCCCGTGAGCTTCCCTCTCTCCTCCCCTGTCTTCGACGTGCACGCGCGCACGCCTCGCGTCCTCGTCCTGCGCTCGCCGTGCCGTTCCGCACGCGCACGCTGCCGCGCACCGCGACTCCCGCCCGCTACCATCGACCGTTGCGCTCACTGCATCGTGGATGCGCCCGACCCCACCCTGGAGCTGCCCGCGGCCACCTGCCTCCGCACGGGACCACCGTCGAGCTCCCGCACGCCCTGGACCGCGCTGGGCCGCGCCCGACCATGGCCGACAGCGCGCGCTCGCGCCCACGCCCCTCTGACCAAGCCCGGCCATGGACGGTCCCCGCTCCCCCTTGCTGCTGCACGCCCGCCGCCGCCGAACCTCGTCACCGGCCTTGTTTTCGGCCACCTCCAGCACCAACCACTAGCCCAACTCGATGCGCGCCAACGCGCTCGTCCTTCTGATGCTCGTGGGTGACCAAGTGGTCACCGGAACGCAACTCCGGCAAGCCGCCGCCGTGGTTCCCCTCCCCGCACGCTCACACGCCCTCCCCTGGACGCATCGTGGGCACGAACCCGCTGGCGCCCTCCGTCGCCTCCGTGCGGGTGCGCGGCGCCCGCACCCGATAACGCCCGTGCGCCCATTCGGGCTGGCGCCCGACGCCCGCGCCGACTCCCCCGCTAGCACCCCGCCCGCTAGGCCTCTGTGCCACAGACAAACGGGCCCCACCGCCCCTTAAAAAAAGGAATTAAAAAAAATTAATAAAAATAAAAAATGAATTAATAAAATTATTAATTAATTAAGCAATTAATTAAGTTAATTAATCCGGTTTAATTAATTTAATTAACTAGTTAAGTTTAATTAAACTATAATTAAATTAACCTAAACCCTAATTAACCTAATTAGAGGTTGACAGGTGGGTCCCCCTGGACCCACATGTTAGGTTGACCAGGTCAACGGTCAACGTTGACTGCTGACATCAGCATGACATCATGCTGATGTCATAAATCCAATTTCGAATTAATTAAATAATTAATTAAATTCCAGAAATTAATAAAATCTTTAGAAAATCATATCTTTTAATCCGTAACTCGGATTAAAATATTTTCAACATGAAAGTTGCTCAGAACGACGAGACGAATCCGGATACGCGGTCCGTTCATCCGCCACACACCCCTAACCTATCAAACCCGCAACTTTCCCCCTCCGGCTCCTCTGCCCGAAAACACGAAACACCGGGAATACTTTCGCGGGGTTTTTTCCCCCTTCACCGGTATCACCTACTACCACGTTAGGGCACACCGAACACCGCGTATTGCCTTGATATATTTTGTGGTGCTTTGTTTGCTCTGTATTCATTATTTCTTCCCCCTCTTCTCTCCGGTAGACTACGAGACCGACGCTGCTGCTGACCAGTTCGACTACGGAGTTGACGACCCTCTCTCTTGCCAGAGCAACCAGGCAAGCCCCCCCTTTGATCACCAGATATCGCCTACTATTCTCTATACTGCTTGCATTAGAGTAGCGTAGCATGTTACTGCTTTCCGTTAATCCTATTCTGATGCATAGCCTGTCATTGCTGCTACAGTCATTGAT
Organism: Triticum dicoccoides; assembly: GCF_002162155.2. Taxonomy (NCBI): domain Eukaryota; kingdom Viridiplantae; phylum Streptophyta; class Magnoliopsida; order Poales; family Poaceae; genus Triticum; species Triticum dicoccoides. The sequence goes on along the minus strand of NC_041380.1, from coordinate 167,716,653 downwards.
ACCTTACCCGCAATCCTAAATGCTTAGTATATGATGCTAGTGTTCCATCAGTGGCCCTACACTCTTGTCCGTCTGCCATGCTATACTACTGGGCTGTGATCACTTCGGGAGGTGATCACGGGCATATACTATATACTTTACACTGTTACATTACCTGTGATACTGTTCGGAGTTGGGGGCTGAAAGGACAGGTGGCTCCATCCCGGTAGAGGTGGGCCTGGGTTCCCGACGGTCCCCGACGGTTACTTTGTGGCGGAGCGACAGGGCAGGTTGAGACCACCTAGGAGAGAGGTGGGCCTGGCCCTGTTCGGCGTTCGCGGATACTTAACACGCTTAACGAGATCTTGGTATTTGATCTGAGTTGGCTACGAGCCTATACGCACTAACCATCTACGCGGGAGTAGTTATGGGTATCCCGGCGTCATGGTATCAGCCGAAGCACTTCAGACGTCAGCGACGGAGCGGCGCGCGCCGGATTGGAACGTAAGCCTGCTCTTGTATTAAGGGGGCTAGTTCTGCTTCCGGCCGCCCTCGCAACGTGCAGGTGTGCTATGGGCGATGGGCCCAGACCCCTGTGCGCTTAGGTTTAGACCGGCGTGCTGGCCTCTCTGTTTTGCCTAGGTGGGGCTGCGACGTGTTGATCTTCCGCGGCCGGGCATGACCCAGGAAAGTGTGTCCGGCCAAATGGGATCAAGCGTGTTGGGTAAGTTGGTGCACCCCTGCAGGGAAGTTAATCTATTCGAATAGCCGTGATCTTCGGTAACAGGACGACTTGGAGTTGTACCTTGACCTTATGACAACTAGAACCGGATACTTAATAAAACACACCCTTCCAAGTGCCAGATACAACCGGTGGTCACTCTACCTCAGGGATATGAGGAGGGGATCGCCGGGTAGGATTATGCTATGAGATGCTATTTGGAGATGCTACTTGGAGATGCTACTTGGAGGACTTCAATCTACTCTCTTCTACTTGTTGCAAGACGGTGGCTGCGAGAAGCGTAGTCTTCGACAGGATTAGCTATCCCCTTCTTATTCTGGCATTCTGCAGTTCAGTCCACTGATATGGCCTCCTTACACATATACCCATGCATATGTAGTGTAGTTCCTTGCTTGCGAGTACTTTGGATGAGTACTCACGGTTGCTTTCTCCCCCCTTTTTTCCCCTTTCCTTCTTTCTGGTTGTCGCAACCAGAAGCTGGAGTCCAGGAGCCAGACGCCACCGTCGACGACGACCCCTACTACACTGGAGGTGCCTACTACTACGTGCTACCCGCTGATGACGACCGGGGGTAGTTTAGGAGGATCCCAGGCAGGAGGCCTGCGCCTCTTTCGATCTGTATCCCAGTTTGTGCTAGCCTTCTTAAGGCAAACTTGTTTAACTTATGTCTGTACTCAGATATTGTTGCTTCCGCTGACTCGTCTATGATCGAGCACTTGTATTCGAGCCCTCGAGGCCCCTGGCTTGTATTATGATGCTTGTATGACTTATTTATGTTTTAGAGTTGTGTTGTGATATCTTCCCGTGAGTCCCTGATCTTGATCGTACACATTTGCGTGCATGATTAGTGTATGATTGAATCGAGGGCGTCACAAGTTGGTATCAGAGCCGACTGCCTGTAGGAATCCCCCTTCCACACTCCTTGGCCGAAGTCGAGTCTAGACATTGCAAAACTTTTACTAACTTGGTTGTGTGCCTTACGGGCCCACGTCGCCATCGGGTGGTACTAGGATCTTTTACTCCTCGACCTTCACTCTGGGACTCTGATCTCTCTTCTATTCGGGTTAAATGAATTTCGCTAAATCTAACATTAGGATCTCGTTATCACTTTCACCCGGAGAGCCCCTTATTATTGATGATCGTCTGCTGCACGTGAAGACCCTGAAGATACTTTCCGCTGTTAGGCCGAGAACTTGTGTTCATCGCGTTTGCAATTCCCCTTCCACCGTCAACCCTTATGGGTAACTACTTACAATTGTTATTCTTATATCATCCCCAGTTGGTCTTGTTATTACAAGATACCCTGAAAAACTCGTCGTGGTTTCGATAATCTCTTGAGCTTACTGCCTTGCTGTTCTTGTCACTTGAATACCCCTACGGTTAATTCTCGCATTTATAGAATACCCGCTCATCCCCCAGTTGTTTATGTGTTACACAAAAGTCTTCGAAATACCACCCGATATTCCAAAAATCCTCAGCAACCTATTGCTCTGGAATTTCTTGTTTGCTTTCATTATGATTAATCCCATAGTATAGAAATCTTATTGACATTCCTTGTCATTATCATTTTGAGTCTGTTGACTCAATATGTGGCGAATGCAAGTAATCATCAGTTGATCCTTTTAAATTATCTCTCCAGCTCAGACGTCTTTCAAACATGAGCTGGTTCTCGACCAAACTATCTGTCGTCGATTGTGCCTCTGGTATATTCAATTGATCCATCCTTGATCAGAACGTCTGCTTCTGATCCTTTGTTGTGGAAATCATAATTCCTTTTTATTTAAGCTTTGAATTATTCAGATGATTCCATAACCTGTTGCATTTGCATTCCTTCCTCTTCTGGTTGAGTACCGATACTCATATCAGATCCTTTGTGGACTATCAAGTCCTTTGTTGGATTGTTATCCGACAGTGTCCTTCACATTTGACCACTTTGTGAGTTCTTCCCCTTATACATGATGCCCTTGTTAAGTTGTATCCTCTGCTTGGCCAACCATGCTCTGCTTTCGGGCTTGTGTTATTTACTCTGGAAACTTGTGGTATATGTTTCTAAGAAGCCCCTATGGGTTGAACATATGCCTTCTCTAAACCGTGTGAACCCGAAAGTTTTCACGAGTCATACTTATCTGGTATTGCACCAGGTAAAACTTTCAACAACTAATGTCATCTTCGAAATACGAGAGGTGAATGGAAGATTATGCATTGAGGAAGTGGGAGTCGACCTTGAACTTTGTGTTCATGCCCATGGACGCGATGTATATCCTATCATGGAAGCTTCTTGTAATAATAACTATTTCCTTGATAGCTAACATATGGTATCTGTGAATTGATCCCTTGCAACCGTGGTTCCGACCATGATTGTTCTTCTTTGATTCCATTTCTCGGACAAGTTAAAACAATTGTCTTCTATGGATCGATACACCAGTCCAACCTTTACTTTGGTCTTGTGTCGAGTATTACCCCCCTGGTATCTCGAGATTATCATGGTACTGCATAACTTCCTATGAGTTCTTCATCAAGTACTACATACTCACTGATTACAATTTTTCATGGGCTCTGAGTTATTAAACACTCAAAGACACCGATAACTGAACCGAGTCCGCATTACGGTTCAACAACTCTTACTAATATTCTTTACTTACGAGTTTGTACCCGATCATGTCATTCCTAGCCTGATCGGTTATATCATTACCATGCTAAATTTTAACTGTGCTACCTGGTCCTTAATCCCGGAGCACAACTTTTGACAATGAGCTAAGCTTACGTCGATCTTCCTCGTCATATCAGTTCGCCTTGAACAACAATCTTGATTTCAGGTTTGTGTCGTACCTATGGTTCCAATAACCTCTTGCTTCATCATTCTTTTGACTTGATGTGATCGCGGATCGATTACATCTTCGTGGAATCTCTCGACAAATGTGTCATGATCACCATCTACATTCTGATGCTCTTCCAGGATATCAAGTGAATTAATGATGAGAAATACCATCCTTGCCCTTGATAAATTGTATTATCGTCGACCACTTTATTGCCCTCCCACCAACACAAGCTTGTTCATTATTGGTGTTATACCTTGAGTTCCTTGCTATCCAACAATTGTTCTTGTTTACCTTGGAGTATTACCATCCTTTATGTCAAGAATGTTCTGAGATTTGTTCCACCTCTTGAGAATTCTTGACATAGAAATACTTCTCACCATCACCATTTTTCTTGGTCCCCGTGTTAATTCCAACAAGTGAACGGTGTTGTTTGGATTCTTTCCTTCTAGCAACCCTATTTTTTTGGAAGTTAATGGTTGAAAGTTCATTCTTAGGCTATTGACTATTGAATCACCATTCTGACATTGGTCGTGCAACCCAACCCATATTTCGGGTGCACCTTTCAACCAATGTTTAATTGTGTATGTTTTCCTCGAGCATACATCACTATACCATTTGATCTGACAAGTGTCATCTTCTTGTTCACATTATTGTGGAAATCCATCTTTTGAAAATCTCAATGAATTGTCGCTGAGTCAATCAGCCACCCCCTCACCTCTCCTTGGTTTAATGATGAACTATTGTTTCAGGAACCTGCTCCCATAGTTCATTTCCCGAGAATCTTGCAATGCCATTTCAATGATTTGTGTTGCGCCTTTTCTTCTCGGACATCCTGAGTCTGAGGCATCATGACACCAATTGGATCTGAATCTCGGTCAGATATAATGGTTGGGACAACTTTCCAGGAGTTATGTTGTTTGTCCTTTGATGACCCCGTAACATGATGTCATGCCTAGCACTCCCCCCTGGCTGGAGGACCTATCATAATGATTTCTTTTGCAAGGATAACCATTCCTCCTGGAGGAAGTGGTAGGACTTATTTTATAAGTTAGTCCTGATGGATCATTGGTGTATCCGAAGTCGGGCCCTTGATTGAAACACCATATCATTGCTACCTGAAGCATGTCTGTGGTACTCCGTTCATCACCAAGAACATTTGAAGCACAATGCTAAATTTCTCTTTATCAATTATCCAAACACCGTTGTATGGGTAATGTCATGAAATTTTTCTCCCCTTACCTAAAATGGTTTTCTACCTACTATCCTGTCATGGATATCATCTGCTTGTCCTTGGGAAGGATATACCCCTGGAAAATGTGTTTAAACACATTTTTCCTTTCCATTGATCTGGTTAAATCCGATAATCATATCTTCCTTTCCATTGTTTGGTTTAACCTTTCTTGTGATCTATGAGGTCTAAGCAGTAATATTCTCCTACTTTTGAAAACACCTCGGTGTACAATTCTGTCAGTAAGACCCTGTTACTTTTGTTGGTGACATTCCGGTAACCACCGATGGACGAGAACTTTGCCTAATGGTCCACCTCGTTCAACGAGCGGGAAAATGGTTCTCTTCGTCCCTCGCCCTTGGTACCGACGTTGTTACCGACATAACTGACAGGTTATTCTCTGGCATGCCTTGCTATCATAACCGTGCAAGATGTCACCGCTCTTTCAACGTTTAACCCATATGGTGGGCCCATAACCCACAGTTTCACAGGATCGAAACCTAACTCTCCTTTACACCCTAGTGTCAAAGTTATTCCTCACACTTGGCTTCGTATGTAACTCACGGGCCACCTGCCAAGTGATCTATTCGGGTATCAGACACAATACTTACTCTCGCTGCTCTGAACCTCTGTCTCACTCTGGTTCACGCTTCGAGCAACTACCTATCCGCTTGGAACCTCTTATGGTACCTTCGTACCTTACTCTCGATGTATTTTATATGTTCAACTCGAGAGATAATCTTATGCTCATTCTTATGTTAACCCCCGATGGTTTCCCTCATAAACATTCTGTCTTAGCTGAGCTGCCCCTTACCTATTCGTAAGTACGATGGAGTCCTCGAAGAAAGGATGACAACTTCATCATGATGACCCGAAACAGCGGAATGAAGACAACAATGTAATGGATTGACCTCTTCGAGAAGAGCAACCAAGACCGAGAAGATCCGTTAGATTTTTCGTAACCAAATCCCTTCCCCCTTACTCCCCTCCTAAATCTCGGGACGAGATTTCTTGTAGTGGAGGAGAATTGTGACGTCAGTAACCCTCTGGTAATGATGCCACGTCACCACGATTACCGTTGCTAATCTTGTGTTAGTTCAGAACCCATCCAAATTCAAAATTGAATTGAAGACAAACAATAAAAGTTTTTAATTATCAAATCTAAAATGTTCAAATTGTAGCAAATAAAACATAGATGGTTATGGTGGAGAAACCACACCTATATAAAATGTTTAAATACTACAAGATGAATAAAAAAGTAGCAAAAACAATTATTTAAATGACTTTTGTAATTAATAAAATTTCAAACTAATTTATCTGAGGACTAGACCTTTTGTGGCTATGGACTGAGCTGAAATACTAATTTAGATACTAAGTGTATATTTTATCAAAAGTAAAATTATTGAAGACAAAACTAAAACAGAAAAGGTAAAATAAATAAGAAAAACAAAAGTGAAAACAAAACAAAATAAATGAACCCCCCTCCCCATGGGCCTCGGCCCCTCCCATCCAATCGGCCTACTTGGCCCAACCGGCCCCCTCCTTGGCCTATACCTGGTCAACCCCGACCGAAACCCTAACCCACTCGTCGCCACTCCCCCCCTCCCGATCCGATCTGGATCGGGATCGATCCCGCGCTCCCGACGCCTCCCATCGCCACAACCACCGCGCCTCCATCCTCCTCCGCGACGCCACCTCACCGGCCCAGCACCTCCCGGCCTCCTCCTCCCTCTCTCGGTTGGATCTGG
>NC_041380.1:167695723-167709938 GCF_002162155.2 Triticum dicoccoides | reverse complement strand
TAGACGCGCCGGCGACCGGAGCTCCCTCGCCGGCCTGCTTCCCCATCCCCACCGGACTGCTCCTCTCCGCCGCTCGTCCCCGTCGACCTCCCCGACCTCCACCGAGCATGTTGCCCCGTCCCTACTCCGCCCCGTGAGCTTCCCCCTCTCCTCCCCTGTCTTCGACGCGCACGCGCGCACACCTCGCGTCCTCGTCCTGCGCTCGCCGCGCCGTTCCGCACGCGCACGCTGCCGTGCACCGCGACTCCCGCCCGCTGCCATCAACCGTTGCGCTCACCGCATCGTGGATGCGCCCGACCCCACCCCGGAGCCGCCCGCGGCCACCTGCCTCCGCACGGGACCACCGTCGAGCTCCCGCACGCCCTGGACCGCGCTTGGCCGCGCCCGACCGTGGCCGACAGCGCGCGCTCGCGCCCACGCCCCTCTGACCAAGCCCGGCCATGGACGGTCCCCGCTCCCCCTTGCTGCTGCACGCCCGCCGCCGCCGAACCTCGTCACCGGCCTTGTTTTCGGCCACCTCCAGCACCAACCACTAGCCCAACTCGATGCGCGCCAACGCGCTCGTCCTTCTGATGCTCGTGGGTGACCAAGTGGTCACCGGAACGCAACTCCGGCAAGCCGCCGCCGTGGTTCCCCTCCCCGCACGCCCACACGCCCTCCCCTGGACGCATCGTGGGCACGAACCCGCTGGCGCCCTCCGTCGCCTCCGTGCGGGTGCGCGGCGCCCGCACCCAATATCGCCCGTGCGCCCATTCGGGCTGGCGCCCGACGCCCGCGCCGACTCCCCCGCTAGCACCCCGCCCGCTAGGCCTCTGTGCCACAGACAAATGGGCCCCACCGCCCCTTAAAAAAAGGAATTAAAAAAAAATTAATAAAAATAAAAAATGAATTAATAAAATTATTAATTAATTAAGCAATTAATTAAGTTAATTAATCTGGTTTAATTAATTTAATTAACTAGGTAAGTTTAATTAAACTATAATTAAATTAACCTAAACCCTAATTAACCTAATTAGAGGTTGACAGGTGGGTCCCCCTGGACCCACATGTTAGGTTGACCAGGTCAACGGTCAACGTTGACTGCTGACGTCAGCTTGACATCATGCTGATGTCATAAATCCAATTTCGAATTAATTAAATAATTAATTAAATTCCAGAAATTAATAAAATCTTTAGAAAATCATATCTTTTAATCCGTAACTCGGATTAAAATATTTTGAACATGAAAGTTGCTCAGAACGACGAGACGAATCCGGATACGCGGTCTGTTCGTCCGCCACACACCCCTAACCTATCGAACCCGCAACTTTCCCCCTCCGGCTCCTCTGCCCGAAAACACGAAACACCGGGAATACTTTCCCGGGGGTTTTTCCCCCTTCACCGGTATCACCTACTACCGCGTTAGGGCACACCGAACACCGCGTATTGCCTTGATATATTTTGTGGTGCTTTGTTTGCTCTGTATTCATTATTTCTTCCCCCTCTTCTCTCCGGTAGACTACGAGACCGACGCTGCTGCTGACCAGTTCGACTACGGAGTTGACGACCCTCTCTCTTGCCAGAGCAACCAGGCAAGCCCCCCCTTTGATCACCAGATATCGCCTACTATTCTCTATACTGCTTGCATTAGAGTAGTGTAGCATGTTACTGCTTTCCGTTAATCCTATTCTGATGCATAGCCTGTCATTGCTGCTACAGTCATTGATACCTTACCCACAATCCTAAATGCTTAGTATAGGATGCTAGTGTTCCATCAGTGGCCCTACACTCTTGTCCGTCTGCCATGCTATACTACTGGGATGTGATCACTTCGGGAGGTGATCACGGGCATATACTATATACTTTACACTGTTACATTACCTGTGATACTGTTCGGAGTTGGGGGCTGAAAGGACAGGTGGCTCCATCCCGGTAGAGGTGGGCCTGGGTTCCCGACGGTCCCCGACGGTTACTTTGTGGCGGAGCGACAGGGCAGGTTGAGACCACCTAGGAGAGAGGTGGGCCTGGCCCTGTTCGGCGTTCGCGGATACTTAACACGCTTAACGAGATCTTGGTATTTGATCTGAGTTGGCTACGAGCCTATACGCACTAACCATCTACGCGGGAGTAGTTATGGGTATCCCGGCGTCGTGGTATCAACCGAAGCACTTCAGACGTCAGCGACGGAGCGGCGCGCGCCGGATTGGAACGTAAGCCTGCTCTTGTATTAAGGAGGCTAGTTCTGCTTCCGGCCGCCCTCGCAACGTGCAGGTGTGCTATGGGCGATGGGCCCAGACCCCTGTGCGCTTAGGTTTAGACCGGCGTGCTGGCCTCTCTGTTTTGCCTAGGTGGGGCTGCGACGTGTTGATCTTCCGCGGCCGGGCATGACCCAGGAAAGTGTGTCCGGCCAAATGGGATCAAGCGTGTTGGGTAAGTTGGTGCACCCCTGCAGGGAAGTTAATCTATTCGAATAGCCGTGATCTTCGGTAACAGGACGACTTGGAGTTGTACCTTGACCTTATGACAACTAGAACCGGATACTTAATAAAACACACCCTTCCAAGTGCCAGATACAACCGGTGGTCGGTCTACCTCAGGGATATGAGGAGGGGATCGCCGGGTAGGATTATGCTATGAGATGCTATTTGGAGATGCTACTTGGAGATGCTACTTGGAGGACTTCAATCTACTCTCTTCTACTTGTTGCAAGACGGTGGCTGCGAGAAGCGTAGTCTTCGACAGGATTAGCTATCCCCTTCTTATTCTGGCATTCTGCAGTTCAGTCCACTGATATGGCCTCCTTACACATATACCCATGCATATGTAGTGTAGTTCCTTGCTTGCGAGTACTTTGGATGAGTACTCACGGTTGCTTTCTCCCCCTTTTTTCCCCTTTCCTTCTTTCTGGTTGTCGCAACCAAAAGCTGGAGTCCAGGAGCCAGACGCCACCGTCGACGACGACCCCTACTACACTGGAGGTGCCTACTACTACGTGCTGCCCGCTAATGACGACCGGGAGTAGTTTAGGAGGATCCCAGGCAGGAGGCCTGCGCCTCTTTCGATCTGTATCCCAGTTTGTGCTAGCCTTCTTAAGGCAAACTTGTTTAACTTATGTCTGTACTCAGATATTGTTGCTTCCGCTGACTCGTCTATGATCGAGCACTTGTATTCGAGCCCTCGAGGCCCCTGGCTTGTATTATGATGCTTGTATGACTTATTTATGTTTTAGAGTTGTGTTGTGATATCTTCCCGTGAGTCCCTGATCTTGATCGTACACATTTGCGTGCATGATTAGTGTACGATTGAATCGAGGGCGTCACAAAGTGACAATACACACTGCAGCAGATGGGACACGTAATTAATAAGCTGAACCAGCATGTTGGTGTTACTAAATCAGTCGGTTATGTTTGGTAGTCTCAAGTCACTGAAAGCATGCACAACCCACATATCTTATTGGTTGATATGCCACAAAACAAAAAATGAGAAGGGAGTTAATGTACGGTGCCTAAGTGTTTTGGGATTATTTGGTTTTCGTAAGGTGACTTACACACCTAGACGGAGGGAGTAGTAGAATTGAGATTGAATGCACTTTCTTCCCCGTCTTCCACTCTTCTTCCTCCTCTCTTCCCCATCATCGGCCGCACACCATTTACCCCCGCTCACTGCTCGCCCGCCCGCGCCATCTTCCTTGGTAGCTCGCGCGTACCATATCCCCCCGCTCACTTCTCGGCCACACAAGGAGAAGCTTCTTCGCTCGCCCGCCTGAATCCACTTCCCCGCTGGCTCGCAAGCACCGAAAACCTCAATGGCAGAACCGACTGACACGCAGAGCCGCGATTGGAATTCCCTCCCCGATGTTCTCTTGGAGCAGATCTGTAGTCGTATGGACCTACTCAGGACCGCCCGTCTGGCTGCATGCTCGGTGTCTTTGTACCGTCTACTCGTCTGCAACCAGCCGGCTCTTTTCAAGACACCCTGCTTGCTGATGCCCGATCCTTGCAGGTGGCCTAGACACCGACTTGACGATCCTACGGAGGTTGCCGTGGTGGCCCTCGACATGCTACCACTACCCGTCCACCTGTCCTTCATGCGCGGCCACTACTGGGCGGGCATGAAGGCCAGCTGGATCGTCCTCATCCACCACACCGGTAGTCCATGGCATCTCGTGGATATCTACACCCAGCGTGAGATCACCCTTCCATCATTGGATACCGCCGCCATCGAGCCTCGCGGCCCGCCGGACACTTCTACCTACTACGCACGAGATGCGTCAAACTTTTGGCTCGACCTCTATTTGCAGAAAGTTGTAATCTGCGAAGTGCCCACACCATCAGAAGACTACATGGATTACAAGCTCATTGCCTTGTTCAACAAGGGATTAGTCTATCTGGAATCCGGTCGCCATACATAGTTATGGCTCATCATCAGTCCTGTTGAGGAAACATTTCTGTCTGATGTTATAGTGCATGATGGCATCGTTTACGCGGTCGACGCACAGATTGGCTACCTATATTGGTGGAATCTATCATCGTGTAATTGTTCTATCTCATCTCATCTTTACCTTATGAATACGACTGCCTGTTCATTTGTTACAAATTTAGAATGCATAGCATGTCTATAACCACATCATTGCTATATGTTCCTCTCATTTTCTAGATTTTTATGACCACACATGTTATTGTTAGAGTTGATATGAGAACAATTGGCATCTAATGATTGTTAGAATACATATTATGAGCATAACATCATGATTGCTATATGTTACTCTCGTTTACAAGATTTTTATAACAATGTGTCAGGACCCCGACTCGATGCCACATAGGTCTAGCATGTAACACCTCATATTACTTTGCGGCCTCACGCACGGTATTCCCACGGGTGTCGCCTTACCTTTGCCCGGGACCGTTTGCGCCTTTTGGCACACGTATATGATAGTGTCGCTAGCACCCATATGATAAGGAGCCCGGGCTGACATGGCTAGTCGTAAACCCAAAGTGGCACAGACTTACAGGGACAGGCATCCATGACCCAGCAACGAACGTGTCGGTCATCAGCAAGTGGGTCCGGGCTGAAGCACTGGGCTAGCAGGACTCCGGTAAACCGGGCTGTAGCGGGCTAACAGGACTCCGGTACTCAATGCGTGATATTTCCCCGAAGGGACAGACACAGGAACGAAGAAGGACACATGCCGGCCAGCCTAAGTGTTCCAGAGCAGTAGCAAGCTACCATGGCTCAGTGGTAACACTAGGAGACATTTCCCGGTAAGAGAGGCTACTAAAGATAAACAACTAGATAGTCAGACCCCACACATACCAAGCATTTCAATCATACACACAATATGCTCGATATGTGAAAATACAACAAGGCATCACAACATGACTCTACGACACAAGTACTTTATTTAAGGCTCAGAGAGCCATACATAGCATACACATAGGTACGGGTCACACGACCCAGCATTCAAGTCATACAGTCATACAAACCAGCAGCGGAAGTAACTTGTCCGAGTACAGACAACTAGTAAAATAAAAGAGGCTTGGAAAGCCTAGCTATACTACGTGGTCCTTCACAAGCTCAGGATCACCACCTGGGCCTTAGCCTACTCATTGATGTCAACGTCTACGAAGTACCCATCAGAAGGGGTTGCAGCGTCTTCTGTAAAAATGTAAATTATAGCAACATGAGTACAAAGGTACTCAGCAAGACTTACATCAGATCCTACATACATGCACATTATCAAGAAGGGTTGGTGGAGTTGTTGCAGCAAGCCAGCTTTGACTCTTGGCTAGGCTATCCTACGAGACTCCAACTTGAAATGGTTTTGCGCACACGAGTCCACTACTCACCACTTCAATACACTACCGAGGATCCACCTCCGTCTTCCTACGGAAGAGCCATCCTCGGCACTCACGCTTATCTTGAGGCTTTTAGTAGTTTCCATTTACTTGTCTATGAACTGTATAGGCAACCAAGTAGTCCTTTACCACGGACGCGGCTATTCGAATAGATCATGTTAACCCTGCAGGGTGTACCTCTTCATACATGTTTCCACCACTTAGCATCTGCACACGACATGTGCTCGGCAGACTTCAAGCGAAAGCCGACGTGGGTGTAGACCACGACCTACCTAAACACCTAAGTCTCTAGTCCAGGTTTATCGCCTATTCGGGTTCCATCCATGAGGAGATCCGGCCGGAGTTTCACTCACAGCCCCAAACGATGTGAACAGGGTTCCGTGACACCAAACGGGTGCCCGGTTTACCCGGCCACGTACCTACCGCATCACAGCCCACCCCTACGGTCAGCGCTGTCCACGGCCTCCAGTAGGCTACAAACACCAGAAACTACTTGCAACTCCTGGACAGAGGACTAGGGTGAATAAGAAGTCGAGCGAGGTCATATTTCAGGGCCCAATGCATGGTAGTAGTTGTATCTTAAATCACACATACAGATCTCAGTGCTTAAGGTCGGCTTCAATGAAACAACCCACCATGTACTCCTACATGGCCTTTCATCGATACCTTTACCAAATCATGTTCACCACACCACTCTCATTACCGACATAATCATTTCACTCTAGCCCATCACCCAGATGAACCAGACCTGACACGACTCTAAGCATAGCATGCATAGCAAGGTAGGAACAACACATACATATGGCTCAATCAACTCCTACACATGCTAGTGGGTTTCATCTAGTTACTGTGGCAATGACAGGTCATGCAGAGGAAGTGGGTTCAACTACCGTAGCACACAGCAGTTTGAAACGCGTTGTCCTAATGCAGTAAAAGAGAGCAGGAGCGAGAACATGGGATTGTATCGATATGATCAAATGGTTGGTTGCTTGCCTGATGGTTCGATGCACTGATACGGTTCTTCGTTAGGGTAATCACGGTACTCCTCGGAGGCAGAACCTGCCGCAAAGAACACCGACACACAACCATCACCAAACAATGTGCGACAATATGATGCATGCATGAAACATGGCAATATGAATGTGTTGGGCTAATGCAACTAAGACCAGAAGGGTTTGAACCAATTTGAACCAAAGATTCAAATTTCAAACTCATACATGGCCCTTTAAAGTGTTTTATCTTGTTCTGCATTAAACATCAAGTTAACTTGTTTAATCATGCATGAAAATAGTACAGATGGATAGATTGGATTTTTCTGATCATTTTTCATATATAACTTGTCTGATTTGGAGTTACAGATTAAAAGTTATGAATTTTTGAAGTTTAAACTATATTCTGGAATTTCCTATATTAAAATAAATCCAGAAAATCAATTACTGCGTCAGCCTGACGTCAGTGTGACATCAGCAGGTCAACGGGACACGGTCCGGGTCAAACCTGACAGTGGGTCCCGCGTGTCAGTGTGATTAATTAAACTAAAATTAATTTAAACTAATCCTAATTAGTTAACAGGGCTAGGCCCCACCTGTCATTGACTCAGGGGAGTCAACCAGGGCCCACCCGTGGTCAAACCCGGGTCGGCTGCACCGGCGTTTAGCCGCCGGCGAGCCCGACGCGGCGGCGGAAGTGGTTTTTGCCGTTCCGGCAACCAAACGAGCCGCGGAGGCCACCGGAGAGGAGCTGAGGACGAACCGCAGCTCTTGGTGGAGTCCGTTGGGGTCGGGGTGGCCGGAGTTGGCGCCGACGACGACTTTGGCGGCCACCGGAGTTCGGCCGAAGTCGAACTTGATGCAAGAGGGGTCGGTGAGGTGCAGGGAGTAGCTAGTTAGGTGCTACGTGACGCGGTGATCATGATGGACACCGTGGAGGGGCCGGAGGGTGACCGGGAGCACGTCGGCGACGAGCTCCGCGGCGGTGGGTGCGGTTGAGCTCCGGGAGGTCGCTACACGGCTCGGGAGCAAGAAAAAAGGGAGGGGAAGATGGCTAAGCTCACGGGGAGTTCGACGAAGCCCTTGGTGCGGCCGGGGACGGACCGGAGTGACGACGGCGTTGAAGGGGATCTCCGGCGACGGCGGTTCGGTCGAGGTCGATGCGGTGGGCTCGGGCCTTGCGAGCGCTCGGGGCTCGGCTTGCTCAAAGGAGAGGAGGGTAGCGGAGCTCCTGGACACGGCGGCACGGCGTGGGGTTGACGGAGGGCGTGGCTACGGCGAGGGGGTGGCGGCGATGGCGTCGGCCATGGCGGGGGAGCGCGAGAGAGAGGGGTTGGGGGAGAATGGAGGTGTCCTGCGGGTTCACGGCGCTGCGTGGAGCTCATCCATCCAGCCCCGAGGCGAGGAGGTGGAGCAGGGCGGCAGCCAGCTGCGTGGCGCGCGCTGTGGTCGCCGTCGGGCACCTGCCTGCCTGCCTGGCCGGCAAGCAGCTCGCTGGAGCGGCGCTGGGCTGGGCCGGCAGGTGGGCCGGGTGCTGGCGCCAGGTAAGTTTTTCTATTTTTTTCTGTTTTCTGTTTTTTAATACTTCTGCAACTTTGTTGAATTAATAAAAATACCTAGGGAACTCCTAAAATCACCAAACTACTCCTGGTCCATAGTTGGATTATTTCCAACATGAAACATTTTAGTTTGGAGATATTTGAGCATTTAAATATTTTATATAATTTTAAATGCCCAAATTCAAATATTTATGATTTAATTCAAAAACCCTAAGATGGCCTAGGAAAATGTGCATCACTTTTGGCAGAGGTTCTGAACCAAGACAAAAATGATGGGCATTTTAGAAGGGCATTTCAGGTTCATTGAAAAAGTTTTTAGTAAACCCTAATTGGTTTCAGAGGGGGCTGGGGGTTCTGTCATCCCCATTTCAGGTTTTTGATGAAAGAATAAACATGATGCAACACTCTAATGCATGAACTAGCTAGGGTGTGACAACTCACCCCCACTCAAAAGAATCTCGTCCCGAGATTTGGGTTCCTCCAGAAAAAGGGCGGGATACTCGAGTCGAAGACGATCCTCCCTTTCCCAAGTTGCTTCATCCTCAGAATGGTGCGACCATTGAACTTTGAGAAACTTGATATTATGACGTCGAGTGGTACGCTCGGCCTGATCGAGGATACGAATGGGGTACTCTCGATACGTGAGATTATCTTGGAGATCAAGCGTGTCGTGGTCCACTCCATGGATAGGATCCGAGAAGCAACGCCTGAGTTGAGAAACGTGGAAGACATCGTGGACTCTGGAGAGGCGCGGAGGTAGTTCCAACTGGTAGGCAACTTCTCCTCGTTTAGCGAGAATGCGAAAGGGTCCAATGTAACGAGGAGCCAATTTGCCTTTGATACCGAAACGATGGGTTCCCTTCAGAGGGGTAACCCGAAGGTAAGCCTTCTCGTCAACCTCGAAAGTCATAGCCTTATGTTTTCGGTCATACTGACTCTTTTGACGAGATTGGGCTGTTTTCAACTTTTCACGAACGATGCGAACTTGCTCTTCTGCTTCCTGAATCATATCCGGGCCAAAGAATTGTCTTTCCCCGGTTTCTGACCAGTTAAGGGGTGTTCGACACCGTCGTCCATAGAGAACTTCAAAAGGGGATTTACCCAAGCTAGATTGATAGCTGTTGTTGTAAGCGAATTCGGCAAATGGAAGGCATTTCTCCCACTCCATTCCGAATGAGCTAACAGAGGCTCGAAGCATGTCTTCTAGGATCTGGTTGACGCGTTCTACCTGACCACTAGATTGAGGGTGAAAAGCGGTGCTAAAAGAAAGGCGGGTTCCCATAGCATTTTGGAAACTTTCCCAAAATCGAGAGGTGAAAAGACTTCCTCGATCCGAGTTAATTTCCAAAGGAACACCATGGAGAGACACGATTCGGGAGATGTATAAGTCTGCCAACTGGCTAGCGGTTATACTCTCACGGACAGGTAAGAAATGGGCCACTTTGGAAAGACGATCGACAACGACGAAGATAGCATTATTCCCTCTCTTGGTCCTGGGAAAACCGGTAATGAAATCCATACCAATTTTATCCCATTTCCATTCAGGAATAGCTAAGAGTTGAAGGGTGCCAGCAGGCCGTTGATGCTCTGCTTTTACACGACGGTAGACATCGCAATTAGCAATATACTGAGCAATTTCTCTCTTCATCCTAGTCCACCAGAACCTCTGGCGTAGGTCCTGATACATCTTGGTACTACCGGGATGAATGGTGAGAGGAGATTCATGAGCCTCCTTAAGGATCAACTGCCGTAGATGCTGGTTCTTGGGAACCACTAAACGGTTCTCAAAGTACACAACACCATGATCATTTGTGGAGAAACAACTAGCACCTCCGCTAGCAATGTTCTCCTTGATTTTAGATATTCCCTTATCTCGCTTTTGGGCAGCGATGATTTGATCCGTAAGAGTAGGTTTCGCCACCAAGGTGGAAAGAAATCCTTGAGGAACAATGTGAAGGTTAAGCTTCCGAAATTCCTCATGGAGAAGCGGTTGACTTTGTTGTAACATCAGGTTGTTACAATAAGATTTACGACTTAGAGCATCAGCCATGACGTTGGCTTTCCCTGGGGTGTAAGTTATTCCTAAGTCGAAATCTGTGATCAACTCAACCCAACGTCTTTGCCTGAGATTCAAATCCGGTTGGGTGAAGATATACTTCAGGCTTTGGTGATCAGTGAATATTTTGCAACGATTATCGAGGAGGTAATGTCGCCAGGTCTTAAGTGCATAGACTACGGCTGCAAGCTCTAGATCATGAGTAGGATAATTCTCCTCATGTGGGTGCAATTGCCGTGAAGCGTAAGCAATTACGTGTCGATCTTGCATGAGAATGCAACCTAGTCCTTGTCGCGAGGCGTCGCAGTAGATAACAAAGTCCTTAGAGAAGTCTGGCGGTACCAGTACGGGAGCAGAAGTCAGGCGTCTTTTCAGTTCCTGAAAGCTGTGCTCACATTGTGGAGTCCATTCGAACTTTTTATCTTTCTTGAGGAGTTCGGTTAGAGGTTTAGCAACTTTGGAGAAATTTTCGACAAAGCGACGGCAATAGCTCGCTAAGCCCAGAAAACTCCGAACTTGCTTGACCGATTCAGGTGGAGTCCAATTAAGGACGGCTTGAACTCGCTCAGGGTTAACAGCAATACCTTTACCAGATATTACATGACCCAGATAGGTCACTTCTGACAACCAAAATTCACATTTAGAAAACTTGGCATAAAGGCGATGCTCTCGAAGTTTCTTCAACACTAGCCTTAGATGTTCGGCATGTTCTTCCTCGTTCTTGGAGTAGATGAGTATATCATCGAGGTAAACAACGACGAATTTATCCAAATACTCCATGAAGATTGAGTTCATTAACCGAGAAAAGGTGGTTGGAGCGTTGGTTAAACCGAAGGACATGACGGTGTACTCGTATTGGCCATAACGAGTAACAAAGGCTGTTTTAGGAATGTCCCCGTTCCTGATTTTGATTTGATGGTAGCCCAACCTCAAATCCATTTTGGAGAAGACTGAGGATCCTGCGAGCTGATCATACAGGTCGTTGATCCTGGGGAGCGGATATTTGTTCTTGATTGTGACCAAATTGACAGGTCGATAATCTACAACCATCCGGTCCGTACCATCCTTCTTCTTGACGAAGAGGACGGGGCAAGCCCACGGAGATGAACTAGGTCGGATGAAACCCTTTTTCAAGGACTCATCGAGTTGTTTCTTAAGCTCGGCTAGTTCTAGTGGTGCCATCTTATAAGATCTTCTAGCAATCGGGACGGTTCCTGGAATAAGGTCTATTACGAACTCAACATCCCTGTCAGGTGGAACACCTGGCAATTCCTCTGGGAAGACATCCGGGAAGTCACGGACTACCGGAACGTCCTCAAGGTCTGGCAAAGGGCTGGCGTTAAGAGAATATAACTGTCGCTTGGCTAATCGGGTCAAGACATTGACTATCTTCCCCGAAGGATGGGTGAGTTGAACAGTCCTAGAGAAGCAATCAATTTTGGCATGATGAGCTGACATCCAGTCCATACCCAAGATGATATTAATATCTGAAGATTTGAGAGCTATCAAAGATGCAAGGAAAACAAGTCTGTCGACTTGGATTTCATTTCCATAACTTACCCTGGAGGTTTGCCATCTAGAACCGGGAGTAGAAATTTCCATAGTGGATGGCATGTCACAGAATGCGGTGTTATGCAAATGAGCATAGTTCTCGGATATAAATGAATGAGATGCTCCTGTATCGAAAAGAACAGATGCCGGGTGGCAATTAACAAGGAGCGTACCGAGAACGAGGTTGGGATCCTCTTGAGCTTCTTCGGCAGAGATACAGTTGACATGGCCACGTGTAGCGGTGGCCGGCTTAGCGTGGAACACTTTACCTGTCGGCTTGCCACGGCCAACAGCTTTAGCAGATTGGTTGGGGTTGGTTTGGGGACACTCACGCATATAGTGGCCAGATTCCCCACACTTGAAGCAAGTCACGGAGCTGGTACGTGGAGGAGCACTGTTGGTTGGACCACCATAGGGCTTGGCTGGTGCAGACTGTTGAACGGGGCGAGGCGCCTGGAAGGATGGGCTCGGTGTGAACCTGGGTGGCAGGGCAGTGTTGGGCACCCACACGCGGCGCTTCTGAGGACCAGCACCGGATGAGGAACCCACGTCACGGCCATGCTTGCGTGTTGCGTCATAATCAGACTGACCAGTCTCAGCACTGATGGCCTTGTTAACAAGCTTCTGAAAATATGTGCACTCATGCAGACGGAGGTCGCAGCGAAGCTCAGGACTAAGCCCCTTACGGAACCTTGCTTGCTTCTTGGCATCAGTAGAAACTTCCTCAGTGGCATATCATGCGAGGTTACCGAACTCCCTGCTGTAAGCATCCACAGAGAGTCGGCCTTGAGTGAAACTGCAAAATTCCTCACGTTTACGGTCCATGAGACCCTCCGGAATGTGATGTTCACGGAAAGCCTCGCTGAATTCATCCCAAGTAGTGACATGGCCCGCTGGGCGCATAGCTCCATAATTCTCCCACCATAGACTGGCGGGGCCTTCAAGATGATATGCAGCAAAGGTGACCTTGTCAGCCTCAGCTACCAGCGTGGAACGCAGTTTGTGAGAAATACTGCGAAGCCAGTCATCAGCGTCGAGAGGCTCGACGGAGTGGTGGAACGTGGGTGGATGTAACTTGATGAAATCACTGAGTGACACCACGTTAGTCCTCTGACGGTGTGCTGTGTTCTGTTCAATACGCTCCAACAAACGGTTGGTCTCCCGCTTGTTTCTTTCGGCTTCCATCATAACCTCGGCTAGGGAAGGAGGATGAGGCAGATTTGCATTCCTGACTTCACTGCCTTCGGCCTGCTCTTGAGGAGCAGGGTTATTGCGCGTGTTGATCATCCTAGGTAAACAAGACAATGATTTAGTCAGAATGATAAGATTCCGCCACAGGATACAGAATGTAAGGAATAACTCGGAATGCAAGATGATCATCCGTATGACATGGTAGATACAGAAACTGCTTCTTTATTCCATCGTCATACACACCATACAAGGTTTAGTACAATATCAAACAAGGTACTATTACGGTGAAAAGAGGATTACATCTCATCGGAGGCATCCCAAGCTCCTATACATTATTTTTCTACACCTCCGGAAGGCGGTACAAACTAGGTCATATCCCACGAGTCACGCAGGACGATAGACGACACAGCTAGCACGAACTAGTGATACTACCACTAACTCAGACCGATCCGTAGTAGTCCTCGTAGAAGTCACCTCCATAGCCTGGAAGCTCAACATGATCATCCAGAAACAGACGATCTCGCGGAGCTTGTGGACCATAGGGGCTAGGATGAGGTGTTGGACCAACAGACGGTGGCCTGCGGGGACCGCGAGGTGGGGTGATGCCTCCTACATCACGCCAACCCATCACGTCTGGCAAAGCAGATCTCACAGGATAGAGATCGCGCATATCCGAATATCCAGCTTGCACCGCCGGTGCAAACCGAGTCAATGTGGCCCAATGGTCAGCACGGGTATTGAAGAGCTCTAACCTCAAGGCCCGATTTTCACGGTCCTTATCCTCGAGCATCTCAGCAGTGGTGCGAGTCCGTGAATCCTCCTGAGTGGGGTCAGCATAGATAGCCTGGAGATACCCTTGTGCTCCCGGAAGTGATCCTGGCATATACCGGAAATCAGAGTCCCGAAATAGGCCAGACCTGACTCGCATGATGGTCATCATAGAGTAGGCGGCGTCCTGCACAGCCATCTCAATAGTAACCCCGAGTCCATAGGAGCAGTGAAGGGGCTCGGTGGATCCAGGATAAGATGGAAATA
>NC_041380.1:167683570-167695469 GCF_002162155.2 Triticum dicoccoides | reverse complement strand
GATGGAAATATCCTGACAGTGCAGAGATACTGGCTTTGATTAAAGTCTCGAAATTGCTCTTCGACCGTGTACTCAGGATACCAACGGTATCCAGCCTCAGTCATTACCCTGACCAACATGGCGGTATGGCCGGGTACATCTAGGCATCGAGTCAGGCGAACCACTTGATTGAGGTCGCGAGTGGCCATCTGAAAGCACAACCATAATGCAAAGGCATTAGAATTTCTAGCAAAATTTCGGCAGCATAACAGCTGTAAATGCTCAAGAAGGATTTTGAGACATTTGACAAAGGATTTCATACACACTCAACATCATCATATCAAAATTCTGAGTCCATCCTAACAACATAATGTGGTAGTAGAACTGAACTAGGCTTGTATCCATCAAACCTATAAGGTACTACTGATTAGTAACACGTGATCCTGATAGAGAGAATAGATCCTAGTTCCTTAACCCCCGGTGGAAGAATAGACTGACTCGGATCAGAATGTCATAAGATAAAGGAGTAAAAAGAGCCTTACGTTCCAACCCACAAACAATTCCCCTACATATAACTAAAGAATTTCTAGACTCAACATCGACCAGTTTGGCTTGGAGAACCTACAGGCAGTCCGGCTCTGATGCTAACGCTGTCAGGACCCCGACTCGATGCCACATAGGTCTAGCATGTAACACCTCATATTACTTTGCGGCCTCACGCACGGTATTCCCACGGGTGTCGCCTTACCTTTGCCCGGGACCGTTTGCGCCTTTTGGCACACGTATATGATAGTGTCGCTAGCACCCATATGATAAGGAGCCCGGGCTGACATGGCTAGTCGTAAAGCCAAAGTGGCACAGACTTACAGGGACAGGCATCCATGACCCAGCAACGAACGTGTCGGTCATCAGCAAGTGGGTCCGGGCTGAAGCACTGGGCTAGCAGGACTCCGGTAAACCGGGCTGTAGCGGGCTAACAGGACTCCGGTACTCAATGCGTGATATTTCCTCGAAGGGACAGACACAGGAACGAAGAAGGACACATGCCGGCCAGTCTAAGTGTTCCAGAGCAGTAGCAAGCTACCATGGCTCAGTGGTAACACTAGGAGACATTTCCCGGTAAGAGAGGCTACTAAAGATAAACAACTAGATAGTCAGACCCCACACATACCAAGCATTTCAATTATACACACAATATGCTCGACATGTGCAAATACAACAAGGCATCACAACATGACTCTACGACAGAAGTACTTTATTTAAGGCTCAGAGAGCCATACATAACATACACATAGGTACGGGTCACACGACCCAGCATTCAAGTCATACATGCAAGGTACTCAGCAAGACTTACATCAGATCCTACATACATGCACATTATCAAGAAGGGTTGGTGGAGTTGTTGCAGCAAGCCAGATTTGACTCTTGGCTAGGCTATCCTACGAGACTCCAACTTGAAATGGTTTTGCGCACACGAGTCCACTACTCACCACTTCAATACACTACCGAGGATCCACCTCCGTCTTCCTACGGAAGAGCCATCCTCGGCACTCACGCTTATCTTGAGGCTTTTAGTAGTTTCCATTTACTTGTCTATGAACTGTATAGGCAACCAAGTAGTCCTTTACCGCGGACGCGGCTATTCGAATAGATCATGTTAACCCTGCAGGGGTGTACCTCTTCATACATGTTTCCACCACTTAGCGTCTGCACACGACATGTGCTCGGTAGACTTCAAGCGAAAGCCGACGTGGGTGTAGACCACGACCTACCTAAACACCTAAGTCTCTAGTCCAGGTTTATCGCCTATTCGGGTTCCATCCATGAGGAGATCCGGCCGGAGTTTCGCTCACAGCCCCAAACGATGTGAACAGGGTTCCGTGACACCAAACGGGTGCCCGGTTT
Source organism: Triticum dicoccoides (assembly GCF_002162155.2). Classification (NCBI taxonomy): domain Eukaryota; kingdom Viridiplantae; phylum Streptophyta; class Magnoliopsida; order Poales; family Poaceae; genus Triticum; species Triticum dicoccoides. Next base: position 167,693,585 of record NC_041380.1, on the reverse strand, counting down.
ACCCGGCCACGTACCTACCGCATCACAGCCCACCCCTACGGTCAGCGCTGTCCACGGCCTCCAGTAGGCTACAAACACCAGAAACTACTTGCAACTCCTGGACAGAGGACTAGGGTGAATAAGAAGTCGAGCGGGGTCATATTTCAGGGCCCAATGCATGGTAGTAGTTGTATCTTAAATCACACATACAGATCTCAGTGCTTAAGGTCGGCTTCAATGAAACAACCCACCATGTACTCCTACATGGCCTTTCATCGATACCTTTACCAAATCGTGTTCACCACACCACTCTCATTACCGACATAATCATTTCACTCTAGCCCATCACCCAGATGAACCAGACCTGACATGACTCTAAGCATAGCAGGCATAGCAAGGTAGGAACAACACATACATATGGCTCAATCAACTCCTACACATGCTAGTGGGTTTCATCTAGTTACTGTGGCAATGACAGGTCATGCAGAGGAAGTGGGTTCAACTACCGTAGCACACAGCAGTTTGAAACGTGTTGTCCTAATGCAGTAAAAGAGAGCAGGAGCGAGAACATGGGATTGTATCGATATGATCAAATGGTTGGTTGCTTGCCTGATGGTTCGATGCACTGATACGGTTCTTCGTTAGGGTAATCACGGTACTCCTCGGAGGCAGAACCTGCCGCAAAGAACACCGACACACAACCATCACCAAACAATGTGCGACAATATGATGCATGCATGAAACATGGCAATATGAATGTGTTGGGCTAATGCAACTAAGACCAGAAGGGTTTGAACCAATTTGAACCAAAGATTCAAATTTCAAACTCATACATGGCCCTTTAAAGTGTTTTATCTTGTTCTGCATTAAACATCAAGTTAACTTGTTTAATCATGCATGAAAATAGTACAGATGGATAGATTGGATTTTTCTGATCATTTTTCATATATAACTTGTCTGATTTGGAGTTACAGATTAAAAGTTATGAATTTTTGAAGTTTAAACTATATTCTGGAATTTCCTATATTAAAATAAATCCAGAAAATCAATTACTGCGTCAGCCTGACGTCAGTGTGACATCAACAGGTCAACGGGACACGGTCCGGGTCAAACTTGACAGTGGGTCCCGCGTGTCAGTGTGATTAATTAAACTAAAATTAATTTAAACTAATCCTAATTAGTTAACAGGGCTGGGCCCCACCTGTCATTGACTCAGGGGAGTCAACCAGGGCCCACCCGTGGTCAAACCCGGGTCGGCTGCACCGGCGTTTAGCCGCCGGCGAGCCCGACGCGGCGGCGGAAGTGGTTTTTACCGTTCCGGCAACCAAACGAGCCGCGAAGGCCACCAGAGAGGAGCTGAGGACGAACCGCAGCTCTTGGTGGAGTCCGTTCGGGTCGGGGTGGCCGGAGTTGGCGCCGGCGACGACTTTGGCGGCCACCGGAGTTCGGCCGAAGTCGAACTTGACGCAAGAGGGGTCGGTGAGGTGCAGGGAGTAGCTAGTTAGGTGCTACGTGACGCGGTGAGCATGATGGACACCGTGGAGTGGCCGGAGGGTGACCGGGAGCACGTCGGCGACGAGCTCCGTGGCGGTGGGTGCGGTTGAGCTCCGGGAGGTCGCTACACGGCTCGGGAGCAAGAAAAGAAGGGAGGGGAAGATGGCTAAGCTCACGGGGAGTTCGACGAAGCCCTTGGTGCGGCCGGGGACGGACCGGAGTGACGACGGCGTTGAAGGGGATCTCCGGCGACGGCGGTTCGGTCGAGGTCGATGCGGTGGGCTCGGGCCTTGTGAGCGCTCGGGGCTCGGCTTGCTCGAAGGAGAGGAGGGTAGCGGAGCTCCTGGACACGGTGGCACGGCGTGGGGTTGACGGAGGGCGTGGCTACGGCGAGGGGGTGGCGGCGATGGCGTCGGCCATGGCGGGGGAGCGCGAGAGAGAGGGGTTGGGGGAGAATGGAGGTGTCCTGCGGGTTCACGGCGCTGCGTGGAGCTCATCCATCCAGCCCCGAGGCGAGGAGGTGGAGCAGGGCGGCAGCCAGCTGCGTGGCGCGCGCTGTGGTCGCCGTCGGGCACCTGCATGCCTGCCTGGCCGACAAGCAGCTCGCTGGAGCGGCGCTGGGCTGGGCCGGCAGGTGGGCCGGGTGTTGGCGCCAGGTAAGTTTTTCTATTTTTTTCTGTTTTCTGTTTTTTAATACTTCTGCAACTTTGTTGAATTAATAAAAATACCTAGGAAACTCCTAAAATCACCAAACTACTCCTGGTCCATAGTTGGACTATTTCCAACATGAAACATTTTAGTTTGGAGATATTTGAGCATTTAAATATTTTATATAATTTTAAATGCCCAAATTCAAATATTTATGATTTAATTCAAAAACCCTAAGATGTCCTAGGAAAATGTGCATCACTTTTGGCAGAGGTTCTGAACCAAGACAAAAATGATGGGCATTTTAGAAGGGCATTTCAGGTTCATTGAAAAAGTTTTTAGTAAACCCTAATTGGTTTCAGAGGGGGCTGGGGGTTCTGCCATCCCCATTTCAGGTTTCTGATGAAAGAATAAACATGATGCAACACTCTAATGCATGAACTAGCTAGGGTGTGACACAATGCATTTATTGGTTAGAGTTGATATGAGAATAGTAGTAGTAAGTGCTATGATAGAATATGAGTAGGCGTTGTCATAGCTGTTTTCCTCTCATTGTTACATGATGTTTGAACCATGACATACTGCTAGAATATAAAAGCCATTGGCTTATTTTTTTAAGTTGGGGTATGACTATGACCACGGCATTGCAATTCTCTGTCTATGATATGTGTCACTGTTATAATAATCTTAATTCTACACATACTCTGAACATGATTGTTTATTTTTGTCCTTTTGGTCTCCAATTTGAATTGTTGCAGCAGACGCAAATGCGCTGGCCTTCATGCTTCCAGGACCTAGAATCATACCAGCCGATGGGTGGTGGTTTATCGCTCGTTCAGCTCACGGCGGTCATTTGATGCTCATTCGCACATACCAAATTGACCAAACCATTACATCAAACCACATGCAGTACAATGCGTGGGGCGTTTGTGACATTGATGGCTATGGCTGCTTCGTGTTCGAGAAAGATCCCAGGTCTGTTGGGCCAGGCGTATTCAACTGGAGGCGGGTTTACAGCCTCGGCAACCACTCCTTGTTCCTCGGGCTCAATTATCCGATCATCCAACCAATCATCGACCATATCACCGGCGATGATTACTATGCTATGCAACTTCCATTCGCGAGGGGGGCTATGTTTACACATCATACCATGGGTTTCATGAATCACCATATCCAGAGATTCATCGACACAACTTCTTGCCAGATAATCTTCAGTGTGTGAAAGGCATCAAGCTTCCATGTGATGGATGGCTTTTGCAAACCCGACATGCGGCGATGTGGTTCATGCCAACAGCAAATATGCACAACTTGATTCGTGCTGATATCTAGACTGAGCCATGTATTCTGCTGCTGTAGCACGACCCTCTTTTGTTGGATATTATGTATTGTTGTTAGTTTGAAGCACTCCTCTGGTTTGAAGGATAGATACCTTTTTGGGATCAAGTGCATCCTAACTCACCTGCGTAGGATGTACTGATAATGATGATGGAGATGCTGTGCAGAAGCCATATATATATCCTTTAGGCTTCAAGTGCGTACTTGTTAGTTAAACTTATGTATAAATTTTGACACTAAATACGACTAGTAAGTAGTACAGTAGCAGTATTAGTATACGTCGGTCAAATTATTCATCATGTCCACACATTGAATTGACGTGACAACACGCTGCGCGTGAGGTGACACAAGAATCCTGGCGGCGTGTTCGGGTATTCTGGACTTCAGATTTGGAGTACCACTTATCTGTCGAAATCTTTCATCATTCACTTAAAACAGTCGATTGATCATACATTGAGTACCATATAACTGGAATTACCGATGCAAGTCGAAGAAGGATTGGCCCGTGCTGCCGGCTAGCGTCAAGTTCGATCCCACGGATCAGGAGCTGATCGAGCACCTTGAGGCCAAAGTGAGTGCTGACAGCGCGAGATTTCGGTCTCTCATCGATTTGTTCATACCAACCATCGACAGCGAGCACGACATATGTTACACCCAACCTGAGAAACTTCCAGGTAAGACATCGATCGGCCGTCTACTTGCACAAACATATTCCTTTGTTTATAGCTCTAATTTTCTTTTTAGACGTAGACCTGGTGAAGCAATTACAATTTGACAGTTAATAAAAAGTGAAACAACTGCAACATGCCAAAGATGTTATGAAAATGCCAACTAGGTACACTAAAACCTGTATTCCACAATACTATAGGTATCACATTGAGTGGCCTATGGAAGCATTTTTTCCAGCGCAATTCCAGGGCGTTCAAAAGGGGCGCGTGGACGCGTCACAAGATACAGTCGGGGTGCGGCATGCACGCGATGTGGCACAAGACCGGCAATACCTTGCCGGTGATGGTCAATGGCCGGCAGACGGGCAGCAAAAAAGGTTCTGGTGCTGCACACCAACAAGAACTTCGACCAGCAGAGGACCAACTGGGTGATGCACCAGTACCACCTCAGGGACCTGGAGCAAGAGAAGGAGCGGGAGATGGGCAAGATTTTCTACCAAACGAACACTAGGGATAGGAGTAAAAAGATTATAAGTTAGTTTCGTATTGGTAGTTGTACTACCTTGTCGTCCGCAAGTTGGTATTGTTGTTAATGATCTTTTGGTATGAACTTGCATTTGCTTCCAACCATCATGCCGAGGGTCGACGTGGATATAAAGCTGAATCATTTGTTTTGAAACGAATTTTCAGGCACCTGATATTTATTTGATGGGTAGCATAAGAACCCACCGTTCAAATTCCCAGTTCTCCAATTTTTTCGAAACAAGTGCATGCACTTATTATCACGATAAAAAAACAATATACGTGCTGCATCCTAGTTATCAGTCTGTACTTGCAGAATTCTCTCGTTTATTGAGCACGTATATTGTTTTTTCAGGTCGAGCAAGTTTCAACTGGGTTGTAGATTGCCCAGGGTTGTTTTGTTTTTAATAGGCCCAACCCATGACGACAACGGGGCACAAAGATCCAGCAGGTATCTACTGGCCTCTGGCCTGCCAGCGTTAGTTATATTTTGTCTTACAACATCCGCAGGCAGTTTTTTTACTGAATCAAACACACAGCCCAATTCTATTTTCCTCTTGAAACGCATGTCCTACATCCGCTTTCTAATCTCTACCTATAGTTTTACTAGTTCATATACACGTATCATTATATTGAAAACACATAAAATTCCCTTTTCATATTTACATCCTTATTTTTGTTGTTTTTTCCCACCCAGCGCTGATTTTTTTTCCACTGATTTTCCCTTAAACCAACTAAATTGTCCCACGTCTTATTTGCTTACAAAAACAAAATGATTTTTTTGGCAAATCAATAAGTTCTTAAAAATGTTATCATTTCGGGATTACAACAGTTCGGACTCCACCAAAATATGCAAAATAAGGTTGGACTTTTTGACCGTGGTCCTCGGCAGAAAATGGGCTGTAATAAATTACTTAAGAATTAGCAAATGGGCTGCAAATTATAAAAAATAGCAAATGGGATTTATGTTGTCTGCCACAGATTTGGAGGCTGACTTGTGGGCCTACTAAGTTCATGCGTACACAAGGTTTCTCAAAAAAGAAACTTAGTCAACAATCAACTCTACCAGCGTCAGACCGTTAGATGTCAATCTAACAGCAATCGTGCTTCTTCAGTCTCTGATCTTCCTGCCCCAGCCGCCCAAACTAGTGCCGTCGGAACCGCCTGCTCCCGCCTCCCGTGGCCGGCAGTGCTGCCGGGAAGGCCTCACGGCCCCATCATACTCGCATCCCTGGCCTGTCTATCCCTCTACTCACCCACACCTCCTGTTATTTTCTGGCGATGACAGCTGAACCAGTCAACCCTCGTACTCTCCACCGCATGGGCAGCCACTGCCATGTCTTCCCCGGCTCCGTGTCGTTCCCTTCGTAGGCCTCGCCGTCGTCCACCGCCCTGGTGCTCTTGGCGTGGCATGGTCAATGATGTCCATCCAACGGCCATAGTGCTTCTTCAACCTCTGATCTTCTTGCCCCAGCCGCCCAAAGCAGCGCCGGTCGTGCCGCATGCTCCTGCCTCCCGTTGCCGGCTGTGCTGCTGCAGAGGCCTCACCGTCCCCATACTACTCCCACCGCTGGCCAGGCCATCCCTCCACTCACCCACTCCCCATGTTATTCTGCGGCAACGGCAGCCTCACACCGTAGCAGATCCAGTGAACCCTCGTACTCCTCTCTGCGTGGGCATCCACTGCCACGTCTTCCCCGGCTCCACGTCGTCCCCTTCCTAGGCCTCACCGTCGTCCACCTTCGTGGTGCTCTCGGCGCGGCGTGGTCAATGTGGTCAATGACCGACTTTCATCGGAAGAGTACTGTACGTGGAGAGGCTGACAGCTGGGTCCACGGCAGCTGCAAGGAAGTGCCTCATTATTACGCGCAAAATAATTATTCCTCCACCTAACAGCGGGGACCCACCGGACGGGCCACCAGTATTTCATGGAAAAAACGTTTCCCCCCTGACTGCTGGGACCCACCGGACGGGCAACTGTATTTCGCGAAAAAAACGTTTGCCCCTGACTGCTGGGACCCACCGGACGGACCACCGTATTTCGCGAAAAAATGTTCCCCCCCGCTGTCAGCTCGGACCCACCGGAAGTGCCTCCTTATTACGCATAGAAAATGAATACTCCCCCTGCTAGCTGGGACCCAACCTGATGGGAGGCTGACTTGTGGGCCTACTAAGTTGACGAGGATTGAGGGCTTTGTCAACTAAGTCAATATGAACGATTCTAGCTCCAGTGACCATACGATGTCCATCCAACGGCCGTAGTGCTTCTTCAACCTCTGGTCTTCTTGCTCCAGCCGCCCAAAGTTGCACCGGTCGTGCCGCGTGCTCCTGCCTCTCGTGGACGGCTATGATGCCGCGGAGGCCTCACCACCCCCTACTACTCCCACCGCTGGCCCATGCTATCCCTCTACTCACCCACACCCCCTGTTATTCTGTGGCGACGGCAGCCTCACGCCGCAGCCGAACCAGTGAACCCTCGTACTCCTCTCCGCGTGGGCATCCACTGCCGTGTCTTCCCCGGCTCCGTATCATCCCCTTCGTAGGCCTCGCCGTCGTCCACCGCCTTGGTGCTCTCGGCACGGCGTGGTCAATGTGGTCAACGACCGACTTCCATCGGAAGAGTACTGTACGTGGAGAGGCTAACAGCTGGGTCCACGGCCACAACCCAGTTTTTTTGTGATTTGCCAAGTAAGTCACTTTGTTAGGCCTGTTGGGCTGGAAATCTTTCAAGACGAGGAGAGCTTCATACGGCTGGCCGAGAAAATGTCCCATCAGTAATGAGAAATGGGTTGCACATTTTTAAAACACATCAAACCGGCAATTAGTTTAAAATATCTTCTTTTTTTTCATTTCGAGATTTTAAATTACATTAATTTTTATGCGTTGAGAATTTGTTGGATTTTATATTGATATATATATATATATATATTTAAATTAGTTTGAATGTGAGGCGAAATTTCGGGATTAAAAACAGTTCGGACAGCACCGAAATATGCAAAATTTCGTTAATTTTTTAACCGTGGCCACAATATGGGCTGTAATGCTAACAAAAAGAATATGGGCTCCAAAAAAACCTTAAGAATTAGCAAATGCGTTGTAAATAATTAGAAATAATAGCAGACGGGCTGTATGCTATTTTCCATAGATTTGAGGCTTTCCTAAAAAACAGGTTGACGCACAAGCAGTGACTGTTGGATGTCCATCGAACGGCCGTCGTGCTTCTTCAATCTCTGCTCTTCCTGCTCCAGCCGCTCAAACAAGCGCCGATGGGACTGCCTGCTCCCTCCTCCCCGCGGCCGGCTGTGCTGCTGCGCAGGCCTCACCGCCCCACCGTACTCCCATCGCTGGCCTAGCCATCCCTCTACTCACCCACACCTGCTGTTATTCTCCGGCGACGGCAGACGAACCAGTAAACCCTCGTACAGTCGTACTCCCCTCCGCGTGGGAAACAACTGCCGAGGCTTCCCTGCCTCCGTGTTGTTCCCTTCCTAGGCCTCGCCGTCGTCCACCGCCCTGGTGCTCTCGGCGTGGCCTGGTCAACATGGTCAACGACCGACATGCATCTGAAGTGGACTGTACATGGAGAGGCCGACAGCTGGGTCCACGGCCGCACGCAAGGAAATGCCTCCTTATTACGCGCAAAATAATGATTCCTCCACCTGACATCAGGGACCCACCCAAAGGGCCTCTGTATTTCACGAAAAAAATGTTACCGCCGCTGACAGCTTGGACCCACCAGCTATATCTTCGCACGCAAGGAAGTGCCTCCTTATTATGCTAAAAAAATGAATACCCCCTGCTAGCTGGGACCCACCTTGGTGGGAGGCTGACTTGTGGGCCTACTAAGTTGACGGGGACGGAGGGCTTTGTGAACTTAGTCAATATGCACGATTCTAGCACCAGTGACTGTACGATGTCCATCCAACGGCCGTAGTGCTTCTTCAACCTCTGGTCTTCTTGCTCCAGCCGCCCAAACCAGCACCGATCGTGCCTCGTGCTCCTACCTCCCGTGGCCGGCTGCGATGCGGTGGAGGCCTCGCCGCCCCCTACTACTCCCACCGTTGGCCAGGCCATCCCTCTACTCACCCACACACCCTGTTATTCTGCGGCGACGACAGCCTCACACCGCAGCGAACCAGTGAACCCTCGTACTCCTCTACGCGTGGGCATCCACTGCCGCGTCTTCCCTGGCTCCGCGTCGTCCCCTTCCTAGGCCTCGCCATCGTCCACCGCCCTGGTGCTCTCGGCGCGGCATGGTCAACGTGGTCAAGGAACGGCTTCCATCGGACGTGGACTGTACGTGGAGAGGCTGACAACTGGGTCCACGGCCGCAGCAAGGAAGTGCCTCCTTATTACGTGCAAAATAATCATTCCTCCACCTGGCAGCGGGGACCCACCGGACGGGCCACCGTATTTCGCCCCCCTGACTACTGGGACCCACCAGCTTCATCTTCGCACGCAAGGAAGTTCCTGACAGCCGGGACCCACCTGGTCGAAGCGTACATAGCGTTGTCATTCTGGTCGAGAACGTGTACGTACATATATACTGGTCGATGTAGAGGCACGCACGTGTCGTGGTAGAGGCGCGCACGTAGCATGTACACGTACGTACAACGGCCAGGGTGCAAGAAAGAAAATATGGCCACGTATGTGTACATACGGGCGGGGTCTCGAATGCCTACTCGCGCATACGTACGGCCAGGGCTCGTGTACATGGCTGGGTCGGAATGGAGAAACATCGTCGTCGTCGTGTTCATGGGGAGGCAACAGAATGCGTCGTGTTCATGGGGAGGCAAAAGAATGCGTCGTGTTCATGGGGAGGCAACAGAATGCGTCATGTTCATCGGGAGGCAATGGAACGGGTGGGAGCCAACTGGCTGGGTCGGAACGGAATGCGTGGTCGTGTTTATCGGGAGGGCTTGGACGGAACAGGCAATGGAAACGAGGCCTGGCATACCGCAAAACGGAGGAAATGGCTTTGTGTTCGATTGGCCACGTTCGAAACGGGATCCTGTTGATCGGGAGGGGTCTGGCGTACCGCAAAACGGAGGAAACAGACCTCCTACGGTCAAAACAGGGGTCCTGTTGATAGGGAGGGGTGTGGCGTACCACAAAACGGACGAAACAGACTTGTGTTGGAGCGCTACGGTCGAAACAGGGGTCCTGTTCATTGGGAGGGGTGTGGCGTACCGCAAAACGGGACTCCACGGGATACTGTTCATCTCCACCGTCGACCTCCTCCAGCCTCCACGGGCTCCTGTTCATCCAGCCTCCACGGGCTCCTGTTCACCCAGCCTCCACCGCGCGCTACTCCACTGGCTACTGTTCAACCACCCCTCCACCATCTCCTGTTCATCCAGCCCTCCACA
>NC_041380.1:167643983-167683236 GCF_002162155.2 Triticum dicoccoides | reverse complement strand
AGGGTCCTGTTCAACCACCCCTCCACCGTCTACTGTTCATCCAGCCCTCCACACCACGGGGTCCTATTCATCCACCCCTCCATGGGCACCCCTCCACCATCTACTGTTCATCCAGCCCTCCACCACACCACGGGGTCCTGTTCATCCAGAGGCAACACCACCGCTCACTGTTCATCCACCCCCCCCACAACGCTCACTGTTCATCCCATCGATCGGCTTCAGTTAGCAGCAGTAGCGAAGGAATCGCTCGATCGGGTTCAGTTAACAGCCATCGATCGATCGCTCGGGTTCAGTAACACGTAGCGTGCAGTGCAATCGCTTGGGTTCAGTTAGAGCCCAACGCCTCGCTCGGGATCAGTTAGAGCTAAAGCCTCGCACACACGTGCGTACGTGTACGAGAGAAACGCGCATCGCTCGGCCCCCGACCTCCCACCGTAACCGGGAACTCCCCAAAATTTTCCTCCCCCTCACTTCTACCACAGTTTTTTCCGTCATGGACGGCCCAAAGAATGTCATGCAGCTGCGTCTCCCGCCCGCCCAGGACGAAAAGCCCATTTTCTGTCATGATTTTTTGTCATAGAAGTAGGAGCCCACCACATCTATGATGATACCGAGTTTTGTCACAATTATCGTCATAGAAGTGTCATATGTATGACAGATTTTTTTTTCGTTCGGCCCAAAATGTAAGGATGTGTCTTTTTTTTGTAGTGTTTGTCCGTAGCATTTTGAGGGGTCCACTTTCTAATCCATGCCATGCCAATCATTGAGCTTTCCTGAAATATTTATCTTGAAATAGCATTAGCCCAATGAGCTATATGTTGTTAGGAATTACCAAAACCACCTAGGGATAGTTGCACTTTCAATATTTGAATTTTCTCAAATATTGAAACAAGGATCAGTTTGGTTTTAATTATTTTTCTCTCCGAAAATATTTCATATTAAAATATATGAGAGGAGATAATATGACTTCTCAAAAGTAATTGAAATATTGGAGGAAAATTACTAAAATCAAATAAATTATTATATTTGGATTTTATCGCTATTTTGTTTGAATTAGAAAAAATATGCATTTCTCAAAGTTGCATTTTTAGGCCAAGAAAATGTTCACTTTGTTCTAAATATTCTATTTAGACGGTGAAAATTTGTTTTGGCATTTTTAGATTTTTATTTTATGTTTTAGGATTTTTCCGGCAGAATCTATTTTTTAGAAAGTCAACCGACCTAAACAGGCCGTGACAGACCCGGACTCCTGCCGAGAGTGGCTTTATAAGCCGACCGCCCGAGGCCCCCAGCCCACCAAGCCGCCCCGAACCCTAACCCTAGCGCGCCTGTGCCGCTTGCCGCCGCTGCCGTTCGCCGGACCCGCCCTCGTTTTTTTTCTCGGTTTAGGTAAAAACCCTTCGTTTTTTTGAAAACTCTAGATGAGTTTTTTTATTTTTATCGCTTCGGTTTTCGAGGGCTTATTATTTAGCGGACGTTCGTCTGTTCATTCGTTCTAACGAACACTATTCGCCGGTTAGGTTCAGACAGCGAACGTTCGTTCGTTAGTATTTTCATTTTATTTTATTTTTGGCTACGGACCTATCCACGATTATTTTTATCGCAGATTAGCCCCTGATCTTCAAACGCATGCCGTTTCTTAACCGTTTGTGCAAATCCAGTGGAACCAACGCCAAAATCTTCGTCTCAAAACCCTCTTTCTACTTAATCAACTTGAACAAGGTTTTGACAATTTTAAAATTTGGTTTCAAGCAGATTTTTTTGAAGTTCTTTTGACCGTAGTTTCAGTTTCGTAGCTCTGATTTGATTGATTATTTTGCAGATCGAATCTCTTCAGTTGAGTTTTCAGATTTGATCTTCTTATTCAGGATTTACACGTGCATCTATGCTTGCGTGCTTATGTATGCTATTGTTTGTTTGCGCTAGAATTCTCGGAGTGTGCAGCGTGCTACTACGAGTCACTAGGTTTTGTGGATCATCAGCAAGGCAAGTAACACTTTGATCATATCCCTTTTAATTACTTTTAGTTGGGATTGAGATGGGGATTTACCATTCTCAATGTTTTTCCATTACCATGATAGTTAAATAAAATATATTGCATTGTTGTAGGGAAAATTGGCTTTTCGCACAAACATTATAACCATTGAGCCTCCACCAGCCATATATGCATGTAGTGATAGCATTTACTTGTTCATTACTCTACTGTGTTATCTTGCCAGCATATTCCATGTGCTGACCCGTTTTGGACTGCAACATATCATGTTGCAGACTTTTCAGACGAAGAGTAAGGTGCGCTAGGTCGTTTATCGTGCACTCAGCTATGTCGTTGGAGTTGATGGACTCACTATATCTTCCAAGCCTTCCGCTGTTATCTTACTTAGATGGCCTTAAGCCATATTTATTGTAGTAACTCTTTTGAGACATTCGATGTAATAAGTGTGTGATTGCTACTCTGTTATAAATCCTTCAAGTATTATGTGTGTCAGCATTACCGATCCAGGGATGACACTTATGCATAGAGATTTGACCGTTTGAGGTCGGATCGCTACAAGATGGTATCAGAGCACACACTGAATGTAGGACGACCACTAAGTTGAGCCATAGGTTGCTCTTCTCTACTCATTTTTGACTCCTCTCCATCTTCTAGTCTATAGGATGGCGGACACAAGGAATAAGTTTACACAGCCGGATGAAGACACACCTTTTGGACGACACTTGAAGGTAGTCACTAGGTACCTGAACATTGGAATATCAAGCTTCACCGGGACCTACACCGCCACTTTACCAGAAGAGGAGCGATGGATGATTTGAGTTCGAGTTCCCAGAAGAACATTTCACGCCAGTCACTGAGCCCATATAGTTTTCCTTTGATGCACCAACCTGGAGTCTAGGGAAGAGCATGGCAGCCAACATCACCATAGGACGCATCAGCGAAGTTTATCACAAGGATCTTAAGGACACTATCTACCAGATATGTGGGCATTGAGATGAGCAATGGGAGATGATCAGCACCAGGAAGGACAGGTCCATTGCACCCTTCATCCAGGAGTTAAATCATCACATTCATCGCCAGGAGAACCAGATGTGCTTAAGCATGATAGATCTGAAGAAGTTGATGACTAGGAACATGGAGCTGGAAGAGGAACTCAAGTCTACACGCAATGGATATGAGGAGGAAATCATCATACTAGATGAGAAGAATAACGACCTGACAAGGAAGCTAGGAGTATTCATGGGAGACCCTGCGCCAGGAGGAGATGATGACCACCCCAAGGACTACATCATCATCGACGACACCGACTCCGACCCCAGTGATGATGATTATGAAGACAAAGCTGGAGCAGATATCATGGAATCTTCTACCGATCAAAATTTCTAGTAGACCACCATCTTATTAGTAGTATTCCCCCATGTATATAGTAGTAGTCCGAGCACTGTAACGATAGTCAGATCGATTGTATGCCCTTGCTTGATATTGTTTTGGAGTGATATTGATTGTGTTTGTCACATGCGCATATGGGTAGTGCCTTCTCATTAGACCTCATTCTATTCTAATCTCTCCCCTCTAAAACCCACCAGATGCCTCTGAGACGTGACCCCGGATTTGCCTTCCCACCGGAGCTCACTTAGTTGATCCAATAGTAGAATACACTGATGCAGTTGCTAGTTCAGAACCAAGGCAACAACAACAAACAATAACAAAAACAACCCACCACCACCACCTCCTGTTGACAACTTAGCCCATTTTCTGAGGTTACAACCACCGGTGTTTTCAAGTAGCACTGAGCCCATAGTTGTGGATGACTGGCTACGCAGGATTGGAAGGGAGTTAACCACTGCAGGATGCACAGATGCTGAGAAGGTGCGTTTTGCCGCACCCCAATTGGATGGACCTGCAGCCGCATGGCGGGAGAATTACACAACCACTTTCCCCATAGCCAATGTTACTTGGGAGTAGTTTCAGCAAGCATTCCGCACTGCTCATGTCTCGACTGGAGCTATGAGCATGAAGAAGCGTGAGTTTCACAACTTACGCCAGGGCAACCGTACTGTAGGGTAGTACGTGGAGGAGTTTAGCAAGCTAGCTCGTTATGGCCCAGATGACCGATGCCGCAAAACAGGAGAAGTTTATGGAAGGGCTGAATGATGAGATTAGTATGCAGTTAATGGTGGCAACATTCAATAACTACCAGGAGTTGGTAGATAAGGCTCTTATGATTGAAGGGAAGCAGCAGTAGATTGAGAGTCGCAAAAGGAAGTATGGACAAGGGAAATACAATTTAGGAGCTCAGCAGAAACCCCGTTTCACCCCGAACTCGGGAGGATTTACCCATAACCATGGATGCCACACTTTACAATGGAGGAAGTTCGCGTAACCACAATGGCCCTAGGAATGGAAATGGGAGTGGAGCAAGCAGTCAGAACCGCTCTAACCCAAGCCCGCCCGCCAAGAAGGACCAAAGCCATGTTACTTGTTTCAAGTGCGGGAAGACTGGACACTATGCCAATGAGTGCCCTTAACTCAAGAATGGAAGTGGCAATGGAAGCTCTGGAAAGAAGCCCAACCCTTTCAACAAGTAACAAGTGAACCACGTGAACTTGGAGGAGGTTGAGGAGCAGCCAAATGCAGTTATCAGTAAGTTTTGGTTAAGTCATTTACTGCAATAGTTCTTTTTGATACTGGTGCATTGCATTCATGCATATCAAGGGGATTCGTGGAGAAGTATAAGTTTCCCGCCAAAGTTCTTAAGACACCTATGTTAGTACGCTCACCCGGAGCGGAGTACATGGCAAGTAGTGGATGTTTTTAGATGCCATTGACCATAGGTAGGCATGTTTTCCCCTCAGACTTAATAATTTTGGAATCACAAGGATTGGATGTGATACTCGGTATGGATTGGCTATCAAAGTATGGAGGAAACATTGATTGCGCCAGTAGGTCAATCCTACTCACCACACCGGAGGGAAAAACGATTAAGTATGTATCCAGGCATACTCCTAAGAGTACTCACGTAAATTCCCTCACAGTAGTTGTTCAGGAAGAAGTGCCTGTAGTAAAGGATTTCCCAGATGTATTTCCAGAGGAACTACCAGGCATGCCCCCAGATCGAGACATTGCGTTTTTATAGAGTTATTACCAGGCACCGGACCAATATCAAAGAGACCATACCGGATGCCCGCAAATGATCTGGAGGAGATTAAGAAACATATTAAGGTGTTATTGGAGAAAGGTTACATTCGATGAAGTTCGTCACCATGGGGAGCCCCAGTGCTCTTGGTTGAGAAGAAGGATAAATCTCTAAGAATGGTTGTTGATTATCATGCATTGAATGGAGTGACAATCAAGAACAAGTACCCACTGCCGATGATCAATGATTTTTTTGACCAGCTGCAAGGAGCTAAAATCTTTTCCAAGATCGATCTTCGATCAGGATACCACCAGCTGAAGATTCGAGAACACGATATACCTAAGACAGTTTTCACCACAAGGTACCGGCTATATGAGTATATAGTTATGTCATTCGGATTGACTAACGCCCCTGCCTATTTCATGAGTATGATGAACAAGGTGTTTATGGAGTTCTTGGATAAGTTCGTTGTGGTGTTCATTAATGACATTTTGGTATACTCGAAGAATGAAGAAGAGCATAAGGAGCATTTCTGTTTAGTTCTCGAGAAGCTTAGAGAACATCAGTTATACGCCAAGTTCGGCAAATGTGAGTTTTCGTTGAAGGAAGTTGGATTCCTTGGACATGTTATATCAGGAGAAGGTATAGCAGTAGACCCTACTAAGGTTCAGTCAGTCACTGAGTGGTTGTCACCCACCTCAGTTGGAGAGATCCGCAGTTTTCTAGGACTCGTGGGATATTATTAGAGATACATTGAGAATTTCTCTAAGATTGCAAAGCCCATGACCGAGTTGTTGAAGAAGGACACCAAGTTCAAATGGACAGATGAATGTGAGGAAAGTTTCCAGGAGTTAAAGAAATGATTGACTACAGCCCCAATGCTGATTCTGCCAGATATACGTAAGGATTTCCACGTGTATTGTGATGCGTCTCGTTTAGGACTTGGAGATGTGCTTATGCAAGACGGAAGAGTTGTTTCATATGCCTCATGACAGCTTCGACTGCATGAATTGAATTATGCCACACATGATTTGGAGTTAGCAGCCATAGTGCATGCACTCAAAACCTGGCGACATTTTCTTATTGGAAACCATTGTGATGTGTACACGGATCATAAGAGTTTGAAGTACATTTTCACGCAGAAGGAGTTAAATCTCAGGCAAAGGAGATGGTTGGAGCTTACAAAGTATTACAATATGAAGTTGCACTATCATCCAGGCAAGGCCAATGTCATAGCAGACGCTTTAAGCCGGAAGGGTTACGCCAATACCCTCGTAGGCGGAGGATTGCCAACAGAGTTAGCTGAAGATCTCAGGGAGCTACGTTTGGAGATAGTCCCTAGAGGTTTTGTTGCAGCATTGAAAGTTCAGTCGACATTATTTGGAAAAATTCGAGAAGCTCAGAAGGATGATAAGGAAATTGCTGATATAAAGGAGAAGATGAGCAAGGGGAAGGCCAAAGGATTTCATGAGGATGAGCACGACACCTTGTGGTTTGAGGACCGTTTTTATGTACCCAATAATGAAAGATCAGGAAGTTGATACTTCAGGAGGCTCATGCCTCGCCATACTCGATACACCCAGGAAAGACCAAGATGTATTTGGATTTGAAGGAACGTTTCTGGTGGATTGGTAGGAAGAAGGATATTGCCGAGTATGTAGCCGTATGTGATGTATGTCAGAGAGTGAAGGCGGAACATCAGAAGCCAGCAGGATTACTGCAGCCTATGCCGATACCCGAATGGAAGTGGGGTAAGCTTGGCATGGATTTTATAACCGGATTACCCAGGACACGATCGGGATATGATTCTATTTGGGTAGTAGTGGATATCTTGACCAAAGTGGCTCACTTTATCCCCATGAAAACCACCTATACCAGTGCGAAGTTGGCCAAGATATACATGACCAGGATCGTATGTCTGCATGGAGTTCCAAGGACTATTGTATCAGATAGAGGAACACAGTTTACTTCAAAGTTTTGGCTCCAGCTGCACCAGACTTTGGGCACCAGGCTAGAGTTCAGTACATCTTTTCATCCGCAGACAGATGGACAGATCGAGAGAGTCAATCAGATTCTGGAGGACATGTTGAGAGCTTGTGCGCTCGATTATGTATCTAGTTGGGATGATAATTTGCCCTACGTAGAGTTCTCTTACAACAACAGTTATCAAGCTAGTCTAAAGATGGCCCCTTTCGAAGCTTTGTATGGAAGGAGGTGCAGAACGCCGTTGATGTGGGATAAAGTTGGAGACCGTCAGTTGTTTGGACCAGATTTGATCCAAGAGTTAGAACAGAAGGTTAAGCTGATTCGGGATAGACTAAAGGTAGCTCAGTCCAGACAGAAGAGCTATGCAAACTCGAAACACAAGGAGGTAGTATATGAAATCGGAGACAGAGAATATCTTCGTGTGTCACCTCTGCGAGGAGTTAAACGTTTTGGAGTTAAGGGAAAGTTAGCCCCGAGATTTCTAGGACCATACCGAATTTTGGAATGTATGGGAGAAGTGGTCTACAAGTTGGAGTTACCTGAAGGACTGTCAGGAGTTCATGATGTGTTTCATGTTTCCCAGGTGAAGAAGTGGCATGCTGAGATGGCAAATATTCGTCTGAGAGATATAGTGCCCTTGGAAGCAATTCACTTGGATAGTGATCTGACCTATGAGGAGAAACCTGTTAAGATTCTCGAGTTTGCCAGCCGAGTTACATGTAGTAAGGTTATCAAGTTTTGCAAAGTTCACTGGAGCCACCATACCGAGGATGAAGCTACCTGGGAACGAGAGGATGATCTACTGAAAGACCACCCACACCTATTTTGTAGCCAACCCGAATCTTGAGGGCGAGATTCATCTTAAGGGGGGTAGGTTTGTAACATCCCAAATTTTCAATTTGGAATGTTATACATATAACATCATATTGCATATCATATTCTCTCGCATTTCGTTTTGCGATCCTCGAAATTCTAAGCAACTCAAGGACCCACGGAGAGAGTTGGGGATTTTATTGTTTTCATATTTGAATTTTCTGAAATATTGAAACAAGGATCATTTTGGTTTTAATTATTTTTCTCTCTGAAAATATTTCATATTAAAATATATGAGAGGAGATAATATGACTTCTCCAAATTAATTGAAATATTGGAGGAAAATTATTAAAATCAAATAAATTATTGTATTTGGATTTTATTGCTATTTTATTTGAATTAGAAAAATATGCATTTTTCGAAATTGCATTTTTAGGCTAAGAAAATGTTCACTTTGTTATAAATATTCTATTTAGACGGTGAAAATTTGTTTTGGCATTTTTAGTTTTTTATTTTATTTTTTTAGGATTTTTCCGGCGGAATCTGTTTTTTTAAAGTCAACCAACCTAAATGGGTCATGACCGACCCGGACTCCTGCCGGGCGTGGCTTTATAAGCTGACCGCCCGAGGCCCCCCAGCCCACCAAGCCACCCCGAACCCTAACCCTAGCGCGCCCGCGCCGCTCGCCGCCGCTAGAGCTGCCATCATCGGTCGCCGGACCCACCGTCGTTTTTTTCTCGGTTTAGGTAAAAATCGTTCGTTTTTTTAAAACCCCATATGCGTTTTTTATTTTTATCGGTTCGGTTTTCGACAGTTTATTATTTAGCGGACGTTCATCCGTTCATTCGTTCTAACGAACGCTATTCGCCTGTTTGGTTCAGACAGCGAACGTTCGTTCGTTAGTCTTTTTCTTTTTATTTTGTTTTCAGCCAGGGACCTATCCGCGATTATTTTTTATCGCAGATTAGCCCCTGATCTTCAAACGCTCGCCGTTTCTTAAACGTTTGTCCAAATCCAGTGAAACCAACGCCAAAATCTTCATATCGAAACCCTATTTCTATTTAATCAACCTGAACAAGGTTTTGACAATTTTAAAATTTGGTTTCAAGCAGATTTGTTTTCGAAGTTCTTTTGACCGTAGTTTCAGTTCCATAGCTCCGATTCAATTGATTCTTTTTGCGGATCGAATCTCTTCAGTTGAGTTTTCAGATCCGATATTCTTAATCAAGATTTACCCGTGCATCTATGCTTGAGTTCTTATGTATGCTATTGTTTGTTTGCGCTAGAATTCTCGGAGAGCGCAGCATGCTACTACGAGTCACTAGGTTTTGCGGATCATCAGCAAGGCAAGTAGCACTTTGATCATATCCCTTTTACCCCGTTTTTATGCATTAGTTACAACCCTCAAACATTGCATGAGTAGGATCTCTTAACTTGTGGGTTTGGGAAGTAGATGATGAGGTAGAACCTATTACCCTTTTTATTATCAAACCCTGGGAGTTACTTCTACGTTATGCTTATATCGCCATGCTATGCTCATAGACGTGGATTGGGTTTGAGAGTATCCATGACAGATGTGAGATTATTAATTAATGGTTTACTTAAGGTGGCTACTGAAACACACATCTGGGTGGATTGGTTGCGGGCACCCGGGGATATACCAGTGCTGTCCTTTTTGGTTAGCCACCCAGGCTCAAAGGGATCATAAGATTATTCATGATGGAAACTTCCGTGTGCAGCCACAAGCCATTATGGGCTCTGGCATAGTTGAGTAAGTTGTGGGAAACCATTCCATGATGGGCTAGCAGATGTAGGGGATTGTAGGTGTACCGGCCTATCAATCGGCTAACGGGACCTCTTCGGAAATACTATGTCTCGGTCATTCATTTCTCAAACACCATGCAGTGCGAGAAATACCACAGAGGAGATCGATTCTTGTGGGGAAAAGTGCGCAGACCTCTGCAGATTGTACAAACTAATCATGATTAGCTGTGTCCCCGGTTATGGACATCTTGAGTATCTGGATCTTGGATTATCATGTGGATTTCATCACTCTAAATAAATTTGTTGGGATGTTAATTACTTTTAATTGGGATTAAGATGGGGATTTACCATTCTCAATGTTTTTCAACTACCTTGCCAGTTAAATAAAATATATTCCTTTGTTGTAGGGAAATATTGGCTTTTTGCAAAAACATGATAATCATAGAGCCTCCAGCAGCCATATATGCATGTAGTGATTGCATTTACTTGTTCATTGCTCTACTGTGTTATCTTGCCAGCATATTCCATGTGCTGACCCATTTCGGGCTGCAACATATCATGTTGCACACTTTTCAGACGAAGAGTAAGCTACGCTAGGTCATTTGTCATGCACTCAGCTATGCTGTTGGAGTTGATGGACTCACTATATCTTTCAAGCCTTCCGTTGTTATCTTACTTAGATGGCTTTAAGGCATATTTATTGTA
Source organism: Triticum dicoccoides (assembly GCF_002162155.2). Classification (NCBI taxonomy): domain Eukaryota; kingdom Viridiplantae; phylum Streptophyta; class Magnoliopsida; order Poales; family Poaceae; genus Triticum; species Triticum dicoccoides. The sequence continues at coordinate 167,672,839 of NC_041380.1, read as the reverse complement.
ATAAGTTCTCTTTTGAAACATTCGATGTAGTAAGTGTGTGATTGCTACTCGGTTATAAATCCTTCAAGTACTGTGTGTGTCAGCATTACCGATCCAGGGATGACACTTATGCACAGAGATTTGACCGTTTGAGGTCGGATCGCTACAATGGTAAAGTAATATTTTTGGTATTTTTGGTTTATGGAACGGAAAGTAAAAGATTGCAAAGAAAGTAAACCGGAAACTGATATTGTAGATTGGAAACTTATATGATGGAAAATAGACCATGTGACCATAGGTTTCACTAGAGGCTTCTTTCAAGATAGAAAATAATATGGTGGGTGAACAAATTACTGCCGAGCAATTGATAGAAAAGCACATAGTTATGACGATATCTAAGGCAATGATCATGAATATAGGCAACACATCCGTGTCAAGTAGACCGAAGCGATTCTGCATCTACTACTATTATTCCACACATTGACCGACTCTTGCCAGTATCTAGAGTATTAAGTTCATAAGAACAGAGTAACACATTAAGTAAGATGGCATGATGTAGCAGGATTAACTCAAGCAATATGATGATAACCCCATCTTGTTATCCTCGATGGCAACAATACAATACATGTTGGTTCCCCTTCTGTCACTAGGATCGAGCACCGCAAGATTGAACACACTTCTCCTATTGCAAGAAAAACCATTCTAGTTGGCCAAACCAAATCGATAGTTCAAAGAGACTTGCAAAGATACCAAATCATGCATATAAGAATTTAGAGGACATTCAAATAATATTCATAGATAAGCTGATCATAAATCCACAATTCATCGGATCTCGGCAAACACACCGTAAAAGAGTATTACATCGAATAGATCTACAAGAACATCGAGGAGAACATGGTATTGAGAATCAAAGAGAGAGAATAAGCCATCTAGCTACTAGCTATGGACCCGTAGGTTTGTGGTAAACTACTCATGCTTCATCGGAGGGGCAATGGTGTTGATGTAGAAGCCCTCCGTGATCGAATCCCCCTCCGGCAGGATGCCGAAAAAGGCCCCTAGATGGGATCTCACAGGTACAGAAGGTTGCGGTGGTGGAAAAGTGGTTTCGTGGCTCCCCTGGAAGTTTTCGGGGGTATTTGAGAATATATATGAGGAACATCTAGGTCAGGGTGTCACCGATGGGCCCACAAGGTTGGGGGCGCGCCCTCCACACTTGTGGCCGCCTCGTGGGTCTTCTGATTGCACTCCAAGTCTCCTGGGTGTCTTCTAATCCAAGAAAAATCATCACGAAAGTTTTATTCCGTTTGGACTCCATCCGGTATTCCGTTTCCGCGAAACTCTAAAACAAGGAAAAAAATAGGAACTGGCACTGGGCTCTAGGTTAATAGGTTAGTCCCAAAAATAATATAAAATAGCATATTAATGCATATAAAAAATCCAAAACAAATAATATAATAGGATGGAACAATAAAAAATTATAGATACATTAGAGACGAATCAAGCATCCCCAAGCTTAATTCTTGCTCATCCTCGAGTAGGTAAATGATAAAAACAAATTTTTTGATGTGGAATGCTACGTAACATATTTATCCATTTACTTATCTTTATTGTGGCATGAATGTTCAGATCCGTAAGATTCAAAATAATAGTTTAATATTGACATAAAAACAATAATACTTCAAGCATACTAACAAAATAATTATGTCTTCTCGGAATAACATGGCCAAAGAAAGCTTATCCCTACAAAATCATATAGTCTGGCTATGCTCCATCTTCATCACACAAAATATTCAAACCATGCACAACTCCGATGACAAGCCAAGCAATTGTTTCATACTTTTGATGTTCTCAAACCTTTTCAACTTTCACGCAATACATGAGTGTGAGCCATGGACATAGCACTATAGGTGTAATAGTCGGTGGTTGTGGAGAAGACAAAAAGGAGATATTCTCACATCAATTAGGCATATCAACGGGCTATGGAGATTCCCATCAATAGATATCGATGTGAGTGAGTAATGATTGCCATGCAACAGATGCACTAGAGCTATAAGTTTATGAAAGCTCAAAAGAAAACTAAGTGGGTGTGCATCCAACTTGCTTGCTCATGAAGACCTAGGGCATTTTATGGAAAACCATCGTTGGAATATACAAGCCAAGTTCTATAATGAAAAATTCCCACTAGTATATGAAAATGACAATATAGGAGACTCTCTATCATGAAGATCATGGTGCTACTTTGAAGCACAAGTGTGGCAAAAAGGATAGTAACATTGTCCCTTCTCTCTTTTTCTCTCATTTTTTTGGGCCTTCTCTTTTTTTATTTGGCCTTTCTCTCTCTTTTTATTTTTATTTCCTCACATGGGACAATCCTCTAATAATGAAGATCATCACACTTCTATTTACTTACAACTCTGAAATTACAACTCTATACTGGAACAAAAATATGACTCTATGTGAATGCCTCCGGCGGTGTACCGGGATGTGCAATGAATCAAGAGTGACATGTATAAAAAATGATGAACGGTGGCTTTTCCACAAATACGATGCCAACTACATGATCATGCATAGAAATATGACAATGATGGAGCGTGTCATAAAAAATGGAACGGTGGAAAGTTGCATGGCAATATATCTTGGAATGGCTATGGAAATGCCATAATAGGTATGTATGGTGGCTGTTTTGAGGAAGGTATATGGTGGGTTTATGGTACCGGCGAAAATTGCGTGGTACAAGAGAGTCTAGCAATGGCGGAAAGGTGTGAGTGCGTATAATCCATGGACTCAACATTAGTCATAAAGAACTCACATACTTATTGCAAAAATCTATTAATCATCGAAACAAAGTACTATGCGCATGCTCCTAGGGGGATATATTGGTAGGAAAAGACCATCGCTCATCCCCGACCGCCACTCATAAGGAAGACAATCCAAAAATATCTCATGCTCCAACTTCGTTACATAACAGTTCACCATACATGCATGCTACGGGACTCACAATCCGCAACACAAGTATTTCTCAAATTCACAACTACTCACTAGCATGATTCCAATATCACCATCTTCATATCTGAAAACAATCATAAGGAATCAAACCTCTCATAGTATTCAATGCACTTTATATGCAAGTTTTTATTATATCCCTCTTGGATGGCTATTACCATGCTATTTTTAAAGAATCTCAAAATAATATAAGCTAAGCATGAGAGTTCATCAATTTCTATAAAATAAAACCATCGTCGTGCTCTAAAAAGATATAAGTGAAGCATAAGAGCAATTTTGCCTAGCTCAAAACATATAAGTGAAGCACATAGAGTATTCTAATAAATCACGATTCATGCGTGTCTCTCCCAAAAAGGTGTGTACAAAAAGGATTATTGTGGAAAACTAAAAAGCAAAGACTCAAATCATACAAGACGCTCCATGCAAAACACATATCATGTGGTGAATAAAAATATAGCCTCAAGAAAAGTTACCGATAGACGAAGACGAAAGAAGGGATGCCTTCCCGGGGCATACCCAAGCTTAGGATCTTTGGCCTCCTTGAATATTACCTTGGGGTTCCTTGGGCATCCCCAAGCTTAGGTTCTTGCCACTCCTTATTCCATAGTCCATCAAATCCTTACCCAAAACTTGAAAACTTCACAACACAAAACTTCAACGGAAAATCTTGTAAGCTCCGTTAGTATAAGAAAATAAATCACCACTTTTGGTACTGTTGTGAACTCATTCTTTATTTATATTGCTGTAATATCTACTGTATTCCAACTTTTCCATGGTTCATAGCCCCGGATACTAGCCATAGATTCATCAAAATAAGCAAGCAACACGTGGAAAACAGAATCTATCAAAAACAGAACAGTCTGTAGCAATCTGGATATTTCGAATACTTATGGCACTCCAAAAATCCTGAGAAATTAGGAAGTCCTAGACAATCTGTTTATTAATCCTATGAAAAATAATGAGTATTTTATCATGCTTCTGTTAAAAAGGAAAACTAATCTCCTAGGCAAAAAAGTTTGTGTTTTTTAGCAGGATCAAATCAACTATCACCGTAAGCTATCCCAAAAGTCTTACTTGACACAAACACTAATTAAAACATAAAAACACATCTAACCAGAGGCTAGATGAATTATTTATTGCAAAACAGGACCCAAAAAGCAAGAACAAAAATAAAATTGGGTTGCCTCCCAACAAGCGCTACTGTTTAACGCCCTTAGCTAGGCATAAAACATGAATAGATCTAAGTATTGTCATCTTTGGTATGCAATGCATAAGTGGATCTCATAATAGATTCATAAGGCAATTTAATTTTCTTTCTAGGGAAGTGCACCATGCCTTTACTTAACAGAAATTGAAATCTAATGTTTCCTTCTTTCATATCAATAATTGCACCAATTGTTCTAAGGAAAGGTCTACCAAGAATGATAGGACATGTAAGATTGCAATCTATATAAAGAACAGTGAATCTACGGGCACATAATTCCTATTTGCAACAATAAGAACATCATTAATCCTTCCCATAGGTTTCTTAATAGTGGAATCCGCAAGATGCAATTTTAAGGAAGAATCGTCAAATTCACGGAAACCTAACACATCACATAAAGTTTTTGAAATCATGGAAACACTAGCACCCAAATCACACAAAGCATAGAATTCATAATCTTTAATATTAATCTTAATAGTAGGTTCCCACTCATCATAAATTTTTCTAGGGATAAAAACTTCCAATTCAAGCTTTTCTTCAAAAGATTGCATCATAGCATCAACGATATGTTTAGTAAAAGCTTTGGTTTGATTATAAGCATGAGGAGAATTCAACATGGATTGCAACAAGGAAATACAATTTGTTAAAGAACAATTATCATAATTAAATTCCTTGAAATCCAAAAGAGTGGGTTCATTGCTACCTAAATTTTTGACCTCTCCAATCCCACTTTTATCAATTTTTGCATCAAGATCTAAAAACTCTGAATCATTGGGATGCCTTCTAACTAAAGTTGACTCATCTCCAGTCCCATCTTTATCAAGATTCACTTTGGAAAGAAAATATTCAATAGGAGTCACATCAATCACTTCATCATTATTTTCACAAAAACTAGAAGAACACGCTTTTATGAACCAATTTTTAGCACACATCTTAGCGGTTCTTTCTTTGCACTCATCAATGGAAATTCTCATGGATTTGAGAGACTCATTGATATCATGCTTAGGTGGAATAGATCTAAGTTTCAAAGAATCAACATCAAGAGAAATTCTATCCACGTTCCTAGCCAAATCATCAATCTTAAGCAATTTTTCTTCAATCAAAGCATTGACATTATTTTGCGAACTTATAAATTCTTTAACACTATTATCAAATTCAGAGGGCATCTTATTATAATTTCCGTAGGAATTGTTGTAAGAATTACCATAATTATTAGAGGAATTACTAGTAAACAACCTAGGATTAAAATTACCTCTATACGTGTTATTACCAAAATTGTTCCTACCAACAGAATTCACATCCATAGATTCGTTATTTTTCTCAATCAAAGTAGACAAAGGCATATCATTAGGATCAGTAGAAGCACTCTTTCTAGCAAATAATTTCATAAGCTCGTCCATCTTTCCACTCAAAACATTAATCTCTTCAATTGCATGCCCTTTTTTACTAGTGGAAGATCTTTCGGTGTGTCATTGAGAATAATTAACCATAATATTATCTAGGAGTTTAGTAGCTTATCCTAAAGTAATTACCATAAAAGTACCTCCCACGGCTGAATCTAATAGATTTCTAGAAGCAAAATTCAATCCGGCATAAATTATTTGTATAATCATCCACAAATTCAAACCATGAGTGGGGCAATTTCTAATCATTAATTTCATCCTCTCCCAAGATTGTGCAACATGTTCATGATCAAGTTGCTTAAAATTCATAATATCGTTCCTAAGGGAGATGATCTTAGCGGGAGGAAAATACATGGAAATAAAAGCATCTTTACACTTGTTCCATGAATCAATACTATTTTTAGGCAAAGATGAAAACCAAGTTTTAGCGCGACCCCTAAGTGAGAATGGAAATAGCTTCAATTTAACAATATCATTATCCACATCATTTTTCTATTGCATATCACACAAATCAACGAAATTATTAATATGGGATGCAGTATCTGCATTCGGAAGGCCGAAAAATTGATCTTTCATAACAACATTCAGCAAAGCATTATTAATTTCACAAGATTTCGTATTAGCATCGGAGTACTAATAAAATCATTGTTGTTGGTATTGGAAAAGTCACACAATTTGGTATTATTTTGAGCCATCATGACAAAGCAAGCAATCCAACACACGAGCACACAAAAAGCAAACGAAGAAGACGAACAAAAGAGGGGCGAAGAAAGGACGAATCTTTTCGAAAATCATTTTAGAAGTGGGGGAGAGGAAAACGAGAGGCGAATGGCGAATAATGTAATGCCAGGGATGAAGTTTATGATGGGTACTTGGTATGTCTCGGCTTGGCGTAGATCTCCCCGGCAACGACGCCCGAAATTCTTCCTGCCACCTCTTAAGCTTGCGTTGGTTTTTCCCTTGAAGAGGAAAGGGTGATGCAACAAATTAGAGTAAGTATTTCCCTCAGGTTTTGAGTACCAAGGTATCAATCTAGTAGGAGACAACGTGACAAGCCACCGAATACCTGCACCAACTTACACCCAATGCGATAAAGGGGTTGTCAATCCCTTCATGGTTATTCGCAAAGTGAGATCTGATATAGATGGATAAATAGTAAAGAATTTTTTTGGTATTTTTGGTTTATGGAACGGAAAGTAAAAGATTGCAAATGAAGTAAATTGGAAACTAATATTGTAGGTCAGAAACTGTCAGCGTTCTGGGAACGCACTACAAAAAAAACTACACTTCCGTGATGATACGTGTTTGTCACAGTAGGTCACGTTTTTTGTCATGCATGTACATCCATGACAAATTTATGATAGAATCAAGATAGTCATACCTGTGCTGTCGTAGAAGTGTTCCATGACATTACCAAAATTATCATCACGGAAGTGTCCACTTCCATAACGATAAATTGCGCGTCACAGAAGTGCTTTCGTCAAGGGTGACCGACACGTGGCATCCACCATAACGGAACGCCGTTAAGTTATTGGGTCCGGTTTTGGATCCGATAATCCATTAACAGCCCGGACCAATGAGGATTTTCCACATGTAAAATCATCATTGGCTGGAGGAAACAAGTGTTGCCCCACCGTTGGGACAGATGTCATCCACTCATTGGACAGGAGGCGCCTATGTTAGGTCAACACGTGGCACGGCCCAATAGTGGCCCATTCCGGTGAAAAAGGCCGGCCCAGTAAAAAATAGCAGGCCGGCCCATATAAGGCCGACTTGTGTCAGGTTAATTTAAGCCCACGACGCATACGAGATGTGCTAAGTTGTCCTGTCAACGTCCCGTTAAAGATTTGACACCATTGCAGCCCATCGTCAGTTCAAGCCCGTTAACAGCCCACTATATATTTGGGCTTAATATCGGCCTGATGAGATTTTGGCCTGTTAATGGCCCATTCAGTGGATGGGCCAATTTTCACGATGTACATCTTTCGGCCTTTTAGTGACCCATTTAAATATTGGGCTAATTTCTGGCCTGGTGTGTCTTTCAACCTGTTGACGGCCCATAAATCAGTTGGGCCATTTGTAGTCCGACCTGAGTTTCGGCCTTTTAGCGACCCATTTAAGTGTTGGGCCAATTTCCGGCCCGGTGTGTCTTTCAGCATGGTGACGGCCCATATATCTGTTGGGCCATTTGTAGTCGGACCTGAGTTTTGGCCTTTTAGCGACCCATTTAAGTGTTGGGCCAATTCCCAGCCCTTTGTGCCTTTCAGCCTGTTAACGGACCATAAATGAGTTGGGCCATTTGTAGTCGGACCTGAGTTTTGTCCTTTTAATGGCCCATACTCTTTGGGGTCCAATACCAGCCGGTTTCTCTTTCGGCCTGCAAAAGGCCCACAACACAGTTGGGCCATTTACAATAGAACCTGACTTTCGGCCTCTTAGCGGCCCATGCTCTTCATGGTCCAGTATAAGCCCGCTGTCTCTTTCGGCCTACTAAAGGCCCACAGTAAAGTTGGGCCATATGATGCCCGAACTTAGTAACGGCCTGTTAACGGCCCGAAATCAATTGGGCCCACCTGTTGCCCGCTTCGATGTCAGCCTGTTAACAACCCGGGACTTAAGAGGGCCGACCATTAACTTTTGGCCTGGTAACGGCCCATTAACTTAATGGGCCCACTAAAGTTCGTACATGTCTTTAGGCCAAATTAGATAATTTGAGCCCATTACGATGAGCAATTATGCACGGGACCAAAAACGATCAAACAAAGGTACGACATACAGGGAAAATGTTGCACATCCAGCATATATTACAGGAAATTACATCCACTAGGCAATCAAAGATTGATGCCAGTGCAAATAAATGAACAGAACCTAACGATCTACAACGTCACAATCTGCAACCTCAGCACGGATGACGCCCATAAGCATGTGGGCAAGTTCTTGCTACTTTGCTACACTGTCTCTGAAAACATTGGTCAGTTGTTGTGTCGCACGATTCTGCACCTCCGATTCCTCCACCATTTCCATCATTCCTTCAGCCATTAATTGGTTCACAAACATACATTTTTTCCATTGCATTCGAGACAGAGGATACTGAACAGATTCAGATGGTGATTTTGGCAGGCTTATATTATTGATAGTGGAGAGTGTCTCGACCACTGCATCATAACATAAATTAGGAGGGGAACCAAACAGATTAATCATGAGTTATTGGCATATTACCTAGCATAGATTTATTGGAAAGAAAGAATGGGGTTGCCTTGCTGTTTTCGGAGTTTGTCTTCTCATCTTCAGCAGCCTGCACCAAATTAAGACACTGGCATTGCTATCATTGGCCAAGTCAGATAATAGGAAAGCAACATTGGCACCACGAACGTTGGGGCAACTAGCCAACACCAAATTAACACAATATGGCATAGCTATCACCAGCCAGGTAAGGTAATACGAAAGCAACATTGACACAATGAATGAATGGGCAACCAGAGCAGCACTACAATTCAGTAATGTGCATGATATGAGATAGTACACTCATGCAGCTCAGTATGCAAAACTACCAGGCAGTTTTCTTTACAAAAATCAACATTGGCGCCTTTAACATTTTGCTACAACTAATTTTAGATCACACAAAGGTTGGATTCACGCCGACTAACAAAATACATGCTGATGCAAAAATATAGTGATATAAAACAGGTACTTACATCAGCATTGGAGCATAGAGAATTCCCGCAAGATATTTTCCTTGAATACAATACCAACGAAGGAAATCTTCTATCATTTAACCTTATTTTCTAAAAGAGAGATGGGTAAGAAACATGTAGAAAATATGATCAGAATGCTATAAAATTTCATGATGCGAGGATACGCAAACGCTTCTTAGAATGGAGTTGACATAATTTTACTGGACTGGAGCGGACTAGTTCTTTGGCCACTGGAATCTTCTTATTATCTGTGGGAGTTGGGTTTCTCTGTGCTGGAGCAGTATCTATGAAAAATGGAGTTGGTTTATTATCTCATGGCGTTTGGATCTTTTGCAAAGACCTGGTTTGTAACCCTTCAGATTCTAACATAGCCGTCTTCCCCTTGCATGCATTATATAGAAGAATGGTGCTTCAATTATAAAACATGCTACAGCAGAGATGGAATAGGTACTGAAGAATAGAAAGGCATGGCATATTGACATGTATTCCCTCCATCCGGAAATAAATGGATGGGTCTAGGCGTATTTTAGTTCTAGATACATCCAGTTTTATCCATTTCTGCAACATGTAATCCGGACGGAGGGAGTATGATGTAAGAGCTAGGGTTACGACAGGACAACACAGTAAAACAACACTGAAAACCCACTGCAGAACCAAAGTAATCAAACCCACGGATATGAGATAGTACACTCATGCAGCTCAGGATGCAAAACTACCAGGCAGTTTTCGTTACAAAAATCAACATTGTGGCCTTTAATCATACATTTTGCTACAACTAAATTTAGATCAGATAAAGGTTGGATTCATGCCGATTAACAAAATACTTGCTGATGTAAAAATATAGTGATATACAATAGGTACTTACATCTGCATTGGAGTACAGAGAATTCCTGCAAGGATCTTTCCTCACAGACGATACTAGTGCAGAAATTCTTCTATCTATTAAGCTTATTTTCTAAAAGAGAGATGGGTAAGAAACATGTAGAAAATATGATCAGCAATTTCATGATGCAAAGATACGCACACGCTTCTTAGAATGGAGTTGACATATTTTTGCTGGACTAGAGCGTACTAGTTCTTTGGCCACTGGAATCTGCTTATTATCAGTAGGAGTTGGGTTTCTCTGTGCTGGAGCAATATCTATAAAAACTGGAGTTGGTTTATTATCTCCTGGCGTTTGGATTTTTTGCAAAGACCTGGTTTGTAACCCTTCAGATTCTAACATAGTCGTCTTCCCCTTGCATGCCTTGTATAGAAGAATGGTGCTTCAATTATAAAACATGCTACAACAGAGAGATGGAATAGGTATTGAAGAATAGAAAAGCATGACATATTGACATGTATTCCCTCCATCCGAAAAAATGGATGGGTCTAGGCATATTTCAGTTCTAGATACATCCTTTTTTATCCATTTCGGCAACATGTATTCCGGACGGAGGGAGTATGGTGTAAGAGCTAGGGATACGACATGAAAACACAATAAAAAACACTAGTTGAATGTAAAACTGTATGCTAGCAGAATACGTACAGAAAAAACTAAGGCAACATACACGTGTATGATTGGGAAACTAAGATGGCATTGCAATAGAGCACTAGAACAACACTTCAATGTAAAAAAACATGGTATGGTAAACAGATGAAGTACATACTGATGAATAACAATGCATAAGATATTCAGAAGCATGATGTCCAAATTAAGCAGATGGCATTGCGATAGAGTAGAATGACAGTACTTGAATTTGAAAACATGTTATCATGAATGGAATAGGTACTGAAAAATAGGAAGGCATGACATATTTACATGCATGCTCAGCATGCTAAGCACATGGCATTGCAACAGAGTAGATACACTCCAGGACATTATATGCATGTTGTACCCATATCACGGGCCAACTTAGAGCAAGGACCTCGTGGGGTGAAGAGGATTCAACATCTTTCTGCAAGTCTTTTGAAGAACTGCCTTTACATGTTCCATCATATTGGGTATCATTGACATCAAGTTTATTGCCTTTACATTGCTCGGTGAGGTTCTTGTGGATATATCAGTGTGTGCAATTATATCTGACATGGATGGAAGACAACTAGTAGTTAGATTTATGTAATGAGTGCCTGTAGGAGATGACATAAATAGTAGGACTGGGGTTAACTAGCAGCAACAGGTCTCAAAAACTAAAGGGAGAACACAGATGAAAGCTACAAAATATGTATCGTTTGTACTCGAGATTAACTAGATGGCACACAAAAGTATTAAAGAACAACATAGGTAATACTAGAAGTGGTATAATACTATAATCACCAGCCTGTGGGATAGCATTGGCTGATGGATGATAACTATGAAACATCGTTACCTAAAGAACAAGTATCTTAGATGAACTATGGAACAACGTTAACTCCCGAACAAGACCCATAAGAGATCAGCATGAATATACAGTGAAATGTGATAATCTATTTTCCATGCTTATATGAATAACAAAGCCATAAATGTTGCACACAAGTAAGATGAGGGTACAACCTATCTGGCCGCCATCCATAGGAGTGAGCATCATGTGCTGACTTGTCGATGGCCCTGCAGTTGTTGTGGCTGTCCATGTCGGGCACGCGCATTCGATGCAGGGAACTGTTGAGTAGGGACTATAGCTCCCTTCTGGTGTATGCTTCCCTTGTTGGAGCAGCTGTGGTGAGTCAAAAGACGGTGTGGCTGAAGATGCAGATAACACATAATGTTAAGAACGACACATCTCTTTGATCTGAAGAAATACACTAAGAGATCAACAACAAGGTACGAGAGTGGTCACACGTCTGTTGACTGAGACTAAATTGGGGTCACACGATTTTATTTTATTTTGGTACTGTCTGATCTACAACGGATGGCTTGATGGCCGTCTTGTGCCTCCCGTCTGACACTATTAGGAATCTTCCCTGAAGAGCCAGCGACCAACGACAGAGCGGCTTTCCTCTGCCGTCCGTGGCCCCGGCCAAAACCCCGCCCCTCGCGCCACCGCACTGCCGTGGTTGTGCCGCCCCCAGGACAATCCACAAAGACTCCCTGTCATCCAGATCCGGCGTCGGTAGTACCTTGAGCCCACACAACTCTAAGATAGCCATCTAAGCACTACTTCCGCGGCGAACTTGCGGCCCTGCACCCTTACGATAGACACCAGCCAACCGGCATCCTAGGAGCTCCTCCGCCTCGAGGGGTGCTGCTTCCCATCGGGAATCGATTGGCCCAGAATAAAAATTCAGACAACTGATGCCTAAATAAAGTGATTTGAGATGAGGGTGCGACCTATCTGGTGGCGTGGTGAAGTAGGAAGGTCCAGCTGCCGAGTCGGTGAGACCGGCGCGGTTGCGGTGGCCACCGGTGGCAGGGAAACAGTGATGTCGCGACGGTCGACGGCTACGGGGAAGCTGCGCCAGGACTCTGGACGGATCCAAGGTTGGAGCCGCTCCGGCACCGTGAACAACGGCGGTGGTGAATCGGCTCCGGTACGGTTCATGCGGCCGTCGTCGAGGCAGCTCCAGTAGCATGGAGTAAGAGGCACACGACCCAGTGCATGACGGAAAATGGACAGTGTCTCCAGCATTAGGGAGGAGGGCGGCTGTGAAATTGGTGCGGTGGGGGCGCCATGGAGGAGGGGCTGAGGTTTCACGGCTCGGGAGAAGGGAGCTTCCGGGGAGAAGGTGATTTGGCACCCACAAGGTATGAATGGGGGGAGGATTGGGAGGGGAGAGGAACCATGTTTTACGGACGCATTTGTCTGAAATGTGAGGGGGAGTTACAATTCTACCCCTGCCTTTAGGCTTCTCGGCTTGGGTCTGTGTACTGAGGGTCAGGGATAGTAGAGTATCTTTGCTTCTCCCCAAATAGTGGGTGGGAGCGATTTCGGGCGAGGAGGGCGTGTTTGAAATATAGTGGGCACGAGCGATTTCGGGCGAGGAGAGCGTGTTTTGAAATAGTGGGCGCGAGCTATTTCGGGCAAGGAGAGCATGTTTTGCCGACCATGGTTTATGAATTATTCGGCACATGTCATTTCAGCCTAGGAGAAGGCGCGCTTGGATGAAGTTACGAACCTACCCTCGATGCACAACGGGCCAATTAATGTGTCTCTAACATAGGACGGTAATTTCACGTCTCCCATTTATTTTCTCGGGCAATTTCCACCGAGCAGAGGATGTTTAATGGTTCGTTCAAAATTTGGGAGAACGAGCATCCACGTCTACCTTACCAAGTCGATTCGAATCAAATTTAGAAATATTAGCTTGCCACTTCTTTTTCGATGGAGAGATGATGCTCGGGAGTAATGTGTGTTTACATGCTCGTTGCTAGTGATTTACTATATGACAAATAGTTGACCCACTCAAAAACGGGAATCAAACCCAAAATGAAATCTCTCGATTCAATGAAATAGCTCGTTCACCTGGTCAAAATAGTGAAGTAAATCCAAAATTGAACACCTCAATCGAATAGCATGTTGTACAGTATTATAGTACTCCATGAACATGTTGAATGTCAAATTAATGAACTTGTTTGATATATGCATATATCCGTTCATGTGTGGATTGCATACAACATGTTCTCCATTTTAAATATTTGAATGCAAGTTTATATTGAAACATGGTTTATATCAGTCTTTGATGCATAAAACGCGACCTCTCCCTCTCCCGGACTCTTGCTCTCTCTCTGTCTCACCGACAATCTTCAATTCTGTCGCACGCATCCAACACACAAACCTTGTTGGTCCTCTCTCTTTCTCTCCCTCTCTCTCTCTTTGCGTGTGTGCATGGGGGGGGGTATTTCTAGTTCGCATGCATATATACTCCATCTATAGGTCTCTCTCGCACACTATGTATGATATCTTGGGTGCACTCATCGTACGCACAAAAATTCCTTGGCTCGTTGCCCGTAACTCTCTCACGCACCACTCTATCGTCTCGGAGCTCTTCCCCCTCTCTCTCAAACTCTCCATCTACCTGGGTCACGCATACACATGCATATCTCACTCGCACTCGATAGGCCCATCTAAAACTCTATCTCTCTCCATCTCACACGCACACAAACACAATGTCATGCCTAGCTAGCCAAGTATGATGGTCTCTCACTCAATTGTAGGCACACGCAGTCCCCCCTATATGTATATGACTAGCTAATCTTAGTTTCCATCACAAACATGTGCATGGTCTATCTCGATTTCTCTCAGGGCATCTTTCTATCGCACACGCACCTCCCTCGATCTCCCACCCATATAGTCCCCTCACAATCTCGAGGGGGTCTCTCTATCACAAACACACCCTCTCGCCCTCCCCATGCGTCCATGTTCTCCATGTGTCCATCTCGACCTTTGTTCCTTGTTGGCCAGACCTCTATTGGACATGTGCTATAGGGGTGTCTCTCTTCATTGCAAATAATCACACACTAGCTATCTTCGTGTATCTCCTCGCCTCGCTTTTCTATCTCGGAGATGCATGCGTGATATGTTTGCCTAAGAAACGAAAAAACACACACTCTCTCTAATTTATCGTTTTTTGTCACTTTCTCTTTCACACACATACTCTTTTTGCACACATACTCATTCTCCTTCACACGCACTTGATCCCTCTCGACTTAGGCACTCTCCTTGGTCCATAGCATATTGATTTATTGAAAAGTCAAACATCACAAAGTTTGAGCATGTACGTGGAGAAAAACAATTACATCTGGAATGGCAAACATATACCATTAGATTCACCCTGAGATGTAGTTTCGTATGATGTATCTTTGGTATTGAAGATATAAATAACACTTGTGTAAACCTGATCAAAGTTTCCAAAGTTTGACTTCTAAAAAAATTACATGTACTACATTATCGAGCGGATGGAATATCTCTTTCCCCCTCTCAGCTATCTGACGCACCACTCAGCCTTATCGGGGCTCCTCAATCTCTCTCAAACTTTATATCTCCTTGGTTCACACATACACATGTCTCGCTCGCGCTATACATATAGACCCATCCAACACTCTCCGCCCTTGTTCTCTATCTATGTGACATGCACCCCCCTAATAAGTACCATAATCCCTCACTCCATCATAGGTGCAAGCACTCCCCCTAAGTATGATTATCTCTCACTAGCCATCAAGAACACACGTATTGTCTCCTTCCATCCATACGTTTATCTTGATATCTCTCGGGGTATCTTCTATCGTGCACACACCTTGTCACTTGATCTCCCACCCATGTAGTCCCATCATGATCTCCAGGGGATCTCTCTATGACAAACATACACTCTCTCCTCCCCATGTCTGCATTTTCTCCGTACGTCTCTCTCGACCTCTCTCCCTTGTTTGTCAGACCCCTCTTGGCCACGTGCTAGGGGTCTTGCTCTCTCGGTTTCAAACAACCACACACTATCTCCTCACCTTGCTTCCGTTGTCGAAGATGCATGTGTGATGTGTTTGCATAAGACACACACGTTTTTTCTTGACTTTTATCGAGTGTTGTCCATGTCTCTTTCACACACGCACACGCACTTTTTTCACTCACTCTTTCTATTTCACTCTCTCTCTAGTTAGGGACTCTCTCTTGTCCATAAGCATATGGATGTTTTCAAAAGTCAAACCTCAGAAAAGTTTGACCAGGTATATGTGGAGAAAAACATTTACATCTGGCAAGATCATTAGATTCATCACAACATGTACTTACTTCATACTGTCATTTTTCTTTGGTATTGTAGATATAAGTAATTTCTTTATAAACTTGGTCAAAGTTTCAAATGTTTGACTTTTAAAAAAATGTTGGAACTACATTATCGAACGGATGGAGTAGCTCTCTCTCTCACTGCTATCTCTCACGGGCCTCCCCTCTCACACGAACACTCTATACTGAGGGATTATACACTCACTATGTCAGTGTATAGCTCCGTATATTGTTTAGTTGACCGGTCAACCAGTCCACATGCTGCCTTGTCAGCTCGTGTTTTGTCTCTTCGTGTGCTGGCCCATGTGGCAGTGGGTGAAAATAAGTAAACCAGAGGCCCATCTGACACGCGGTGAAGTAAACAAAGTTGAAACCACTCGGGGTAGCACCCCGCACACTAGTAAACTGAGGGTGCATTAAGGACACACTTCTTTCGCGTGGAGGACGCACTCGCGCACAATTCACCACTGCGCGGCGGCATGCACAAAAGGACGCACTCATGCACACCAACACACAACACACACCAGCACAAGTGTACACCGGTGTCGCCGCCGGTTGAGATGGACGGCGAGGCAGCCAACAAGAGGAGGCGGCTCGAGCCAAAACTGCATCCAGCGAGCCTGGACTTTATCAGCAGCCAACCCGACGACATGCTGCTCGTCATCATCGGCCTCCTCCCCACCAAATCAGCCGTGTGGACCGCCCTGCTCTCCCGGCGATGGCGCCCCCTCTGGCGCCGCGGCCCCCTCAGCCTCACCGTCGACAGCTGCCTCTGCGACGGGGATTGCAAACGCATGGCCGCAATCTCCAAGATACTTTCATCGCACCTGACATCCGCATGTTCAGTACCAACTCAAAGGTCCAACCCAAGTTCGACGAGTGGTTCTTATACCCCTTCCTAGATCAGCTCAAGGAGCTCAGCTTTGAAGCTAGACGATGTCACTCTCTGCCGCTGTCCGTGCTCCGCCTCACGCCAACGTTGTGCCGCGCCAGCTTCAGCTCTTGCTATCTTCCCCAGATTAATGCCACGCCCGCCCTTCTTCTCCCTCAACTCAAGCAGCTCGACCTCTTCGACGTTGTCATCTCGAAGAAGGTTATGCAGCACCTGCTCCGCAGCTCTACTGCGCTCGAGTACCTTCGTCTTGAGCAGATCCACGGGTTCATTAGCCTCCACATCGCCTTGACGAATCTCCGATGGATTTATGTGTCTTGCTGGCCCCGCAACAAGACATCAATTGGGAAGAGATCACTCCAGCTGTTCCATGTTATGGTCATTGAGAAAATGTGCCTTTCCTTGAGAGGTTGCTTGTATCGGATCTCGAAGTCCAACAAAAATCAGGGTCATTGACGCATCGAAATTTACAGCGTTGGTGCACTCGTCTGCCAAATTCTCCAAACTCTTTATTAGATCCGTAATCGTTCAGGTACAGCACTCATCTTCTTCTCCATCTTCTTGAAATTCACATTTTTAAATTTCTTCTTGATGTATTTAGGACTGTCTTCCAGAAAATGATTCCCTCAAACTTGACCCAGTCTATGCGCACAGTGAAGATCTTGGCAATAAAATCTATCGGCCCCAATCTGGATCAAGTTGTTGCATTCCTTACATGCTTTCCGTGCACGGAGAAGCTACTCATTGAGGTGAAACTTCTTTCCTATTAGTAAACGGTAATCACAACGTAGCTCAACTTTTTCATAATTTTCCCAAATTACGATGACAAGTGTAGTGTTCAAAACTGCATCTACGCATTGCACCGAAAGAAATGTTTTTAGTATTTTTTCTCATGTGATCACCTGCATTGTTTTTGTTGTTGTACTACTATAGTAGCCTAGGCTAGTAATAGTGGAAAGTAACTTAGACTACTCCAGTAAATCTATGGTTACCCTAAGATTAAGTACTACCTCCGTCCTGGTTTACTCTTCCTGTTTTGTAGTATCAAAATTTGACCATAGATTTAACTGACAAAATGTTAATGCATGTCACTAAGAACTATATTGTTGGATTCGTATTTGAACATAATTTCAAATGGTGTAATTTTTAGTGACATGCATTGGCATTTTCTTATGTAAATCTATGGTCAAAATTTTATACTAAATAAGAGGTAGTACAAAAGTGGGCTATAACGACCCTCCACTATGTAGGCCAAAACACGTGCCAAATTCACTTGTGATGCATTTGGCATCGATGCCCCTCCATTGCTCTCCTGGTGCCTCAATATGGATCACCTACTTTGCTCCGGTGCCAAATTAATAACTCACGCAATGAAAAAACACTTGCTGGGAGAGAGAGAGAGAGGACAGAGGCAATAAAAAACACTTGTTTGGGAGAGTGAGAGGCTGGTGTAGTTGGTTTGATTGATTTTTTTATACATGTGGGTCTGTGTGCAAAGTGGTGCGAACTCTCTCACATCGCGAGAGCGGTGCCAAAATCTTTTGATTTGACATAGATGCGTATTATGTGGCATACTTTTGAGAAATATGGCATCGGCCACATAGTGGAAGGCAACAAATGCCCAAGATCTTCACGTACTCCTAGGTAAATGAGAGGAAAGAGAGAGAGAGAGAGTGAAAAAATATCACTATCCAGCCAACCCTATCGTATGAGCGAATGATATTGGTACCTCTTGATGAGGCAACAATCTTATATAGCCAGTTGCTCTAATATGTTCTCTTCTTTTGCAGATAAAAAAAAGACCCGAAAGTGAAAAATGTGCTTCTCTATAACAATTTCATCGAATGCCTTGATCTCCATCTTATAGAAATTGATTTGATCGACTATCGAGGCAGCACATCTTAGATTAAATTGGCCAGGTTCTTTGTTCTGGAGGCAAGTGTGCTCATGGTAATGAGGTTTGGCGTTCTCTGGCGCAACAATGAATGGCGTGCTGATCACCGCAAGTGTCTAAGCCTAAATGACAAAGTCTCCGCATATGTTGAATTTGTTTTTGAAACATCAAGTGGCCAGAGAATCAAAAACTTATTTGCCCATTAGTGACTTGTCAGGGCGGTGGATTTTAGTTTGTACGATAATGCTACATCCACCTAAAGTAACGAAAGTTCTTACGTAAACTTCCTAGTAATTCCCTCTTCGTAGGTGCAGCATTACTCCTAACATTTGTAATATCAGTTTGAAACTTGTAATACTATCGTGTCCTATTCCTGCATTTTCAAAATCCTGTGAATCAAACAGGTCCCAAGTTGGTGATGATGTTGTGCCTGCCATCTTTCACCAACAGCCGTCGGATCTAGATCTGACACATACAAACCAAACTTCTCTAGTTTTGCAAAAAGATGCCCGCACTTGTTCCCTATTTATAAACAACTCCTTGTCTCTCACAATCAGCCTTATCTCCTCCCCACCACATCTAGAAGGCCATGGAAAAATTTGGTGCGATGGCCGTTGCCGGCGCCGTCCACCCCCCAATCTTGGTGTTCCGTGCAATGCACGGGTATCTACGCACAGGAAATTATGTCGAACATGGCTAGTTGTAAGCAGGCTAGGTCTACAGCCATGATGATAGTGACTGCAGACAGTGAGGCTAACTATGGTATGCCGAACATGACGCCTATACTGAGGTGTCATCTCCGGCGTAGAGTCTTGTCACTTCACTGTGAGGAGCAGCACGTAATAATTTGACCAACGGGTAGTACATTAGTAGTACTACTACTAGTAGTACTAGCACCACCATCTGGATTTAGTAGTACTACCATGTCCATCTGGATTTAGTATTTGACTAGCAATATCTAGTAATGCATGTCACAAAAAATGTACTACTCCCTCTGTAAATAAATACATGGTGTATTGTTTTATTCCTATCGGCGAGATAACTTAATGTATTTTTGCTACTTAATAGGATTACATGCATTGAACTAACCACTGCATGTGATGTTTGGTAGTCTCAAGTCATTGAAAGCATGCACAGGAATGGAGGGGGACGCAGCTTCATTGACTTACTGCACCTGCCTTTGGGTGTATGACACGTGGGCCCAACAGGTGGCTGGCCAACCTGTCATACAGCCAAAGGCAGGTGCAGTAGAGGGGCGAGGAGTAGATGGCCAACACGCACGTGAATTCAACACAGTCTGCACTTCTCATATAAAGGCTCCCTCCAGTCCAATCTATGAAATCCTACGGACCTACGCACCCAAGGGCAAGAGTGATCACTCCAATCGCAAGATCAGTTGACTAGAAGCTAGACCCATGGAGGCGATGAGCGCGAGCATCAGCCGGCTATGCCAGATGGTCCACGATGCCGGCCAGCGGCCCAGCACCGACGAACGTCTCCAGGTAGTTCTTGAGGCCGCCAGGGCAAGGGGCCGCTTGGATGACTGCTTCGTCTCCTTGTTCGACGAGGTCCTCGTCGGCTTCCTCGACAAGTTCACCATCGTCAAGAAGCTCGCGGACAACCTTGATGTATGCCTCTAGCCCACGCGCCCAGGCTTTGCGATGCCTACCACCCTCAACGGCCTCTATGGTGACAACCTCTTCAACGCACTGGTGGCCCTGCGACTACCCGCCGTCGCGCCGGAGAATGTCCACCTCGAGGTTGCGCTCGCCGCGCAGCGCCTGGTGCAGCAAGACACCATCAACAAAATCACCCACGTCTAAGTGCAAATCGTCCACAAGGACTACTACATGCAAGAGGATGACGATAGGACGCTGGCCTTCTTAGACCGCAGGGCAACCTTGGACGGCATTGTTCAGAAGCACGTTGAGCTTGCCGCCAACGCCGCTGCTCCTCACACGTCGGTTGGTGACCCGGTGCACTAGGGAGTGAGGATGTCGTTGATGGATCCGTATGTATCTTTATCTTCCCGTCAAATCCATGTAGTAGTATATGGTACTACTAGTAATTATCTTACCTTTCGCATCAACTTCATAATTTTCCGACGTACTCCATGCATGAATGGCGCTAGAACCAAACTTCTCATTACTCTAGGGAAAATCATTATTTCTATATATCAGTCGCGCCATGGAGCAGAACCAAAATTTACAAGTTACAAGTTCAAAAGGAAAAGCCTACCATGTTCGCGTTGCACCCCCACACGGTTGGTCCAGCACGCTGCTCAAGGGGGAATGCGTGCTGTGTTGCATTTTCACGTACAAGTGGGACCACAGTTGAGCAAACCGACTATCGGCAAACCCCCACCCCGCCCACCGTGCGATGGCTGAGAAAATAGGAGGGAGAAGAGATGGCTGTAGCATGGACTCCAAGAAAATTGGTGTCGGATGGGATCCGTGTGGGAGGCGTGTGCTGTACTGCTAGACGTGAATGCTAGTTATGGCCCTTGCCACCCCACTATATCGAGGTGCTGGTTATGGAGAACAAATTTCCTAGAGTCTGTGCTCAGCCCTCCTCTGTCTCTCTTCTCAGCTAGCCAGCAGATGCACGGAGCCCATCGTCTGCTTGCTCATATGCGGTCCCACATGTGAGTGAAAACGCAAGAGGACCCATTGAACCTACACATCTTTCGCCTCGATGTGCTGGTGATGAAAAACAAATCCAATAAAGATCTTCGGTGGCCGCTTTTGGAGTTACTCAAGAGTAATAAGATTCTATTTACAGTTTAACCCAAGATGCACATCAGGTGGCTTCAACTACCACTTTATTTTCTTGCATGACACGACCTGGATGCTGGATGTCCCACGTGTCGGCAAAAGGAGGAAGAACTCGACAAAATATTCGGTTGTGCTCTCGGATTAGACTAGTTGTGCTAACTTAAAATTTTATTGTGTAGAACGGATGCAAGTTTTGGTATTGGGAAGAAGAGTACAATGATATATTGATAGAGCGCAATTTAGTAGATGTTATAGCACTTTTAGCTAGCATAGAGGCTAGAGATGAGACAAGTGCACTTGTTGATAGAATAGATGCTAGACATGTCTACTTCTTTACACTCGAAGAAGAAAGAAGCACGCAAGATCGAGCCTCCGTAGATCAACAATGAATGCATCGAGAAGGAACTAATCCAACATACAGGAGCATCTATGGAAGTTGGATATCTTCTAAAATGTATTCTTGTGGTTCTTGTTTTCTTGGTCTTGCTTTTCTAGTGAAAATTTTGGTGATGTATTTACATGTACCAAAAAATCAATGATGACAAAAAGATATGTGTTTGCAAAGAAAAATCTACGCGGCCAGGATGCGTCCGCGCGTTCGGCACACGGCCATCGCATCCGAGAAATGGCCCGAACACGACCCCATTGCCCTACCCAAACGGACAGAACCCAGGCAAAACAGAGGTCCGTTTGGGGTCGTGCGTTGGAGTTGGCCTTACAAGTGGGACCGTAGTTGAGGAAACCGACTATCGACAATCCCCCATCTCGCCCGCCGCGCAATGGCTGAGTTAGAGAAATGACGAGGTTGAAGAGATTGCTGTAGCATGGACTCCAACAAATATGGTGTCAGATGGAAGTCGTGCTGGTGGCGTGTGCCGTACTCCTGGACGTGAATGCTTGTTCTGGCCCATGCCACCCTACTACTCCTACTACTTATAGTAGTAGTATCGAGGATTCAAGGTGCTGGTTACGTACAACGAACACATTAACATATGGCCCACCTCACACTGTGGCCAAATTTTCTAGAGTCTGTGCTAGGTTAAAAAGTGTTCTTTATGAGGATGGGTGGTTGGTCTCAAGTTTAGAACTTGTTGTATTACGTACGTAGACGTAGAGATAGTGCAGCATGTGAAGCTAGTACAAATAGTGTACTATTGTTGATTGGCCTCATCCGATAACCTGTTGCAATGCACGTACAATTATGTATTCAGAAATTTTTTTGCCTCGTCGCAGCACCCACTCAGAGAAGCGACTCGAAAGCCATTCATATATTTAGTAAGTTTATCACAGGCATATCAATTTATTACATACCACAGGTCATCAACCCACAACGACAACGAGGACACATTATAAATACTAAAGTTTTCATCACACAACAAATAAGAAGCAATGAAATGAACTTCAACTCAACCAATCCTCGGTGTTGGAAATGCTTGCTTTGAACCACAAGTGATTCTCTTGGAATGGCCAGCTACTGTCAATCTCGAGAACAATGCAGGCCTGATCATCCAGGCTGAAGCGACCTACTATATCACGACCAGGGTAGGGAACCACCGCAATGTCCGGCGTATAGATACAGTTGCTTCTCATAAATGGTAGTAACGCTGTGTCAACAGCAGTTGGATCGCCTTTCACCATCATTGGATAGTTTTGTCCAAGGAAGAGCGAGTTTGCTCCAAGACTATCAATACTATACCAGGGAGAAGGTGTTGGCGCTAGCACAGTAGTATCCATCCCGAATACCATACAACAGGTGTTGGAATAGGTCCGGAGAGTGCGACCATGGGAGACAACACCTGCTTCCTTAGTAGTAACATCAGCAGTGGGCTGTATACAGACAAGAATGGGTGATGCATCGGAAGTTTCCAGGCGCCACTGAGTATACCGGCCCTCCTCGTCCTCATCTCCCCCTTGGTTATAAAAGTTTTCAAGTATAGGTGGTGGAATGTTCACAAGAGCTTGGAAACACAAGAAGAAGGTTAATTAGTAGAGAAGGGATACTTGCCAACTCACATGCATGTGGATGAAACAATTATAATTATAGTGGAAGACAAACGTACTGAAACTACGAGGATCCCATGCAAAAACAGTGCCACGAGTGGTGGCAGCAAACACAAGACCCTCGTATTCAATTGCATCACAGTACACATCCGTGTATATAAACTGATTTTTGAGCAATATCCATCCAGTCGAACCACGAAGGACGACAACAAACTTGTCGAAGATAGCAACAACTTGATAGTTCTTATAATTCCAAGAGCGGTTGGGAACTCAAGAAATTGCTATCTTCTGTAGACGACAGTCACCATGATCATATTTGAACGCACGTAGATCATTTGTGTGCTCAACCTCAGGGCACACGAAGATTTTCGGAAGTGGAATCCGCTAACGAGTGTACACATTCACAAGTTCCCACTCGCAATTGTACCCAATATAAACAACCCAATCTCCATTTGCGCCTGCCCAAGCCTTGCCCTCAAGCGATGGCATCTTAACATCATACCTATCATTATCAAGCAGCATCAACTTGCACAAGGCAAGGCTTCCCTCATCCCCACGCCAGTCAGCAGGGTCACGGTGAAGAAGATAGGGGAGATCAAACCGCTCCTGGACCCTTGGGTTCCTTGTAATGATGTTATTAGTTGAGTCGAGAATGTTCTTGAATGAACCTGCCATGCTAGCCGAGGTGATGACGTCGCACTGATTAATGAGTTCCCCCACCACGTCATCTTTCAGATCAGGGCAAGAATAATGGGGTCGTTTCTGGCTTGTTCCCTCCATGGAGAAGACGATAGAACAACGGCAGAAGGAAGGGTGAAGGCAAATGGAGGAGGGAGGAAGAGTGTGCAACAACAGTTCCAAATCGAGAGGGAAAGGCAAAGAGTCAGTGGGCGGTTGCCAGTTTGCCACGGTACACGAAGAGGCTCCCCGGCCTACACGTCGTTTCAGAAATTGTACAAAAGGACTCGCCGTCGTCTCACTGACATGTTGGAACGGGACCACATGTCAACGAAACATGGTGTGTAATTTCTCGTGCAAAATACGATCTGGCCGCGTTGGCCCGAGGTGCCGCATTAGTTATCGACCTTTATTTTTTAACATACAATCTGAGTGGATAGCTCCTATGGTCATCACATGTGAGCGGATATATAGGTGGGCTAGGTGGGCTGGCGGCAACAATCTAAGTGCTAAAAGAGTTGATCTTGAAAAAAGAGTTGATCCAATGCTTGGTTTTGTTTGGATTTTCCAACTATGACCATTGGATAGAGTGAATCAATGGCTTACGTTCAAAGTTATTCTCATAGTGTTATAGTATGGTATAGGAATGTGGAGAGATTTGGTTGATTTTATATCGCTGAATAATATAAAATATTATAAGTGCAGACGCTCCACCCCGAGGTTTGTAGCTCCTTCTTGGTCGTCGGGAATCTATGTTCTTCCACTCTTTCATTTAAGACATGAGCTTTGTTCATCCTGTTGCCGACACGCGGGACATCTATATGCCTCCATTTTACAAAATCATACAATATGCCTCCATGACACGCGGGACATCTAGCATCAAGGTGGCGTGTCATGCAAGAAAATGGAGATATGCAGTGCGTAAGTGAGTCATGCACTTTGATGGCACCTAGTAGTACTACGCAATATTTTTTCTCCTCGATGGCACATGAATAGTGCATGTACTCAATGACAGAGCACGGGATGGTAGCCATGGACATGGTCGGCCCTTTTTGAAGAGAGTGCTAATAAATACGTAAATTTGATGTATCCCGTCAACTCGCAGAACGACGAGAAGCTTGCTTACTATGCCTTCTCCCTCGCCAATGCGTGCACGGTGGCTCACAGCACGAGGAGAAACTTCTGCTTACAATCGGTGGACGTGCAGCAGTTCATTTAGTGTCAGATTGCCAGAAGTAGTACCCTCATTATTGTTCAACTTCCGGAAGAGGAGAAGAGCCAAGCGCAAGGTCACCTACTAACCTAGTACAGTACTACTATAGCCAAAGCTGGTCCACCTTTTTAGAGCATGGTTAATTAATATAGGCGGCTCTTGCAGCGGCACATCATTTAGAGCAAGTACTCTTTTCGTAGGATCAAAGGAAGTGAAACAAAAGTTGCAGTGGATGCTAGATTGCCAATTAAAACATGATTACATAGGGAACAAAATCCTATAGCATTCTATCCTATGAATCAAACGACCAATGTTGGAAAATTATGAGGGGGGTCTCTCCAACAGTGTTCCTCGGCTCGCACATAGCATCACGACGGTCGAACTTGGAGTCATTCATCTGGTAGATGTGGCATCTCAGATCTGGTACTCCAATATTAGGTTGGCTCTATGTGATGTGGCAACTTAATATACTAACCGGATGCTGGCTATACTACTACAATACTCACACTCCAAGAAGTGACTCAAAAACCATTCATAAATTGAGTCTATGACACGCATTTGCAAATGTACCATTCATTACATAAAACAAGTCATCAACACACAATGACAATGATGATACATGTTGTATTATAGATTATTTCCAACAAAACATTCTAGTAAATACTGAAGTTTTCATCACAAAACAAATAACAAGCAATGAAATGAACTTCAATCAACCAACCCTTGGCGTTGGAAACACTTGCTTTGAACCATAGGTGCTCTAGGAAGGGCCAGCTATTGTCAATATCGAGAGCAACACACGACTGATCATCTAGGCTGAAGCGGCATATATCAGGAGTAGGGTAGGGAACCACCGCAATGTTCGAGGTATAGATACAGTTGCTTCGCATAAATGGTAGTAATGTTGTGTCAATAGCAGCTGGATTGCCTTTAACCATCATTGGATATTTTGGTCCAAGGAAGAGCGAGTTTGCTCCAAGACTATCAATACTGTACCAGGGAGAAGGTGTTGGTGCTAGCACACCAGTATCCATCCTGAATACCCTGCAACGGTTGTTGGAATAGGTCCGGAGAGGGCGACCATGGGAGACAACACGTGCTCCCTCAGTAGTAACAATCTCAGTGCACTGTATACAGACAAGAAGAGGTGATCCATCAGAATTAGTTGCCAGCTGCCACTGAGTATATAAGTTCTACTCGTCCTCATGCTCGTGATCATCACCATCGTCATCTCCCCCTTGGTCATAAATTTTTTCAAGTATAGGTGGTGGAATGTTCATAGGACCTTGGAAACACAAGAAGGTTAATTAGTAAAGGAAAACTTGCTTACCCGCATGCATGTGGCTGAAACAATTATAATTACAATGGAAGACAAATGTACCGAAACTACGAGGATCCCCTGCAAAAACAGTGCCACGAGTGGTGGTAGCAAACACAAGATCCTCGTATTCAATTGCATCACAATACTCATCTGTGTACATAAACTGATTTTTGAGCAATATCCATGGACGAACCGTGGAATCAGTAAGGAAGGCAATAGGCTTGTCGAAGATGGCAACAACTTGATAGTTCATGTAATTCCAAGAGTGGTTGGGAACTCGACAAATTGCTATCTTCTGTAGACGACAGTCACCATGATCATATTCGAACGTACGTAGATCATCTGTGTGCTCAACCTCAGGGCAATCTGAGATTTTCAGAAGTGGAATCCGCTGACGAGTGTACACATTCACAAGTTACCACACGCAGTTGTACCCAATATAAACAACCCAATCTCCATTTGCGCCAGCCCAGGCCTTACCCTGAAGCGATGGCATCTTGACATCACACGTATCGTTATCAAGCGGCATCAATTTGGACAAGGCGAGGCCTCCGTCGTTCGCGCCCATGCGAACAGGCTTATAGAGAAGAAGATAAGGGAGATCAAACCACTCCTAGACCCTTGGGTTCCTTGTAATGATGTTATTAGTTGAGTCGAGAATGTTCTTGAACGAACCTGCCATGCTAGCCGAGGTGATGACATTGCACCGATCAATGAGTTCCCCCACCACGTCATCTTTCGAATCGGGGCAAGAATAATGGGGTCGTTTCCGGCTTGTTCCATCCATGGAGAATACGATCAAACAATGGCAGAAGGAAGGGTGAAGGCAAATGGAAGAGGAAGGAAGAGCGAGCGACCGCTGTTCCAAATCGGGATGGGAAGGCGAAGAGTCGGTGGACGGTTGCCAGTTTGCCATGCCATGGTACACGAAGAGGCGCCCCGGCCTACACGTCCTTTCGGAAATTGTACAAAAGGACTCGCCGTCGTCTCACTGAGATGTTGGAATGGGACCACATGTCAACGAAACATGGTGTGTAATTTCTCGTGCAAAATGCGATCTGGCCGCGTTGGCCTGAGGTGCCACATTATTTCTCGACTTTATTTTTTTAATGGCGTGTCGTTCAGTTTTGAAGCATGACTAGCTGGTACTGTTTGCAGAGAAAATATAAACTACTCTACCACTACTCCACCTCTAGTACTAGTAGTATAAAAAGGATATATAGGCTGGAGCTTCAGAGCTTTCTTGCTATGGGCTGCCCACTTGCTTCTCAAACTATCACCCTCTCTCCAGATCTAAAAAAGACGGCCTCTCTCTCCCTCCTCACCGGTGGTCACAGATCCACCGGGGAAGAAAAGGACGTGCAGCGTTGACGCACTCATCATCGGCGAGCGAGGTCACGCATTGACGACAAGGCCGTCCTCTCAGACCTAGCGCCCGCGCGGGATGGCCTCCATCCCCAAGCTCGCTGCCGTAGTGCGTGCGGAGGACGACGACCACGAGCGAAGCCACTTCCCGCCGACCCTCAGGTATGCTACCTCTTTTCGAACCATACCCTTGTTCTATTGCCCCATCTGCCATGTTGATGCATGTGGATCTTTTTCCACTCCACCATCTTCCCAATTTTCTATCCTCTGCTCTACTGGTCACGCAGATGAAAACCTTAATTTGCACTATTAAAGGAAACCCTACTTCATGCAGACTAATCCATGTCTGGGTTTAATAAGGAAAGGAAGGGAGACTGTACTGTCCAAGAGAGTAGGCGTCGAACCCGCATCTAGGTTGAAAAGGGGAAAATCAGTAGCTAAGGAACGAGTCTCGTGTCTCTTGGTTGAAGAAGGGTAGAAAGGCATGCCAACGCATTGTTACTACATTCAGATTTTTGCACTGTTAATGCTTATAGATTACATACCTCACTTTCATGAGATAAGTTAATCTTTTTGTACAATGTCACCAAAATGCCAATGCGTTGATGTCATTTTATTTTGGTTAAACTGCACAAAAAATTATGAAGATAAGAGGAAAGGTCAAGAGTGGGCACCTCCTCCTTCGGCTGTTCTCTTGATTCGTTCGATCAAGTTTTTATGTTTGATCGATTATCAAGATTGGGATAGAAATTTTTAAGGTCCC
>NC_041380.1:167636032-167643689 GCF_002162155.2 Triticum dicoccoides | reverse complement strand
GAGGTACATGGTTTGCAATTTTTTATACTGTGATTAGTTAATAATGCTAGTTACCTTCAGACTTTTGTATTTGGTTTAATGCTCATGCACAACTAGTATACCAATGCTGAATCATGTTACCTTTATATTTTGTATTGTTAATTCTTATAGAAATCTTCCAGTGCCAGAGTTTATTGAAATCTGTTTAGTAAAACCATTGTACTATACCCTGTAATAAAAGAACTACTCTACTGTTGCACTAGTCACTGGATTAGTGTATCTTTGTAGTATTCGAAATTTTGAATGGTGTTGCATTAGCGTATGGACATAAATAAAGTGTGGCAAGCTTTGCCAGATATGTGCTCAAGAAAACTACTACCTGTTTTTCTAAATATTAGACGTTTGGGTACTTTAAACTGAACCGCGAAAACATCTTATATTAAGGAACAGAGGGTGTAGAGTTCACTCAAATTATCCCGGTAAAGCTAGTCACACCTTTGTTAAAATTAATGTTCATTATGTTATCGGAGGAGGTTTGTAAGTTTGTCTCTAATGCCTGTCGACTACATACCTGACATCATGATGTAATGTTAAGTCATTTCCTTTTGTACAGTGTCAATGAATTGTCAAGGCGGTGATGGCATTTTATTTTAGTTGAACTACACAAAATATGCTTTAAAGAAGAGGAAAGGTCAGGAATCAATCATTCTTTCAGAAAGAACTATATATGCCTTTCTGACATCAGCCGCTGTTGCCTTATTTATTCCTTCAAACAGGTGGTTAGAAACAGTCTTGCTACCTTTTTCCATTAAGAAATTGGAATGCTTATATTTGTGAGTCTATTCTTCAACTAGTGCCACTTTTATAGTAATCACACTTTCAATGTCTATGCAAACAGGGATGCTCGATTTTAGTCGAACTGCACAAAAAGTCCAACTAGTTCAACATTAGGAGCATGTTTTCTTCCAAACCTTTATATCCAATTGGTGGCACTATGAGATGTTCATTAAGAAGGTACATGGTTTGCTACTATCTTGCCACTCTTTTTGTATTGTCATTAGATAGTAATACTAGTGGTTTGGATGTGAATTTATTGGCATGGTGGACCTACATTGGAGGTCCAGGACATGATTCAATGATTGGATGCTCAATTTCGGTTGTATCGATTTCACCTCTTCCATCACTGCGAACATGGATATCCTTGGTCTGATGAAGAATAGGTGCTATATTTCTGCTCTGAACAAGCAAATCAATTCAGGAAGAGACATGTTTAAACCGAAAATACAAGGTGGGGTATATGTTTACTAACTGCTTGATATTTGTGCAGACAGAGTTGTCTGCCCGTTGCTATTTGGAAAACACATAAAGTGACCGCAATTTTGGTTGAACTGCACAAGAGAATAGTATAGTCACTGCATGCAGTGCCATTTCAAAATAGACACATAAAGATTGGATAGTCACTTCATGCACTGCAAAAAAGTATTACTGTACTATTTATTGGCCAACACTAGGTGCTTCATTACTTTGGTCTGATTATACAATGGGCATCATTTTGCCTAAGTTAAAGTTTGTATTCCGAAAATAGTCTCACCGTGTGATAGAGAGAAGACCAAATCATATTGAAGTGGATGTTCCTCCATCATGTGTGGTTCATTCTCATGGTTCCAGATGTTGGTGAAACCACTTACGTTTGCAAGAGGAATTGTAGACTTCACAAACAAATTTGTCTTTCAGTCTGTACTGAATGTTGGCTAAGAGAAGCATCCATGTTAGTAGGAAGAACATTTGTTTTTTTCTAGATCTTTGCTTTTGGAGCTACATATTTGTACATGATCTATGACTCATTGAGATGCATTAACATGTTGATCTTATGTATGGGAATCGTACTAGTTGGTTTTAGTTGTGGGTGATCTTTGCTTTTGGAGCTACATATTTGTATATGATCTGTGAATCATTGAGATGCATTAATAGTTCCTTATATCTATTCGCTCAGTGTTTACAAGTTACTGATCGATCACTAGCTAGCCTACTAATGCGCTCCTAGCAGTTTTAGTTGCGACGCAAGATCCGAAGTGGCAATTTTTTGAATAAAAATGCCTACCTCTGAAGAAACTGACAAGCTGCTCTGAAGAAAATGCCATGCGAATCTGAAGAAACTGCCAGCAAAAATGTTCGCAAATGCCTTATCTCCCAGCTAAAGTTCATCAACTAATGCCCTCGGCTGCGACTCATTGCATGCTGCTCCGTGTACTGGCTGCGAGCGATTTTGAGTGCCTGCATGCAACCGGCCATAATTAAGGCAGCTAACTGATGCGAAAAAGATGCGCTTTAATTGTTTCGGGCCTTTTAAATCCGTGGAATCATTATTGACAAGGAGGGAGATGATTCGAGTGCACTCGTTTGACCGTCATGCCGGCGTGTGACCCAGCACGGACAGGACAGGACGACACAGTGAGAATTTCAGTTTCTCTAGTTTTCCACGGCAAGCTGGCGCGCTAAGCCATGCCTGCTTAATTATGCATTGAATTCCGATGATCGTCGCGCTACCTTCCGCCTATAAGTACTGTTTCGCGGCCTTCTATGGTGGCACCATGACCCAACTCGCCCTATCCTCATAAACTCCCATCGGCCCGACGTCGCTCACCACTTATCCTCGCTCTCGCTACGTCCGCCATGCCCCCGCCCGTCCGCGATAGGCGAGGCCGGAGGCGGTCACCACCGGAACTAGTGTTAGGTTTTTCACCAGAAGGCAGACGAAGGGAGGAGGCATTCTATCGGTCTTTAGATGGCAATGCAGAGATCGAGGACTTGTTGGAGTGCGACCGCCTAGCGGAGGAGCAGGAGTTGTTGGAGCATGACCGCTTGGCGGAGGAGCAGCGTATCACCGATTTGCACCGACAGTGGGACATGGAGCACCGTGCACCGACGCTCCGAGTCGCGAGCAGAGCGCCCGCAACTGGGCCTACTACGTGGAGGCCGGCGCCCGGAAAATAGCCCTGGAGGCTGTCGGGCACGCACACGTTTGCGACGCTGATTTTTACTACCAGCTCGTCAAGTGGGTTTCTCGCTTAGAAGCTGAAGCTTCGGTGGACCACGCCGGCATGGAAAGAGCCAACGTGCGTGAGCAACATGCCCTAGCGCACCTCTCGCAAGTTCGAGGCGAGGCGGAGGACGGCAGTGCCAGCGTTCAGCATGTACCGCATATGGCGGTCGGCATCGTCTAGTTAGCTAATAGTAAGTTAGTACTTGTACGCTACTAGAGTATTAGTGGGAGTAGATAGTTAACTTGGATATGATGGTTGTCAACGTGGAAGTTCAGTACTCTATATGTGGATCAGACCTGTTACTTTGCTCTGAATGTTGAACTTTCTGTTTGAACATATGGAATGGCCTGTTATTTTTTTAAATGGGTTGTATTTGTCCTCCATGGGTTTAGAGGCTGACTTGTGGGCCTACCAAGTTGACGCGTACACGATCAGGAGATGATTGTACGTGGAGAGGATGACAGCAGGGACCCGCCAAGGTCATGGTAGTACGCAAGCAAGTGCCTCCTTACTTCAAGCCAATAAAAAATGGCTCCTCCTAATGGATTTCTGACATCTGGGTCCCATGCCATTGTCACCGTAGTCAATAAACGAGAGAATTGCACAACGAGCGGCTGACACCACGGACCCAGCAGCTCGCCTAGTTATTTTTGTTTTGGGTTAATATGATAAATGCCACTCCAAATCTGGTGTTTTTGAGAAATGCCACTGCAATTTCCAAACTTTGAAAAATGCCATTTCCAGTGGCACTTTTCGAAGTCTGGAGTGGCGCTTTTCAAAGTTTGCAAATTGCAGTGGTGTTTTCCAAAGTTTGAAAAAATTGCAGTGGCATTTTCCAAAGTTTGGAAATTGCAGTGGCATTTTAATGAATCACCATAATTGGAGTGGCATTTATCTAATTTGTTTTTGAGACGGAAGCAAGGTGTCAACTGGGCTGTGCGGGGCACTCTGGCCTGTATAGATAGCCTTCTCTTTTATGTTTACCACAGACCAGGCCAGTAATTTTTTCTTTCTTTCCGAAAATGGCTAGCCCAGTTTTTTTGTGATTTACCAAGTAAGTCGCTTTGTCAGGCCTGTTGGGCTGCAAATCTTTCAAGACGAGGAGAGCTTCATTCACCTGGACGAGAAAATGGCCTATCACTAATGAGAAATGGGCTGTACATTTTTAAAACACATCAAACCGGCAATTAGTTTCAAATTCTTTTTTTCATTTCAAGATTTTAAATTGCATTAATTTTTATGCGTGGACAATTTGTTGGATTTTATGTTGATATACATTTATTTTTAAAATCAGTTTGAATGTGACTCGAAATTTCAGGATTAAAAACAGTTCGGACCGCACCGAAATATGCAAAATTTCGTATAATTTTTTAACCGTGGCCACAATATGGGCTGTAATGCTAACAAAAAGAATATGGGCTCCAAAAAAAACCTTAAGAATTAGAAAATTTGCTGTAAATTATTAGAAATAATGGCAGATGGGCTGTATGCTTTTTTCCATAGGTTTGAAGCTTTCCTAAAAAAAGGTTGATGCACAAGAAGTGACTGTTGGATGTCCATCCAACGGCCGTCCTGCTTCTTCAATCTCTGCTGTTCCTGCTCCAGCCGCTCAAACAAGCACCGGGAGGATTGCCCGCTCCCTCCTCCCCGCGGACGGTTGTGTTGCCGCGCAGGCCTCACCGCCCCACCGTACTCCCATCGCTGGCCTAGCCATCCCTCTACTCACCCACACCTGCTGTTATTCTCTAGCGACGACAGACGAACCAGTAAACCCTCGTACAGTCGTACTCCCCTCCGCGTGGGAAACAACTGCCGATTCTTCCCTGCCTCCGTGTCGTTCCCTTACTGGGCCTTGCGTCGTCCACTGCCCTGGTGCTCTTGGTGTAGCCTGGTCAACGTGGTCAATGACCGACATGCATCTGAAGTGGACTGTACATGGAGAGGCTGACAGCTGGGTCCACGGTCGCACGCAAGGAAATGCCTCCTTATTACGCGCAAAATAATGATTCCTCCACCTCACATCTGGGACCCACCGAAAGGGCCTCTCCATTTCGTTAAAAAACATTACCGCCGCTGACAGCTCGGACCCACCAGCTATATCTTCGCACGCAAGGAAGTGCGTCCTTATTACGCATAAAAAATGAATACTCCCCCTGCTAGCTGGGACCTAGTATAGTGGCAGGCTGACTTGTGGGCCTACTAAGTTGACAGGGACGAAAAGCTTTGTCAACTTAGTCAATATGCATGATTCTAGCTCCGGTGACCGTACGATGTCCATCCAATGGTCGTAGTGCTTCTTCAACCTCTAGTCTTCTTGCTCCGGCCGCCCAAGCCAGCGCCGGTCGTGCCTCGTGCTCCTGCCTCCCGTGGCTGGCTGTGATGCGGCGGAGGCCTCACCACCCCCTACTACCCCCACCGCTGGCCAGGCCATCCCTCTACTCACCCACACCCCCTGTTTTTCTGCGGCGACGACAGCCTCACACTGCAGCAAACCCGTGAACCCTCATACTCCTCTACGCATGGGCATCCACTTCCGTGTCTTCCCCGGCTCCACGTCGTCCCCTTCCTAGGCCTCTCCGTCGTCCACCGCCCTGGTGCTCTCGGCATGGTGTGGTTAACGTGGTCAAGGAACGACTTCCATCAGAAGAGTACTATACGTGGAGAGGCTGACAGTTGGGTCCACGGCAGCCGCAAGGAAGTGCCTCCTTATTATGCGGAAAATAATTATTCCTTCACCTGACAGCAGGGACCCATCGGACGGGCCACCATATTTGGCGAAAAAACGTTTCCACCCTGACTGTTGGGACCCACCGGATGGGCCACCGTATTTCATGAAAAAAACGTCCCCCCCGCTGTCAGCTCGGACCCACAGGAAGTGCCCTTACGCACAAAAATATGAATAATCCCTCTCCTAGTTGGCTACCTTGGTAGGTGGCTGACTTGTGGGCCTACTAAGTTGACGGGGACGGAGTGCTTTGTCAACTTAGTCAATATGAACGATTCTAGCTCCAATGACCGTACGATGTCCATCCAACGGCCATAGTGCTTCTTCAACCTCTGGTCTTCCTGCTCCAGCTGCCCAAAGGAGCGTCGGTCATGCCGCATGCTCCTGCCTCCCGTGGCCGGCTGTGCTACTGCGGAGGCCTCACCGCCCCTACTATTCCCACCGCTGGCCAGGCCCTGCAGCGACGGCAACCTCACACCGCAGCCGAACCAGTGAACCCTCGTACTCCTCTCCGCGCGGGCTTCCACTGCTGCGTCTTCCTTGGCTCCGCGTCGTTCCCTTCCTAGGCCTCGCCGTCGTCCACCGCCCTAGTGCTCTCTGCACGGCTTGGTCAACATGGTCAAGGAATGACTTCCATCGGAAGAGTACTATAGGTGGAGAGGCTGACAGCTGGGCCCAAGGCCGCAGCAAGGAAGTGCCTCCTTATTGTGCACCAAATAATTATTCCTCCACCTGATAGTGGGGACCCACCGGATGGGCCACCATATTTCACGAAAAAACGTTTCCCCTGACTACTGGGACCCACCAGCTACATCTTCGCACGCAAGGAAGTGTGTCCGAGCAAAAAAACGATTCGCCCCCCTGACTGCTAGGACCCATGAGCTACATCTTCGCACACAAGGAAGTGCCTGACAGTCGGGACCCACCTGGTTGAAGCGTATGTAGCGTTGTCATTCTGGTCGTGAATGTGTACGTACATACTGGTTGATGTAGAGGCGCGCACATGTCATAGTAGAGGCGTGCACGTAGCATGTACATGTACGTACATCGACCAGGGTGCAAGAAAGTAAATACGGCCATCTACGTACATACGGGGGGGTCTCGAACGCCTACTCGCGCGTACATATGGCCATGGCTCGTGTACATGGCTGGGTCAGAATGGAGAAACTG
Source organism: Triticum dicoccoides (assembly GCF_002162155.2). Lineage (NCBI taxonomy): Eukaryota > Viridiplantae > Streptophyta > Magnoliopsida > Poales > Poaceae > Triticum > Triticum dicoccoides. The sequence goes on along the minus strand of NC_041380.1, from coordinate 167,636,771 downwards.
CATCATCGTCGTGTTCATGGGGAGGCAACGGAATGCGTCATGTTCATCGGGAGGCAACGAAACGCGTGGGAGCCAACCGGCTTGGATGGAACAACTGATGGAAACGAGGCCTGGCATACCGCAGAACGGAGGAAACGGCCTTGTGTTCGACCGGCCACGTTCGAAACGGGATCCTGTTCATCGGGAGGGGTCTGGTGTACCACAAAACGGAGGAAACGGACCTCCTATGGTCGAAACAGGGGTCTTGTTGATCGGGAGGGGTGTGGCGTACCGCAAAATGGAGGAAACAGACTTGTGTTGGAGCGCTAAAGTCAAAACGGGGGTCCTGTTCATCGGGAGGGGTGTGGCATACCGCAAAATGAGACTCCACAGGATACTGTTCATCTCCACCGTCGCCCCCTCTAGCATCCACGGGCTACTGTTCATCCACCGTCGACCTCCTCCAGCCTCCACCTGTGACTGTTCATCCACGGGCTCCTGTTCGTCTAGCCTCCACCGTGCGCTACTCCACTGGCTACTATTGAACCAACCCTCTCCACGGGCTCCTATTCAACCACCCCTCCATGGGCTACTGTTCATCCAGCCCTCCACCATCTACTGTTCATCCCGCCCTCCATGGGGTGGTCCTGTTCATCCAGCCCTCCACGGGGTCCTGTTCATCCAGCCCCAACTGGCTCGATCGATCGGGGTCCTGTTTATCCACAGGCAACACCATGGGGTCCTGTTCATCCACCCCACT
>NC_041380.1:167300996-167314500 GCF_002162155.2 Triticum dicoccoides | reverse complement strand
AACCGTATCAGTGCATCGAACCATCAGGCAAGCAACCAACCATTTGATCATATCGATACAATCCCATGTTCTCGCTCCTGCTCTCTTTTACTGCATTAAGACAACGCGATTCAAACTGCTGTGTGCTACGGTAGTTGAACCCATTTCCTCTGCATGACCTGTCATTGCCACAGTAACTAGATGAAACCCACTAGCATGTGTAGGAGTTGATTGAGCCCTATGTATGTGTTGTTCCTACCTTGCTATGCCTGCTATGCTTAGAGTCGTGTCAGGTCTGGTTCATCTGGGTGATGGGCTAGAGTGAAATGATTATGTCGGTAATGAGAGTGGTGTGGTGAACACGATTTGGTAAAGGTATCGATGAGAGGCCATGTAGGAGTACATGGTGGGTTGTTTCATTGAAGCCGACCTTAAGCACTGAGATCTGTATGTGTGATTTAAGAATCAGCTACTACCATGCATTGAGCCCGAAACCAATGGACCCTCTCGGCTTCTTATTCACCCTAGTTCTCCGTCCAGGAGTTGCAAGTAGTTTCTGGTGTTTGTAGCCTACTGGAGGGCGTGGACAGCGCTGACCGTAGGGGTGGGCCATGATGCGGTAGGTACGTGGCACGGTGTACCGAATACCCGTTAGGTATCTCAGGAACCCTGTTCACATCGTTCGGGGCCGTATAGGAAACCTCGGCCGGACTCCCTGCGGATGGAACCTAGATAGGCGATAAACCTGGACTAGAGGCTTAGGTGATTAGGTAGGTCGTGGCCGACACCCACGTTGGGCTTCCGCTTGAAGGTTGCCGAGTACATGTCGTGTAAACGACGGTAAGTGGTGAGAGCGTGTATGAAGGAGTACACCCCTGCAGGGTTAACATGATCTATTCGAATAGCCGCGTCCGCGGTAAAGGACTACTTGGTTGCCTATACAGTTCATAGACAAGTAAATGGAAACTACTAAAAGCCTCAAGATAAGAGTGAGTGCCGAGGATGGCTCTTCCGTAGGAAGACGGAGGCGGATCCTCGGTAGTGTATTGAATTGGTGAGTAGTGGACTCGTGTGCGCAAAACCATTTCAAGTTGGAGTATCGTAGGATAGCCTAGCCAAGAGTCAAAGCTGGCTTGCTGCAATAACTCCACCAACCCTTCTTGATACTAAGCATGTATGTAGGATCTGATGTAAGTCTTGCTGAGTACCTTTGTACTCATGTTGCTATAATCTACATTTTTACAGAAGACGCTGCAACCCCTTCTGATGGGTTCTATGTAGACGTTGACATCAACGAGTAGGCTAAAGACCCAGGTGGTGACCCTGAGCTTGTGAAGGACCTTGTAGTATAGCTAGGCTTCCCAAGCCTCTTTTATTTTACTAGTTGTCTGTACTCAGACAAGTTACTTCCGCTGCTGGTTTGTATGACTGTATGACTTGTATGTTGGGTCATGAGACCCGTACCTTCGTGTATGTTATGTATGGCTTCCTGAGCCTTAAATACAGTACTTGTGTCGTAGAGTCATGATGTGATGCTTCGTTGTATTTGCACATATCGAGCATATTGTGTGTATGATTGAAATGCTTGGTATGTGTGGGATCTGACTATCTAGTTGTTTATCTTTAGTAGCCTCTCTTACCGGGAAATGTCTCCTAGTGTTACCGCTGAGCCATGGTAGCTTGCTACTGCTCTGGAACACTTAGGCTGGCCGGCATGTGTCCTTCTTCGTTCCTGTGTCTGTCCCTTCGGGGAAATGTCACGCTTTGAGTACCGGAGTCCTGTTAGCCCGCTACAGCCCGGTTTACCGGAGTCCTGCTAGCCCAGTGCTACAGCCCGGACCCACTTGCTGATGACCGACACGTTCGAAGCTGGGTCATGGATGCCTGTCCCTGTAAGTCTGTGCCACTTTGGGTTTACGACTAGTCATGTCAGCCCGGGCTCTTTATCATATGGATGCTAGCGACACTATCATATACGTGAGCCAAAAGGCGCAAACGGTCCCGGGCAAAGGTAAGGCGACACCCGTGGGGATACCGTGCGTGAGGCCGCAAAGTGATATGAGGTGTTACCGGCTAGATCGATGTGACATCGAGTCGGGGTCCTGACAGTGCGAGTCCCTCGCACCTACACAAAACAAATAAATCCTCGCAACCAACACAAATAGGGGTTGTCAATCCCTATAGGGCCACTTACGAGAGTGAGATCTGATAGATATGATAAGATAATATTTTTGGTATTTTTATGATAAAGATGCAAAGTAAAATAAAGGCAAAGTAAAGAGCAAAGGAAATAAAAAAGTAGTAGGATATTAATATTGTAAAGATAGACCCGGGGGCCATAGGTTTCACTAGTGGCTTCTCTCGAGAGCATAAGTATTCTACGGTGGGTGAACAAATTACTGTTGAGAAATTGACAGAATTGAGCATAGTTATGAGAATATCTAGGTATGATCATGTATATAGGCATCACGTCCAAGACAAGTAGACCGACTCCTGCCTGCATCTACTACTATTGCTCCACTCATCGACCGCTATCCAGCATGCATCTAGAGTATTAAGTTAAAAATAGAGTAACGCCTTAAGCAATATGACATGATGAAGAGGGATAGACTCATGCAATATGAAGAAAACCCCATCTTGTTATCCTCGATGGCAACAATACAATACGTGCCTTGCTGCCCTTACTGTCACCGGGAAAGGGCACCGCAAGATTGAACCCAAAGCTAAGCACTTCTCCCATTGCAAGAAAGATCAATATAGTAGGCCAAACCAAACTGATAATTCGAAAAGACTTGCAAAGATAACCAATCATACATAAAAGAATTCAGAGAAGATACAAATATTATTCATAGATAAAATTGATCATAAACCCAAAATTCATCGGTCTCAACAAACACACCGCAAAAAGAAGATTACATCGAATAGATCTCCGCAAGAGAGGGTGAGAACATTGTATTGAGATCCAAAAAGAGAGAAGAAGCCATCTAGCTACTAACTATGGACTCGTAGGTCTTAGGTAAACTACTGACACTTCATCGGAGAGGCTATGGTGTTGATGTAGAAGCCCTCCGTGATTGATGCCCCTCCGGCGGAGCTCCAGAACAGGCCCCAAGGTGGGATCTCGTGGATACAGAAAGTTATGGTGGTGGAATTAGGATTTTGGATCCGTATCTGATCGCTTGGAGGTATGTAGGTATATAGGAGGAAGGAGTACGTCGGTGGAGCAACAAGGGGCCCACGAGGGTGGAGGGCGCGCCTGGTGGGGGTGGGCGCGCCCCCCTACCTCGTGCCCTCCTGTTTTCTTTCTTGATGTAGGGTCCAAGTCTCCCGGATCATAATCTTCCTAAAAATCACGTTCCCGAAGGTTTCATTCCTTTTGGACTCCGTTTGATATTCCTTTTCTTCGAAACCCTAAAACAGGCAAAAAAACAGCAATTCTGGGTTGGGCCTCCGGTTAATAGTTAGTCCCAAAAATAATATAAAAGTGGATAATAAAGCCCAATAATGTCCAAAATAGTAGATAATATGGCATAGAGCAATCAAAAATTATAGATACGTTGGAGACATATCAGAAATACCCAAGTCAAAGTCTGCAATAGTCTCCATCCATCTCTGCTGACGGAGGTTCAAGTCTGGCTGAGTAAACATATACTTCATACTTTGGTGGTCGGTGAAGATCTCGCAACAATTACCGAGAAGGTGATGTCGCCACTGTTTTAGTGCATGAATGACAACAGCAAGCTCGATTTCATGAAATGGGTAGTTCTCTTCATGAGGGCGCAATTGATGAGAGGCATAAGTCATTACTTTGCGCTCTTGCATTAGGACATAGCCTAATCCTTGACGGGAGCATCGCAGTAAATAACGAAATCCTTCTTAGTATCAGGTGGAGCAAGCACTAGGGAAGAAGTCAACTTGTCTTTGAGTGCCTGGAAACTTTCCTGACATTCGTCGATCCATTGGAACTTGACGCCCTTATGCAACAGGTTAGTCACAGGCCCGGCCATCTTGGAGAAGTTCTCGACAAATCGACGGCAATAGCCGGCGAGTCCGAGAAAACTTCTGACTTGCTTGACATTCTTCGAAGGAGTCCAATCGAGAATAGCCTGGAATCATTCAGGGTTGACAGCAATACCATCCTTAGAGATGACATGCCCAAGATAGGTTACTTGAGTAGCCAGAATTCACATTTGGAGAACTTGGCATATAGTTGATGCTCTCGTAGCTTTTCCAGCAGAAGACAAAGATGTTAGCATGCTCTTCTTTGTTCTTGGAAAATACAAGGATATCATCCAGATAAACCACGACAAACTTGTCGAGGTAATCGATGAATATATAGTTCATTAGATGAGAGAAGGTGGCTGGATCATTGGTTAAGACGAATGACATGATAGTGTACTCGTATGAACCATATCGAGTCACGAATGCGGTCTTTGGGATATCCTCTTCACAAACACGGATCTGGTGGTAACCCAACCTCAAGTCGAGCTTGGAGAACACTGACGAACCAGCCAGTTGATCATACAGATCATTGATCCAAGGGAGGGGATATTTGTTCTGGATAGTGGCTTGGTTAATAGGATGGTAGTCTTGGACCAATCGGTTTGTCCCATCCTTCTTCTTAACAAAGAGAGAAGGTGCTCCCCAAGGAGAGCAACTAGGGCGAATGAAACCTTTGCGAAGAGATTTGTCGATTTCCTCCTTAAGCTCAATGAGTTCATGCGGCGGCATCTTGTAGGGTTGTTTGGCTACAGGAGTGGTGCCTGGTTTCATGTCAATGATGAATTCAACAACTCTAGCAGGGGAATCCCCGGAAGTTCTTCAGGAAAGACGTCTTGGAATTCGCGAACGATGGGAATATTTTCAGTGCCCTCGAGTGGTGTAGCGTTCGATGCATTTAAGGCATAAAGCCGTGCCTCGGCATTTTGCACCAGATGAGCATGGTAACTAACTATTTCATGAAAAAGGTGTAGCAGATGGACGGTCTTAGTGGCGCAAACTGTAGCAGCAGTATTTGCTTTCAACCAATCCGTCCCCAAAATGAGGTCAATGTTAGATGACTTCAGGATAATGGAAGAGGCATAGAATTCCAGCCCTTCGATTTCCACGGGGACGTCGATGCCAACCATGGAGGTTTCACATTGTCCCACAGGGGTTTTTACCACTACCGAAGTGTTCATCTCCTCACATTTAACGTCGTGCTTGTATGCAAAATCTTCTGACATGAATGAATGTGATGCTCCTGAATCGAATAAAACAGATGCAGGCACTGAATCAACGAGGAGTGTACCCATTACAGTAGCAGGCTGGTCTTGGGCTTCATTGAGATCAAAGTGGTTGGCATGAACATGGCCATAAGACTTGGCATTGGTGTTGCGGGGATGGTTGTTTCCACGGCTAGCTATGGGAAGGGCCAGTTGATTCTAATTCTGGTAGCAATCCCTGGCACGGTGACCTGGTTGACCACACTTGTAGCACATACCATTATTGGGAGTGGGAACAGGAGCTCGGGATGGTTGAGCTGGAAGCCTTGGCTGCCTAGGTGGTGGAGGAGGCAGACGAGGTGCAGCATAGGACTGCCTTAGAGCAGGTGCAGTTGGCTGGTACATGCTGTTGGGAATCCATATCCTACGCTTCTACGAGGGCGGGCTCGAAGATGAGCCCATGTCACGGTTGCGCCTGTGAGACCTCTGGTGTTCCTGCAGACCAGTCTCGACATTGATGGCCTTATTCACCAAGGTTGCGAAATCGGCAAAGTCATTCACTAGTAGTGCGAGCTTGATGTTAGCTTGTAGCCCATCACGGAACTTCTCCTTTCTGCGTGCATCAGTTGCAATGTCTTCTTCAACATAGAGGGATAAGTCCATAAACTCCCACTGATAAGCTTCCACGGCTTTGTTGCCCTGGGTAAGGTTGCGGAACTCACGCTTCTTCAGGTCCATGACTCCCTGAGGAATGAAGCAGGCACGGAAAGCAGCTTGGAAGTCTGGCCAGGTGATGATTGTTCCAACCGGCAGAGTACGCCTGTGGCTGTCCCACCATTGAGCAGTGGGTCCCTTCATAAAGAAGGAAGCAAAGGTGACATAGCTGGCAGGGGCTACATCAGCAGACTCCATCTCATAGGTGATGTCACGGAACCAGTCATCAGCATCCAGAGGCTGTGTTGAGCTGTGGTAAATGGTTGGGTTGAGGTGCATGAAATCCTGCAGAGTCACTTGGGCTGGCTGCTGGTTCATATTGGGGCGAGGAAACTGAGCCATAATATTCTCAATGAACTGGCGATTCAGCTCGAACTGTTGCATCATACCAACCATGTACTCAGGCGGTGGTGGGGCATCACCACCACGACCACGACCACCTGGTCTAACCATCCTACTAATATATAATAGGGGTAGTTCAGCATTGGGAAATTTGCAAAGACAAGAATCATTCATGATGAAACATGCATAAAGAAAGGAGTACGATAGATACTACATAGTAGTTGGCCTATCTTACAAAAGGGATCATGCATAGAGTTTAGTACACAGAGTTCAGTGCATAGACTAAGGACATCATAGGCGACACGCAGGCTCATGGCGAATGCATCTAATACTAATAAGCAAGCCTACATCAGTCCCAGGAGGAACTGTGGAGGTAGGTGTACCCTGATAGCTGGTAGTGATGCGACGGGAAGTCCTCCACGTCAGTAGTCTGGGGTCCGCGGATACTCTGGTGCAGAACCCTACGCTCAGGTGGCAGAAGAGGACCAACTGCGGGAGAGTAGCCTCCCACATCTGGCCAGCCGACACCCTGGGGCATCACGGTCCTACACTACAAAAAAATACACTTCCGTGATGATACGTGTTTGTCACGGTAGGTTGTGTTTTCTGTCATGCATGTACATCCATGACGATTTTATGACAGAATCAAGATAGTCATACATGTGCTGTCGTAGAAGTGTTCCATGACATAACCAAAATTATCATCACGGAAGTGTCCACTTCCACGACGATAAATCGTGCGTCATAGAAGTGCTTTCGTCAAGGGTGACCGACACGTGGCATCCACCGTAATGGAACGCTGTTAAGCTATCGGGTCAGGTTTTCGATCCGATAACCCGTTAACAGCCCCAACCAATGGGGATTTTCCACGTGTAAAATCATCATTGGCTGGAGGAAACACGTGTCGGCTCATCGCTGGGACAGATGTCATCCACTCATTGGACAGAAGGCGCCTATGATACGTCGACACATGGCACGGCCCAACAGAGGCCCATTCCTGTGAAAAGGCCGGCCGTTTGACTTGGTCAAAAGGTGGCAGGCCGGCCCATGGAAAGCCTGTTAGTGGCATGTTCACATATAGCCCATTTACAGCCTGCTAACCCAAGGCCCGTTACGCCCTATTCGAATTAGGCCCAGTGGCATCATCTGGGCCATCCAATATGATTCCAGCCCGTTTTCACTTCTGGGCCATGTATGGCCCATGACGTCTTTCGACCCATATGAGGCCCTATGTAACTCTTGGCCTATTAATGGCCCGTGGTGAAACTAGCCCGTAATGAATAGTGTATCACTTTACACCCATTAACGGCCCATGGTGAAACTGGCCCGTAAAGAACAGTGTATCACTTTATACCCATTAACGGCCCATTATTCCGTTGGGCCGTTTCCAGCCCATGTTATCTTTCGGCCTTCTCAGAGCCCATTTATTCTTGGGCTATTTTCCAGCATTCGTTTACTTACGGCCCGTTACTGTCATTTTCTGCTTGTGGGCCACATTCAGCCCGTGGTTATAGTCGGCCCGTTTGTGGTCCGTTAATACGTTGGGCCGTTTTCATAGCGTCATCAAATACGGCCTATTAACGATGGCCCGTTATGGTCAGCCCATGAACGGACGATTCCAACTCTAGACCGTTTACGGCCAGAATGCGGTCTGTTTGGCCCATGTTTGGCCAATCGATCATACAGCCCGTATAAGTCCCATTGATGATATGGCCCATAGAAGGCCCATTGTTTCTACGGCCCGTAGAAGGCCCACTATTTCTATGGCCATAGAAGGCCAACCGTTTATACTGTCCGTAGAAGGCCCACTATTTCTATGGCCCATAGGAGGCCCAGTGTCACTACAGTAAATATTAGCCCATGGTTATTGTGTCCTAGTTTTAAAAAATAGGTTATTGCAGCCACTAGCAAACCGTAGAAAAAGAACTGCACTGACTACAAGCAAACAAATCAACAAGACAACAAGGAAATAAATAAGCAAACAACTTACACTAGGCTATCACGACTATTACACATATTACATCCACTGGGCATCAAAGTTCGCCACCAGTGCAAATATAGGGAACACAGCAACATATAAACGCTGCAGCAAAACAAGTCCAGAACTGAAACCACTTCAGAAGAGCTCAAGAAACAATATCCTAGGTACCCATAATGTTGGCAAGATGCTTAGCAAGCTTATTAACTTTCTCTTGTTTGGCGCTTAATTCCTATAGCGCTTGCTATTGCACCAGAAAGTATGCATCTGAATTCTGCGGGGACTTCCTCAGTCCTTCGGCTTCCTGTCGCATAACATCTGATCGATGTCTTTCAACTTGAAGTTGAGACTCAAGAAGCCGAACTGATTCAGGCAACGAGTTCGAAGAGCTGGTGCCAGGAGTGGTAGCCAGTAACTCGAACACTACATCAAGACATGACTTTGGGGTTGTCTCAGTGTCTTCAATATAGTTTTTATCAGCTTTCTTGGAGACCAACAGGGATGTCTCACTATCTTGAACCTTATCTGCATTACTTTATTTACCATTGCATAATAGGGTACTCTTCTCCAATATTTTATCTGTGTTCTAAAAGAGAAACAAACAAACACATCTCAGGTTTACAATGTAGTATATGAAACTCATTTTGGTAAACCAGTTTAGTAGTAAGGTGGACATGATAACCAAACATATATCTATGTAGTATGGTCACTGTATGGTCTATATCATTCTAGTTTATGTTGCCAAATCAAGATTGATACAGTTCGAATCATATCTATTTAAGACAAAGCAGCATAGACAGAATATAAGTGTGGGAAACTACACATCAATAACAACACTTGTAATGTGCATGGCATGAGAACATAACTGTTTATTCAATTGAAACTGAAATCAAGATAGAGCAAGTTACAACAACAAACAACCAAACACGTTGAAGAAACAGGTTTAAAACATACATGTTGCGCCATTAGAGTTTCAGTTGCATCCTTCAAATTTGAAATTAGCTGGTATCAGTAAATACAGTGATGCAAGAGCAAAGTAGTATGAACCATAGCTACGGAACCTGACCTGAGAACATTTCTTCTTCTGCTTTAAGCATTGACTTTGGGTTCGGAGTGGTGGTCCTTGTGATTTGGGCACTGCAGTTGCCTTACTAACTGCTCGTGTTTGGGTGCTCTGTGGTGGAGACGGTGCTGTGTCAACGGGAACTGGTTGTCTATCTGCTGGGGTTGGGGTTAGAAGGGGTGTAGCTGGTTCTCTGTCCAACTAGGTAGGGGTACAATCTGCATGAGTGTGGGTTATGTGTTGTGGGGCTGGTTCTTGGGCAAGTACAACCGTGGTTCTATCTGCATCGACAGGTAGCACGATCTTTTCTGAAGACCGTGTTTTTACTCCCACAGATACTGCCATCACTCCCTCCAATTGAAATGGCTGATAAACAAGAAAAGTAATTGAATGTACAGACATTGTAAGATAGATAGGTGCAATGGATAGTAGGGAAGAAAACAGGGCATGAAATAATTCACATTTATGTTGTCTAAGCAAACAGAATAGCAGGACATAATTTCACATATATGATTGCTAATTAAACATGATAGCATGACACAATTTCACATGTATGATGGCTAACTAAACATGATAGAATGACATACTTCAAAATATGATGACTATGTAAACAGGATGACATGATATAACTATACAATATGTCTATTAAAGTGGTTGGCATGCCATAAATCACAAACATGTCGTCGATGGAAACATGATGGCATGATATAATTCACGGATAGAATGACATAATTTAAAATATGATGACTATGTAAACAGGATGAGATGATATAACTATATTATGTCTTTAGAAAATGGGTTGGCATGCCATAATTCAGATACATGATGTCTATGTAAACATCATGGCATGACATAATTCAAATATATGATTTATATACTAAGGAAGTGAGCAGAGGGCAATCACATATATGATGTGTCAACTAAGGAGATGTCATTCAATATTGTGTATATGATGTAAAAACTAAGCATTGCAATACAACATATGCATTATATGAGTAATATAACCCTGCCAAGTTTGAGCATACACCTCAGGGGGATAATAGGACTGATCATCTGCCTCTGAATCCTCCTCTGAAGAGCTATCTGTAACCAGCAAGATATCTGCTTCAGCAGGTAGCATTGTCTTCTCTGAAGACCTTGTTTTCACTCCAGATTTCTCCATCAGCAATTCAAATGGCTGATGCACAGGAAGAGCAGTTGAATATACAAACATTGTCAACAAAAGCAATGAGAAATACAAAAAAAGGACGGCATGATATAATTCACATATATGACGCTTGCCTAAACAGCATGGCATTGCATAATTCACATACATAATGCCTTGCAACAAGATAACATTGCATAATTCACATATATAATGTATTGCAACAAGATGGCATTGCATAATTCACATATATGGTAATTAGACACTAAACAGGTGGCATTCACACAAAACATGTCTAAACTAAGCAAATGACATAGCAATGCAAGATACCATACGCACGATATGAGCAACATAACCCTGCCAAGTTAGGGCATGCACCTCGGGGGGGGGGGAATATGACTGGTCATCTGTCTCTGAATCCTCCTCTGAGGAGCTATCGGTAACCAGCAAGACATGCGCTTTGTCAGATAGCATTGTCTGCTCTGAAGACCTTGTTTCCACTCCAGATTTTTCCATGACCGTGCCGAATGGCTGATGCACAGGAAGAGTAATTGAATGTACTAAAATTGTTGACAAATTTAACACGTAATAAAAAAATGATGGCATGATATAATTCACATATAAGATGACTGCCTAACCAGGGTGGCATTGCAAAATTGACATATATGATGCCTAGCTAGACAAGATGGCATTTCATGATTCACATATACGATAAAGAAACTAAACAGATGGCATTGACACAAAGCATGTCTAAACTAAGAAGATGACAGCTTTAATGTATACAGTAAGCAATGCAAGGCACCATATGCATGATATTACCAACATCAGCATGCCAAGTTAGAGCGAAGACCTCATGGGGTAAATATGAGTGGTCTTCTCCATCTGAATCCCCCTCAGAACAGTTATCTTCCTCTTGATTACGATCCGAAATGGGTGGAACGGGGCTGCCTTTGCGCCCACCATGGAACGACGTCTGCATGAAATTTTATTGCCATGCAAGGCTCGTCTCTTTTGCTCTACATAGTTCCATTGTGTACAATAACTGGCATGCATAGGAATAAAACATAATGAGATTATGTAAGGAGTGCATGCACAAATCCAGAGTGATGGTAGCAAACTGTGGATAGACCCAAAACCAATGATAGCACGAAGATAATAGCTTTAGTTAAAAAATACAGATAATGGGTCCTTTAATGCTTGTTTGCACCCAACATGAAACTCATAGTAGACACCGGAGATTAACTAGATAGTAGACAGATAGTACTGATTGCTGCCCCAATATGTACCCCACAACCATTTAAAAACTCAAGTTTCAGCATTAGTTTGGACCTAACTCGGAGCCTAATAGGTGAACACGACGATAATGTAGCATGTCATCATATTAAGCGACGCATAACGTAAGCAGACACGGAAGAGTGCGACCTCTCTTGCGGACCCGTGTAGTCCTCAAGGTCATCTGCTCAGTTGATGATGGTAATTAAGTTGCCCTGGCTGCAGGCGGCGGGGAAGAAGATCTGAGGCGGCGAAAGACAGTCTGGAGAGCGGATCCTTGCTATGGTGAACCCTTCCGTCGTTGGAGCAGCTGAGCTGGGGTGGAACACAACGCCGCAGGAGCAGGACAAACCACACAAGGTTTTCTTTGACACATATCTGTAACAGAAGTAATTGAGTAAGGGCTTGTTTGAATTTGAGGATTCTAACAATTCAGGGATAGGAAATAGACAGGAATAGGATAGGAATGCACGTGCAAAACAGAGAATTTAAAAACACACGATTTCTGCCAATCTGTGTGTTTGATTCACAATAATTGGAAGATCACAGGATGCAAAAAAGTATGGTGAGATTAAGTCAAACCACAATAAAATGTATAGTTATAATGCTATTATGCCACTATCTCTTAGTCTTGTGCTTGATGAATAGGAATATGAAAAGGAGGAGAAGTGGAAATTAGAATTCCTACGGTTTTTCTTTCAAGGAGACACTAAAGGAACAAATCCTACATTTTTTCCTTTGCTCCATTCCTTTGCACCAAATTCATGAAAAGTAGTACCATAGGAAACTTTCCAATTCCGATGTTTTTCATTCACTTTTCCTTTCAAGCACTGGCGATTCTAGTAGGCAGGCTTGAGCAAGGAAAATCCTACACTAAAAAATGTTTTTGTGCTACTTCTATTACTTTGGACCCAGGCCACTGCCATACTAGCTCAACTCCCAGGCCCATCGACAAATGCACAGCTCAAACACGCAGAGATAAATAATGATGGCATTCAAGAGAGTCCATCACGGATAGCTAAGTTGCCTGGTACCTCACTGCTTGACATATAGTAGGATAAAATAATCGTATTTCCCGTTACTACGAGTGCTCAGTGGACAATATATATAACATGTAGAGTAAAAAAGAGATGCAACAATTGTACAACCTCTTTGGCGAAGCCATGTCGATCTCAGCGTGATTGGGTTGGCCGGTGAGGATGCTTTGGCTGACTTGGCTGTCGGAGGAGGGGAAGAAGATCTTAGGTGTCTGGAGATGGAGCCCGAGGTACTGCTCCGCTGTGATGGAGGGTTTCGTTGTTGGAGCAGCTCTGGTGAGTTGTACGACGCCGAGGCTGAAGCAGGACAAGAGAGACAACAAAGAACGTTAACCTGAGTGGAATTCTAATAGCATCGCCAATACATGACATAAAATACATAACCACAAAGTGCTAGATGTAAAATACATTAGCCGCTCATCTTTGAACTTAACTGTCGAAACTGAATTTAACTGTCGAAACTGAACTTAACTGTCGAAACTGAACTTAACTGTCGAAACTGAATTTTGCTGTCAAAACTGAACGCACTAGCAAGGTGAGGCTACACGTCGGTCGACTGACTTTTGCATCTCTGGTCAGTCGATTTTGCAGCCGTTGGATACAAAATCAAGGGCATGCGGTTCATCTTCAACCTCCACCCCCCTAAGCCGCCAGCCACCACAGGCCAAATAGCAGCACCCCCGCCGCCCGCGGCCGGCGGTGCGCTGCCCCGCCTGCCCCAAAAACACTCCTCACCACCGGTCTGCTGCCGCCCCGGCCATCCCTCTAGCC
>NC_041380.1:167280330-167300466 GCF_002162155.2 Triticum dicoccoides | reverse complement strand
CCTGAAAATCGACTGACCCAAAAGTTGATTCATTCGAATGAAGTGTAGCTAAATAGGAGCAACATTGCAAGCAAGAGCAAGAGCGAGAGCAGTAGTGCGAGCAAGAGAAATAGCAAGAGCAGACCAGGCAGGGGAACGAGAGCAAGAGCAGAGAAGCAGCGCGAGCGAGAGCTAAAGCAGTAGCAGCTCCTACTAATGTGGACGTCGCCGCCGAGGGAGCGACGCCGCCGTGGATGGAGCCACGCCGTGTCGGCTCGGGACCGAGCGCCAGCAGCACCGTGAGATTGAATCAAGAAGAAAATGCGGCGATTAGTGTACAACCTCTTTGGTGGCGCCGATTAGGACGCAGCTTCATCTGAGAAAATGGTGATGATGATGCTCTTCCGGTGGTGCAAGTGAAGACGACGGTGAGGGAATGGAGGTGGCGCGAAAGATGAGGGGAACGTCGGGGACGCTCCTTGGAGGTGGAGGACGAGGTGGATGAACCGGCGGGACGATGAGATCGATGATGGTTCCTCATCCGGTATGGTGGATGAGGGACATCGAGGTGTTGCTGTGGATGACGTCATCAGGGAAGAGGCTCCGGCTGGGTGGCGGACGGAGCAGGGTGTGGGGTTTCATCGCGGGTTTTCGCGGCCTCGGTGTACGAATGGGTGGGCGGATGGGATGGCAGTGGGGAACCATGGCTTAGAGGCACGCTTGTCTGAAATGTGGGGTAAGTTACGAAAGTACCCCCACCGATTTGAGGCGGTTCTTTCGTTCAGGGGTACCACGGGCATTTCGCATGTCGGGATTTCACAGGAGGTGGGATTTTTCGCGCGCGTTGTAATTTCAGAATAGCAAGGCGCGGGTTGAGATGGAGGGAGTTGTCGGAGCACAACGAGACAAAGATATATCTTAAATATTTCGGGCTAACATGGCGCGGGTTGAAGAGGCGGGAGTTTCGCAACACGATAGACAGAGACGCTAGCTTGAATTTTTGGCATAACAAGGCGCGGCTTGAAATTTCGGAAGAACAAGCTTAACGTGTACCAAAAAAAAGACAATTTGCACCTCAACGCGCACAACACACACACAAACACCATTTAGACTAGAGTAAGGTACACATGCATTGCACACATGAGATTTGGCAACCAAATTATGAATAAATACCACATTATAGCAAGCAAGCTTTGAGTCATATATGCATGATGTAGATGTTCGTTTAATTCTTATAGTTCATTTCATTCCAAATCATCTAGTTTTTATTAGAAAGCTAATCTATTTTAAGATTCATGGAATTGTGTGTCATAAGACATAAAGTAAAAATAAATAATGGCAAATCATGTAGAAAAACATTTGGGAAATTCTGATACGGAAGATTCTAGAACAAATAAGAAGTGCTTGTGTTTTGATGTTTGTGCATTATGCTTAAGTTCAACCATGGAGTCTTCTAGATTATACATGTGGCAAAATCTGGTGGAATCTAGATGATATCAACGGCCAGTAGTGCTCAAATTTGCCATCTTTGGACCATCGGATTCGCCTCATCCAACGACCATCTTTCAAAGTTAAAGTTACCCGCACACAATGTAAAAAAATATAAAATATAAAATATATATATATAAGGGTATAGATATAGATATGTGATGCGAAAGCCGCCCATCATCTCCAATTAGAATAGTGTGTCCATGCACGGATACGACATGGCCAAATGATGTCTGCCATCGGTATCTCAAATTCAAATCAGTCTGACCTTGTTCAATGTGTATACATTACAACATCCTCATTTCCAAACCACATCGCGCAGATCTCCGTTATATTCATGCATGCATGGGTTTCAAACATCAGGATCTCTTATTCAAATATTTGAATTTAACTTTACATTGATTATGACATCACCTATTCTTTTACACCCACACAGTAGTCTTCTCTTTATAATTGTACCACTAAATTTCTCTCGTGCATGCATGCACACACACAACCAGTCGGCATTATCCATCACATGCATGCAATGGATTTCTTCAGGTCGGTCTCCCATGAAGGCACACAACCACACTCATCTGCCTCTCCATCATATCGGGCATTCTTTATCTCTCACGCGTGCACGCGCAGCGATCGATGTTCCTCTATGTATGTGTGTATATAGCTAGGTCTTTCATAGCTTTCCACACAAACCGATCAATCGATATATCCAGTGAGGTCTCACCCTCTTTCCCACGTCCACATCGATCAATCTATACCTCTCTATATAGGATTAACATATATAGCTAATACACCCACATTAATTATATATCCAACGTCCCTTCCGCTTCATCTCTCAGATGCGTGCACAATGGCGAAGACAGGGGGCAGTAAGGGCCCTTCCCCCCTCCCCCCTAACATCACTATATATCGAGGCTAATATGAATGTGATCATTAGACAATTGCTGCTAAAAATGGTTTAAGTTCATGAATTGACCCTCCTCATAAAGGATTAGCAATGCTTGCCCCCCTAGCTCATTTATTTTTCATGGCTCCGCCACTGCGCGCAATAGCGCACATGTTCGCCCCCTCTCTCTAAATATCGATCTCGCACTTGTGCATTCCTTCATAGTCTCCCTCCAGTCGGCCCCTCGCACCATCTTCTAGCCCCCCACCGGATTTTGCCACATGTACAATCTAGCAGACTCCATGGTTGAACTTAAGCATAGTGCACAAACCTCAAAACAACAGTGGTTCTCTTTTGTTCTAGAATCTTCTGTATCATAACTGCCCAAACTTTTTTTCTAGTTGAATTGCCATTATTTGTTTTTACATTATGATTTACAACGCACAATTCCATGAATCATAAAATAGATTAAGTGCTTCTTTGATTCAAAGGATTCTCAAAGGAATATTGGAGGATTCTAATCATTAGAATTTTTTCCTATCTTGGTTGTATGATTCGTAGGATTGTAAACCATATAAATTTTTCCATATGATTCATTTGCACTAGATTTCATAGGAAACATCCCATCCACTCAAACCTCTTTGAAAGAATTCTGCGTTTTTTTCTATGCACAATCAAACACCCGTACAATCCTGTAGGATTCAAGACGACATTCCACTATAATCCCATGTTTTTCCTATTCCCGCATTCTTAGCTTTTTTATAAAAACTAATTGATTTTGAATGAGATGAACTATAAGAATTAAACGAAGTGCTACATCAATCATATATGACTCAGAGCTTACATGCTATAGTGTGGTATTTATTCATAATTTGGTTGCAAAATCTGACGCGTGCAATGCACGTGTACCTTACTAGTTCTTCGAGTATGTGCAAAACACGTAAATTAGAATACCAATGGCACGCTACACAGTGTCTCTCTTACAGTTCACGAAGCCACGTGGCACATGTGGAGGCATTGTCGCGACCTCCTTGCGTGGATTGATGACAGTGATGTGCTGCTGGTTCCAGAAGAATGTACTCGTCCTCTCTGAGCCATACTGGCGGTACATGCATGAAGCGAAGATGTGCACGCATGCCACGCACGCACACATTCCCTCGCACGCACACGCGGGTACACGGGCGAACGCAATTTTGTACCAAGATCCACCCTATGTGATAATTTGACGCATGTAAAGTCGTTCACTTCATTGATGGTCAATTAATACAGCGCATGCAAATTGAGTGGACGTGAGGGCGGAAGAAAGACATTATTACTCCACTGCGCGCATGCGAGTAGTTAAATCGTGGGTTGCTAGTAGTACTTCCATTGGTCTCCTTCATATTTTGTGCCAATTTTTGACAGTAACATAGTAATATTTACGCATTTGAGCAGTGTAGTACTTGAAATTTATGTTCCGCTAAACTCATCGGGAGCCGTTTCGGGCCTCGAAACCAAAACCATCAATTAATCTTTACCTTGTTCCCATCACATTCGAAAGCCTGCTCACACCTACTAGTACGTACCAAACCTGAACGTGTTCTCACTATGCAGGTATTAGTACTGGTGCTAGTACTTAGGTTATAAAAAGGGGAACTACCTAACTGAAAATTACTCAACCTTTCCTCCTCATAAGTGCTTCTTCTTCGTCCGTCGTTGCCATGGCCGGTGAGCAGAGCTCTAGGTCGAGAACTAAGGAGCGGCAACCAAGGCTGCAGAAAAAAAAGAGAGGCCTCACTGCCACGCAGAGACCTTGAAAGATCCCTCACGGGCAGGCGATGGCTCCCAGGAGCGCCCTAGCCGCGGAGGCGAACATGCCGAGCCGGCGGAGCTGCAGTCGTTATCCCTCGATGACATGCCCGATGAGCTCAATAAGCACCTCAATAAGCAGAAGGAGTTCATCCAAGGCTTGATGGAGTTGCTGAAGGAGAGCCTCGACGACATGCCCGCTGAGCTCAATCAGCAGGGGGAGTTGACCCCCGGCTTGGTGATGCTGCTGAAGAAGAGCATTGCCTCGGAGAAGAAGGCGACCGGTGAAATCCGTGACTTCAGGCAGACAAGGCGAAGCTCTGCCACGAGATCGACCTATTGAAGGAGAAGAACGCCGGCTAGAAGAAGCTCCATGAGAATAGTAGTTCCTAGATGAAGATTTTGCAGACCCTCGTCATGGAACAGAAGGAGGAGTTGGCGAAGCTCCGCATCGAGCACCCAGCTGCTGTCAAGGTACGTAATGCGGCCAGGAAACAGATGATGAAGTCTAGCGTCGAGAAATCCCGCGTCATGGACAGAATGAAGAAGATGGCGGAGGACACGCGCAAGGAGATGGAGGTCGTGGAGGCGATGAAGAAGCAGTTACGACTCCGCAGCAAATTAGATCATTTGGGGTGATAACCTTCCTTCTTCTTTTGCTCCTGTGTTTCATCTTTTGCTTCGGGTGTTTCACCGCACGTGTCACGTTCTCTGCGAGGAATGAATAGAACAATGGTTTTTTTGAGGGAATGAATAGAACAATGCTAACAATGAGATGAATAACAAATTAGATCATTTTTATCGCCATATGGCACTGGGCTACTGTGTTTCGTGCTCCTCCGTCGCAGTACTACTCCAGTGGAAAACTTGAGTATACCGCACGGTTTTTTGCTCCTCCTCGATCAGGTCGTCGGTGCATTTATATGAGCAGTCAAATCACAAGGTCCCGCCTTCCAGTAGTAATGAGCCGTCAAATCACAAAGGCCCTCACCTCTCGTGAAACCGACCAAGCTAGACTGCCCCGCCCTCTAGCCTTTTAAAAAATGTATACTTTTGTACAGCACTAGTATCGATGGATTGCGCCATGGAGCAAAACTTGAAATTAAAAAAGGTGGTACATATAGAGAGCGCTCGTCGCCAAATTATGCATATAGTACTATTAAAAAGGCTAGTCACAATAATGGTGTCCAGCACAACCCACCCCTCAAATAAAACTAAGAGGGTGCTTGGATACGTTTTAGTCCCATGACTAAAAGTAGTGGGACTAAAACATGCTAGCCTAACCCATGCTTGGATCCAAATACTAAAAAGGCTAAATCAAGTTAATGAGCATTTATTATCCTCCAAACCCTCCAATCCAGAACTCGCCTGTGTTAAAGGAGAGAAGTTAAATGAGTAGAGAGAGGACTAATCCACATTTTAGTAGGGGTACCCATGACTAATTTTTTTAGTCTCAAGACTAGTTTTAGCCCCTCTTTAGTCAGTGTTGCTTGGAACTTTAGCCTCTTAAAGAGACTATTTTTATTCAGACTAAAATAAGTCCCTTGGATCCAAGCACCCTCTAAGCATCCTGGAATTCTTTGACAAAACTAAGCACCCTGAAATTCTTTGACAACTAAACTGCTGACTATATGATGTTGGCCATATATATTGTACATATATAATGTGAAGAAACGAGTGCTAGTACTATACCAACGAAAAGATGAAATGTAAGAAATACTAGTATGTACGTAGTGAAGAGTTAAAGTAATGTGAAGAAACATAACATAGTTCTACTGGGGGCTCGGCACAACACACCCCTCAAATTAAATTAAGCACACCCGAAATTAACTTTGCAACTATTCCGGTAGACACCGCATTAGAACCACCATGAGCAACGACACTGCCACCTTACTCGGAGTCCTCGTCCTCGACTTTGTCCATGTCCCTCTTCCTCTTGGTCGATACTTCTTTGCTTGAATGGCACACTTGGCTGTTGCTCTTCATCCAACCCTTGTAGATATTGAAGCAAAGGTAGCCATCCATTGTAGCGTAGTGGATGTGGTCTATATCTGGTACATTCCGCTGCCATGCATGATGAAGAAACGTGTATGGAGGTTTCTCTAGTTTACCATACGAAGGATGAACCATGGCTCCTGCCAGGGTCAGCATTGAAGGCTGACGAGAGGACACCAGCCGATTGTTCTGGAGGTCGAAGGGGTTGCCTACAACAAGACCTATCCGATGCAGGACATCCCTGCCATTCTTAAAGTCTACAGTAACGGATTTCACTATTTTGTCCTTGAGGAATTTCTTAAAATCCTGGCACTCAACGTTGGCATGGCATATGTGGTAGACCAAGCAAACATTATGTATGCAAACCTAGATCACGGTGGGCTTCTTCCTCTCTTCGTCCTTTAGATCCTTCTCTGGTCCCAGGACTATGGTGTACTCAACATCTAGCCCAGCAACCCACTCATCATCTGAGTTTTCGAGCATGCGTATGAAGCGAGAAAGGCATCCTTTCACCGTCGCGGAATAACGGGTGTAGGTGACGTCGAACTTATCGCCGGTGATGGTTCTAACCTTGTACTCACCGCCAATCATGGAGATTTGGGACGCCATGGATTTGGGAGGAGGGTTAGGATTAGTGGAACTGCCGTAATGTGAATTGACGGGACGACTAGGAGCGAACCGCCGTAGTATTGAAGGACGTGCGGGGACGAGTAGGAGCGTACTGTCAGCATGCGAATGGCAGGGTAGTGGCTTTCCATTCTCCCATGACACGGGATTCCGAGAGCCCTTGGATCTAAGATCGAACGGTTGCATGGTGTGATTCTAGACCTATGGGTGAATATCCTATCCTGGAGGGTTATTCGGCAAATTTTTAGCAACTTAGCATGCGACCGTTTGATCTCAGATCCAAGGGCTGCCAGCAGCCTGTATCATGGTCGCGCCTACCATGACCGTCGCGTCGCTCGCGCGGTCGCGCCCTTGGAGATTTAACACGGTGCGTTAGGCTATCTGATGTTGGCATGTCATACATAGTCATCACTTAGTCACTCATACTACAACAAGGTTGGCTATAAGGTTGGCTATAAGTGTATTTTTTACTCCTCTCTATCTCTTTCTTTGTAATGGAGGTGGTCAGGAATCGGGAGACTCACGCCGGTCGTAGCGCCGCAGTTAAAATGATAATGGCAAGTCAAATCACGGGGCCCCACTTGTCCAGCAGTAACTCGCTGTCAAATCACATAGCCCTACATTTGCAGCAGCCTACTCCCTCGTCTTCTCGCGTCTTTGTCGAACCGACTAGGCGGAACTACCCCGCCGCCTACCGTGCAGGAAAAGCCCTGCCCTCGACTTTTAAATAGTATACAATATACTAATTTTGTATCCATGGATTGCACCCGTGCCATGGAGAAAAGAGTCTAGAAAATGGCGGTACACATGTACGGAGTATACAGCACGCCCATCGCATTCGCATCGCACCCCAGACGATCGGTCGGTTTGGCACGCTGCTCTCCGAATGGAACGCGCGTCATATTGCGTTTGCACACACATGTGGGACGACAATTGAGAACCGACCATAGGCACACTCCCCGGCCCCGCAAGTCAGGTGACTTAATAGAAGAGGGAGACGAGCGATAGTACTAGAGAAGAGTTGTCTACGTTGGTGCCTGGACGATCCCTGCAAGACACGGAAGATCAGTTCGTCCATGCATGTGACCAGACTCCAGCAGACACGCCTGGATTGGCTATCGTCTACATATCATGCAGGCTGTGTTGTAGATGGCTGTAGTTGTGGTGAGAAATCTAAAAAAAGGTTTCTTTTCATCTCGCAAAATTAGGTGTCATGTGCTACGGATCACTGCGAGGGTTAAACAGCAACAACTAAGTTGGGCTAGTCATTGGGGGCACATGCACGAACAGTGACTACTCGGCTGCCATCTCGGTCAAGCTGGCTATGTTAATTAGGACATCTATCGATGGACCCCTTCTCTACGAGTTTATCTTTAATTTGAGCTTTGTTCCTCGTCTAGTTTGTCCGTCGGGATTCATGTTGTCTCCTTTGGGCAGTGAGGTTATGATTTCTTGTCATGTGGCATTTTTTCGTGTTATATGTTATAATCCGGCGCTTCAGATCAAAATCACGACAACTGCGCCTCCGGGCCACGTGCATGAAGACTTCTCGACAGTCATTGACGAGGTTAAGCCGGCTCCGGTAGACAAAAGAAAACTAGTACTACTCCACTATATAGGTAGGAGCCTCCACGCTTGCTTGCTAGTGTTGCTCTCTTCACAATGTCTTGGCCTCTCCAGATCTAAACAGGACAGCGGTGGCCACACTCTCTCTCTCTCTGCTCATGGCTGGTCATAGATCCAGCCGGATCCTCTCTGCCGGGGAAGGTGAGAAGGTGCAACGTTCATGCGGTCGTCCTCGGCGACGGCTCTTACCCACTGCTGGGCGCATCCCGATTAGCCTGCCTTACCGTTCTCTCCCAAGCACCGCTGGCGAGGGAGGGCCTCCGACCCCTTCTTCCTCGCTTTCGTAGTGTGGGCAGATCAGGCCTCCCGCCGCCCACCTAGCGACATCCCGGCAACCATCAGGTATAACTTCCTTAGAAATCGGCCTTACTCTACATCCCGAGCTCCTGACATCGCTGCATTTGTATCTTTTACTATTTCTCAGGCACCCTCGTAGATAGGATCAATCAGTTGTTCGAAAACCACCTAATTTTTTTTACGTTTAAGAGGTAAAACTAGTTCATGCACTCGAATCTAGTACTACTTGGTTCAAACAAGGAAGAAAGGGGGTGGGGTGTGGGGAGGATTTGTTACCTGAATCTAGGACTTGGTTGAAAGAGGAAATAATGGGGGGAAAAGTAGCAGAGACTGGCTATCCAACTGGTCTCTAGGTCTAATAGGGAAATAAAGGGAACGCAGTACAAACTCAATATAAATCTGATCTTTGGTTGAAAAAGGAAAGAAAGAGGGGACTGGGGGACAAGTCAACAAAGTAAGTCCAGCACTAGATTTGCTAGCCTCACACAGTATAAGGTGGCTATACCGAATAAAAATGGGACCAATCCAGATATCCTGTTCTGATGTTTGTTACCCCGAGCCACTCTTATGTAATGCCACTGGTAAAATGTAGCAGTCACACTGTTAAAAGTAAGGACACGTTAAACCAATGTTGTTTTCAATGTAATGCCTCCAGTAATATGAATCAATGGCACTTCTTTACATGTCCTGCTAAAATTTCCCATTAAGACAAGTTGGTTCTTTTCTCTACTCTTATTAAAAACCGAGTTGGTGATAATGGTGTGCCTGCCATCTTGCAATATAGACCGTGTGATCTATATCTGACGGATAGAAAGCAAACTATGGCAACTTTACAAAAAAATACCCGCACCTCTCCCCACATTTGCAGATAAGGTTTTCCCTCATTCATCCTTATCTCCCACAACCTCATTGTTGAGCAATTAAAAAAGGAAGCCTTCGGAAAAATCTGGCATGGTGGCCGCTGCCGGCGTCGTCCATCCCCATGTCTCCGCTCAGTCCAACCACCAATCACCACCATGCCCCACTACTCCTCACCTTATTTTTCCTCTTTCTAGAGATATCATTAGTTTTTACACATGGGATCACTCCCACATGGGTCAATCACAACAGGTGTTCTGTAAAAAAATGCATCTTGATGTTCTGTGCAATGCACGGGCATCTTGCTAGTTTTCGTTTGAAATGCAACTGTCCTGGTCCGTCTACTCTCCCGCGCCCAAAGTAATGTTGTATTTAACGATTGTCATAGTTAATCCTAATGCCCACACTAATATCTAGCAATGCCAGTGCTTTAGAAATTGCTATTGTCCTTGTAGGATTTCCATTCAGATAAGGAACATGCTTCTTTTCATTTGATGCATGTTTCATCACATGTTAGTCACCCTCCTTTCCACCTTTTTTGTGCAAACAGAGATATACATTTCACGCTTGATCTTAGTTGAACTGCACAAATGATATCCAAATTATAGTTGAGCATTCCAGGAGCTTCACAACCAACCTTGATGTTGCTCAATTTTATTGCAACTAATGAATAAGAAGCTCTGTGGGTTTCATTTTCTGATGGAAATGGAACCGGGGTTGGAGCCCTTTTCTTAAAAAAATTGAAGAAGAAGCTACTAGCTCACGTGACATTGCTTCATTTTAGGTGAACTTCACCAAAAGGTCCCATGAATTGAATCATCCATGTTGGTGACTGAAAGAGCCAGCTTCAGCATCCCAGTCTAAGCACCCCCGGCCTCCATCCTTGCGACGCACGGTACACCTTGTTTGCCACCTGCTCGACCCTAGTGTCACTGATAAAACGAAGTAATAATACAGTTAAAATAGAGCGAGTGTCATCTCTATCATTTCATTTCCAATGTAGATAAAGAAAGTGCTTCTCTTTGTTAATGTATATTTCATCAACTAGTCCAATTGTTAATTTAAGCGTTTCTGCAAACTAGGGTGCTTAATTTTAGTTGATATTTACAAAAATAGAGATTTGAATGTCTCAAGGTGCCTCCTTGTACTACCGCTGTACACTGATGTTCATCACTGGCAGAAGGTGTATGTGGGAGACTTGGGACGATGTCTAGTATGAGGCGTACCGTATGAGGCGTCGCAGGGCCGATCTCGCCCTCGCAGCATGGCATACTATGATACTATCGCAATATTTTCTTCTATTTATTTTGTGTGTTTCATCAACTAGTGCCACTATAATGTAATCACGCTTTTTTCATTATCTCTGCAAACAGGGTTATTCAGCTGCATTTTGGTGGAACTGCACAAATGTACGTATGGAACCGGCATATATGCAGAGTGCGAGGTGGTTTTGCAATGGAGAAGATCAGAAGAGGGAGAGGCGAGACGGTGGTTTTGGAATGGAGATGATGGAGAGGAGAGGAGGTGCTTTTGCAATGGAGAAGAGGGAGAGGAGCGTGTGGCAGTGATTTAGGATTGGACGGGGGCGCTGTGACTGGATCAAAATCAAAATCAATTTACCCTTCAATTAAGAAAGCAACCACACATTAACTAGTCTCCCTTTTATTTTGGGTCATAATTGACCATGATTTTCGCACATAAAATATATGTTATACGTTGCAAAAATAATACAATTTGAAAGTACATTCAGATACGAACCAAACGATACAATTTTTGGTGACATGCATTCACATTTTTCTTGTCAAATACTGTACGTGGTCAAACTTTGACCCAAAATACACAAAACAACAAAAAAATACTTCCAAGACCAGCGCTGCTCTTCCGCTCTTCTCCTCTTAAACCACCACCGCTCCTCTCCTATTCCAATCTAAATGCAGCGCCGCTCCTTTCCTCTTCCATTTCAAAACCACCGCCCCTCCTCTCCTGTTCCAGTCCAAAACCAGCATCGCTCCTCTCCCGTTCTAATCCAAAACCAGCACTGCTCCTCTCCTCTTCCATTCAAAAACCACCGCCGGCGAGTGAAGGTGCTGTGGAGAAGTAGATCAATGGAGGAGTACAACCGATACGTGAGGATCACAAACGGCGACCCTGTGAAGCTAGCTAGGATGTTGGAGATACAGTCTTGGTTTGACAACAAGGACCAACCAGGGGCGATGGCGACATCCATGGCCAAATATCTGCAACAGAGCGAAAAGGCGGTCGCGCTGGAGTACATAGAGTTGCTCCTCTAGGCCATGGAGCAAACAGATTCACCGAATCGGATCGTGAGGGAGCGGTGGTGGGAGTATCGATCCCAAATGGAGCATCCACCAGAGATTGAAGGATCGAGCATCTACAGGGCGTTTGTGACGGTGTCCTGCCAGAGCGAGCCGGTGGAGTCTTCGTCGACCGAACCCAACTACAAGAGGAGAAAAGCAGTTGGCCCGACGACGCTTCCCCGCCATCGTCTCCCTAGCCGTTCACATCGTCTCACGGGCGGTTGTCTGCCGCCGAGGAATAGGAGGGGGCTGCCCCCCCCCCCCAGCCCAATAGTAGGGCAGGTTGTGAATTGTCAGGAGGAGCTTAGGGTTCTCAGTATTTGCAGGTTGTGAATTGTGTTTTGTGTTTTGTATTTTGAGAGTACTTTCAGATATGAATGTCTTTTGAATTTCAGATTTGTAGTATTGAGCATATGAAGTATTTTATGAATTCTAGAGATCAATTTTTAGCACTTAAAAAAATGTAGTTTCATAGGAGTATAAAAGTGCAGACAATGTGATTCTTAGAGAAGAAACTGCAAGTTTCAGTTTCAGATAAGAAACTGCAAGTTCAATTTCAAATAAGAAACTGCAACTTTGAGAGGCAGAGCATTTATATTAACATGGCCTTTTCAAATAGGGTTAATATCATGTTGGAAGTTTTATTCATGTCGAAAATGGAACTACCAGCCAGTTACATCATGCTGATCAACATTCATGCATAGCACATCTTCATATGATGCACAGTCAAAATGCTCACACAATGTCGAGTGTGCGAAACACAGAGAAAACGAGGGACGAAGTTTTGGCAAGTGTTGGACGTGGTTTTGGGCTGCCCCGTCTAGGCTTTCATTTTTAACACGCGCAACCCACGACCTCGGATGGGAGGTCCATAGGCCTGTTTGTATTTTCTTAGGGCCGTCATGTATCGACCAACCTATGGACCTCCCATCCGAGGTTTTATTTTTGGCAGCCCAATTTATGTATTTTTTTGAAGAAAACGAAGAGGTCTGTTCTATTTTTCTATACAAGAATAGGAATGCCAGGTCCAACTTATGTTTCCCTTCTAACTATATTATATATATTTAAATTATTTTATATGTTATTATATATTATTTTTATTGTCATCATATATTTATCAGATACTTACATATGTAAGAAAACAATATCCCACATCTTATTAACTTATAAAAATAATTTCTTAACAAATAAAATCCTGGATTGTTTTGGCACGAAAATCCTAGTGATTGTGTACAAAAGCTTGGTAAGATTTAAGGACGAATGTAATAATATCACTTATTATTTAAATATATTTATCACAAAATGCTCAGCCCTATTTTATTTTTTGATAACATTGCTGGCACAACCCAACATTATAATTAGAATCAGCCCAGCAAAATCGTGTATTATGAGAAAGTGAAAATGGCCTGTAATATTTTAGGAAATAAAATAAATAGGCCGCATGGACGCTACATTATTTGTTCACCCAGCCCGGCTAATGGCTGTAATTCAAAAAAACGATCAAATTGACTGTAAATTCTACCGCGCAAAAAAAAGACTGTAAATTCTGAAAAAATGGGTTAAATACGTGCCACATTTTTGGAGGCTGAAATGTGGGCCAATAGGTCGAAGCGAACGCAAGTCGTTGTCAATTTAGTCAACAAATGATTCTGACATGTTAGCCGTTGGATTTACATCCAACGACCGGCATCCATCTTCCATATCTCGTCTTCGTCATCCAGGGCCGCCGGGACCACCTCCCGCCTCCTGCTGCTAGCAGCTCTACTTAGCACGATTCGCTATGAAGTGCTACTCCACCGTTGGCTAGGCCATCCCTCCACCCCTCCACACCTCCTGTTCTTCTCCACCGATTGCCGAACCACACCACACTAGAACCATTTAACCCTCATACACCTCTTCGTCCGCGACTCTACTCCCGCGTCTTCCCATCTCCGGCTCATTGCTGTCCAGGGCCTCGCCGTCGTCCACCACCTTGGATGCGCTCGGCGCGGTATGGTCAACGTGGTCAACGAACGACACCATCGGAAGTAGACTATGCGTGGAGAGGCTGACAGCTGGGTCCATGGCCACACATAAGGAAATGCCTCCTTATTACGCGCAAAATAATGATTCCTCCACCTGACATTTGGGACCCACTGGAAGGGCCTTTGTATGTCGCGAAAATAACGTGCCCCCCACTGACATGTCGGACCCACCAGCTATCTTCGCACACAAGGAAGTGCCTCCTTATTACGCACAAAAAAATGAATATTCCCCCTGCCAGCTGGAACCCAGCATAGTGGGAGGCTGACTTGTGGGCCTACCAAGTTGACGGGGACGGAGGGCTTTGTCAACTTAGTCAATATGAACGATTCCAGCTCCTGTTACCGAACGATGTTCATCCAATGACCGTAGTGCTTCTTCAATATCTGGTATTCTTGCTCCAGCCGCCCAAACCAGCGCCGGTCGTGCCGCGTGCTCCTGCCTCCCGTGGCCGGTTGTGATGTCGCAGAGGCCTCACCACCCCCTACTACTCCCACCGCTGGCTAGGCCATCCCTCTACTCACCCACACCCCCTGTTATTCTGCGGTGACAGCAGCCTCACACCGCAACCGAACCAGTGAACCCTCGTACTCCTCTTTGCATGGGCATCCACTGTTGCGTCTTCCCCGGCTCCGAGTCGTCCCCTTCCTAGTCCTCGCCGTCGTCCACCGCCGTGGTGCTCTCGGTGCTGCGTGGTCAACATGGTCAAGGAATGACTTCCGTCAGACGTGGACTGTACGTGGAGAGGCTGACAGCTGGGTCCATGGCCGCAGCAAGGAAGTGCCTCCTTATTACACGCAAAATAATGATTCCTCCACCTGACAGCAGGGACCCACCGGACGGGCCACCGTATTTCATGAAAAAACATTTTCCCCTGACTTCTGGGACCCACCAGCTACATCTTCACACACAAGCAAGTGCGTCCGGGCAAAAAAACGATCCGCCCCCCTGACAGCTGGGACCCACCAGCTACATCTTCGCACGCAAGGAAGTGCGTCCGGGCAAAAAAACGATTCGCCCCCCTGACTGTTGAGACCCACCAGCTAAATCTTCGCACACAAGGAAGTGCCTAACAGTCGGGACCCACCTGGTCGAAGCGTACGTAGCGTTTTCATTCTGGTCGCGAACGTGTACATACATATATACTGGTGGATGTAGAGGCGCGCACGTGTCATAGTAGAGGCGCTTATGTGTCGTAGTAGAGGCGTGCACGTAGCATGTACACGTACGTACGGCGGCTAGGGTGCAAGAAAGAAAATACGGTCATGTATGTGTACATACGGGCGGGGTCTCGAATGCCTACTCGCGCATACGTACGGCCAGGTCTCGTGTACATGGCTGGGTCGGAACGGAGAAACAGCGTCATCGTCGTATTCATGGGGAGGCAACGAAATGTGTCGTGTTCATGGGGAGGCAACGGAATGCGTCGTGTTCATGGGGAGGCAACGGAATGTGTCGTGTTCATCGGGAGGCAACGGAACGCGTGGGAGCCAACCGGCTGGGTCGGAACGGAATGCGTGGTCGTGTTCATCGGGAGGGCTTGGACGGAACATGCGATGGAAACGAGGCCTGGCGTACCACAAAACGGAGGAAATAGACCTCCTACGTTCGGAACGGGGTCTTGTTGATCGGGAGAGGTGTGGCGTACCGCAAAACAGAGGAAACGGACCTCCTACGATCGAAATGGGGGTCCTGTTGATCGGGAGGGGTGTGGCGTACCGCAAAACGAATGAAACGGACCTCCTACGGTCGAAACGAGGGTCCTGTTAATCGGGAGGGGTGTGGCGTACCGCAAAACGGACGAAACGGACCTCCTACGGTCGAAACGGGGTCCTGTTTATTGGGAGGGGTGTGGCGTACCGCAAAACGGGACTCCACGGGATACTGTTCATCTCCACCGTCGACCTCCTCCAGCCTCTACGGGCTACCGTCGACCTCCTCCAGCCTCCACGGGCTCCTGTTCATCCAGCCTCCACCGCGCGCTACTCCACCGGCTACTGTTCAACCACCCCTCCACCGTCTACTGTTCATCCAGCCCTCCACACCACGGGGTCCTGTTCAACCACCCCTCCACGGGCACCCCTCCACCGTCTACTGTTCATCCAGCCCTCCACCACACCATGGGGTTCTGTTCATCCAGAGGCAACGCCGCCACTCAATGTTCATACAAACCCCCACGCAACACTCACTGTTCATCCCAAAGGCAGCATCGATCAGCTTCAGTTAGCAGCAGTAGCGAAGGAATCGCTCGATCGAGTTCAGTTAACAGCCATCGATCGATCGCTCGGGTTCTGTAACGCGTAGCCTGCAGTGCAATTGCTCAGGTTCAGCTAGAGCCCAACGCCTCGCTCGGTTCAGTTAGAGCCAACGCCTCACACACACACGCGTATGTGTACAAGAGAAATGCACATCGCTCGGCCCCCGACCTCCCACCATAACCGGGAACTCCCTGAAATTTTCCTCGCCCTCGCTTCTAGCACGGTTTTTTCTGTCATGGACGGCCCAAAGAATGTCATGCAGCTGCGTCTCCGGCCCGCCCAGGACGAAAAACCCATTTTCTGTCATGATTTTTTGTCATAGAAGTAGGAGCCCACCACATCTATGATGATACCGGGTTTTGTCACAATTATCATCAAAGAAGTGTCATATGTATGACAGAAAAAAATTTCGTTCGGCCCAAAATGTTACAGATGTGTCTTTTTTTGTATTGTTGGCTGGGTAGATCGCAGATCGTCATAGCTCACCAAATCAGACCAAGGGGTGCAACAACGTCAGAGCTCGGTAAAGGTGCTGACTGGTGGTGTACAACTCGTGGCGAAGAGCTCGATTAGCTCGATCTAGCCCATCATCATGCAGAACCAGGTTCTGATGGTAAAGGGCTCTCAGGTGAAGATGGAATAGGCAGCAGTGTAGTATCCTTCCGCACCCTCGTCGGATGCGATAGCCATGTGCCCGAAAGGGAAGGTGTCCAACTCCTGATACTCTCCACGAAGACATGTCATAGCAGCATAAGCAGCATCATGGACTGCCATATCGATGGTCACTCCAACACCATGAGTGGCATGCAGCATAGTAGTGGAGTCACACTCCCGAGAGTAGAGGTGGATGATGGCACGATACTGCTCCTGGTTAAAGTCCTGATACTGCTCGTAGACGGTGTACCAAGGGTGCCAGCGATAACCCAGATAGGTCATCATCTCAGCTAACACAACAGGTGAACCTGGGACAACAATGGTTGTCGTGTGGCGCACGACCTGCCTCGTGGGTTCCATCTAAAAGCAAAGATGTTTCAAAGGAGTCAAATGACAGTGTGGGTATTGTTCAAAATACTATTCTAAGGAATAACTATGGCTTATCCAACTTTGGGGTGAATGTGGTCATGGGATCCTAAGGTTGGAGTTAGTAAATTCATTTAACCCGAGTAAAAGAGAGTTCAGAGTCCCATAGTAAAGATCGAGGAGTAAAAGATCCTAATACCACCCAAATGGTGACGTGGGCCCGTAAGACACACATCCATGTTAGTAAAAAGTTTTGCAATGTCTACACTCGACTTCGGCCAAGAAGTGTGGAAGGGGTATTCCTACAGGCAGTCGGCTCTGATACCAACTTGTGACGCCCCCGATTCAATCGTACACTAACACTACTAGGAAAATGCTTACCAGTAGCGCTAGTTTTTGAGCTACCAGTAGCGCGGGCACCAGCGCTACTGCTACAGTGCTACAGCTATTTTGTAGCAGTAGCATGTTTTTAGGCCATCACTACTGGTAAGTTCAAGTACTAGTAGCGCGTTTTCAGGCCTGCGCTACTGCTAACATTTATGTTTTTTAGCATTTTGGCGCTGTACATGTTTAAACAGATATATCTTTTATACAATAACAACTCATCCTGAACTAGTCTGTTTAAATAGCATATTCATTACCACTTGTCATCACCATCAAACAATGTTCGTCAATGAGACATCATATAACAAGTTGGTCATTAGTCATAATCACAACTCCTCATCATCATCGTCAACTCTAACACATTGTAGCACATAATAACACATTCTAGCTACGACCTACTCCTCTCATAGGACCTACTCTACCCTCTCTTAGGTAAAATATCTGTGTGTGGTAACACCGAACCAACTGACGTGATAGGGAATAACTGATCGAGCACGGGCAAAATCGTACACGCCCTTTCCCTTTCTTCCACTTGAATGAAAGTGCCTCACTACCATACAAAGTACCACTAGTATTCTCCTTTGCCGTCTCCAGATTTTGATCTATTTACTATGGCCATGTTTTTCCAAAGTTGTGGTCATGGTTGGTCTGGATCCCTAGCTCTGCCCTTCGGTCGTACGACACTGTCTTAGTAGCCAGTACATCATTAGTACGTGATGGTTATGCTTCTTTGGCTATTCTTGTCTAGCTTGATGGCAATGGTGATAGAGTTCCTACTATGTTAATGCTTCGGTCGTCGAGTAGCATGGAAGGAAGAAGAGAAAGAAAACTTACAAGTCGTCCAGGACCTTGGAGGCGACGAGGAGGCAAGCAAGGAGCAGCCGGTGCACGTTCTTGGACGCGACAGCGGCCGCCGGGCGGCGGTGCGCGGCCCGGTCGACGTACGCATAGGCCACCACGTAGCACCCGGGCTCCAGCGCCGCGTACCGGTGCACCCGCTCCAGGTACTGTGCCACGCCGATCCGTGGCGGCCCCGTGCCCTCCAACGCTGCCGTCCCGGTGATCCCCTCGCCGCCGCCCTACTCCGCGTCTAGTAGCAGCGCGTCGTTCTGCGCCATGAGCCGCTCCACGGCGCGCGCTACCATGCCCAGCTCCGGCGGCGGCGGGGTCGGCGGGGAGGAGAGCCCGCCCGCTGCCACGACGACGTCACCCATGTCGTCGGCTCGTCTCTCGGTGCTCTCGTCGGTCTCGTGCTGGGTGGGTGGGGGCGTCTGCCGGCTGCCGGTTCGCTTGGCGGTGGTTTAGCCGCGGGTGTGGGCACGGCTGACTGGTGCAACTTTCTCACGATGTCGGCCTCCCGAAGTGGGAAATGGGCTTAACAGCAGCGCGGGAAATGGGCCATCGCTACTGCTAGGCCCACTAGCTGTAGCGCAGGTTGGACGACAGGCGCTGCTACTATTTTTTGACCGGGGGTGTGGTGTATTACACTTAGCAGTAGTGTGGTTCTGTGTAACAAGCGCTGCTGCTAACCGATACCAATAGCGCTCTTTATAGCCAGCGCTACTACTAACTAGTAGTAGCGTGGGGTTATAAACAAACGCTACTAGTAAACTTCCATCTATAAGCATTTTCCTAGTAGTGTAATCATACAACAAACGTGGACGATCAAGATCAGGGACTCATGGGAAGATATCACAACACAACTCTAAAAATAAAATAAGTCATACAAGCATCATATTACAAGCCAGGGGCCTCGAGGGCTCGAATACAAGAGCTCGATCATAGATGAGTCAACGGAAGCAACAATATATCAGTACATACATAAGTTAAACAAGTTGCCGTAAGATGGCTAACACAAACTGGGACAGCACGCCAGTGTAAATCCTATGCACGCAGGGGTCGGGGCCCATCGCCCATTGCACACCTGCATGTTGCGTACGTGGTCGCAAGCAGACCTAGCCCCCTTAATACAAGCGCAGGCTTACGGTCCAATCCGACGCGCGCCGCTTAGTCGCTAACGTCAAGAAGGCTTTGGATGATACCACGATGTCGAGTGCCCATAACTATTCCCACATAGTTGGTTAGTGCGTATAGGCCAGTGGCTAGACTCACATCAAATACCAAGATCTCGTTAAGCGTGTTAATTGATGTAATTGTGAACGCCGACCAGGGCCAGGCCCACCTCTCACCTAGGTGGTCTTAACCTGCCCTGTCGCTCCGCCACAATGGTCCACTCAGATGGCTGCCAGGAAAAACGTCCTTTCGGTCCCAATCCATGAATCACTCGCGGGTACTCTACGAGCCGACCCGACTTTAGTCACCACATGTATCATATATTATGTATATAAATATATACCCGTGATCAGCTCCCGAGTGATCATGACCCAATAGTATAGCATGTCAGACGCACAAGAATGTAGGGCCACTGACGATAAACTAGCATCCTATACTACGCAATTAGGATTGCAGGTAAGGTAACAACAGTAGTGGCAAAGATAGGCTATGCAACAGAATAGGATTAACCGAAAGCAGTAACATGCTACACTATTCTAATGTAAGCAGTAGAGAGAAGAATAGGCGATATCGGGTTGAT
>NC_041380.1:167269447-167280094 GCF_002162155.2 Triticum dicoccoides | reverse complement strand
AACGTAGTCGATCGGGGAACCAACAACGGCATCAGTCTCACAGTCTACCGGAGAGAAGAGGGGGAAGAAACAATGAATCAATGCAAAAAGATGCATATCGATGCATGACATGACAAGTAACAGTGCCTGGTGTGCCCTAACGCAGTAGTAGGTGGTACCAACAAAGGGTGACGCCCCCGATTTAACCGGACACTAATCATACACGCAAATGTGTACGATCAAGATCAAGGACTCACGGGAAGATATCACAACACAACTCTAGACACAAATTAAAATAATACAAGCTTTATATTACAAGCCAGGGGCCTCGAGGGCTCGAATACACAAGAGTCAGCGGAAGCAACAATATCTGAGTACAGACATAAGTTAAACAAGTCTGCCTTAAGAAGGCTAGCACAAAAGCATCTACGATCAAAAAGGCAAGGCCTCCTGCCTGGGAGCCTCCTAACTACTCCTGGTCGTCGGCGGTCTTCACGTAGTAGTAGGCATCAGTGGCGTCGTCTGGCTCCTGGGATCCGTCATCTGGTCGCAACAATCGGGTATGGGAGAAAAAGAGGTAGCAAAGCAACCGTGAGTACTCATCCAAAGTACTCGCAAGATTTACATCAGATCTAAACTAAGTATGCATCTGTATCAAAGGAAAAGGGTTGTATCTGTGAACTAAACTGTAGAATACCAGAAGAGAAAGGGGAAAGCCTAGCCTAGCGAAGACTAGCATCTTCAAGCACCTTCAAGCATCTTGCAGCATATAGAAGAGTACATATCAATATAATGTAAAGTAGTAGTGTTATCAACCTCGGCCACAGATCCTTTCTCGACTCCCTGCGAGAAAGCAATCCCAGAGCCATACTATCTAGTTATCATCACAATCCATTTCTCATCACAAGTATCCAGTTCTAGTTGTATCGATCGGGATACAACTCCAAGTGTCCGTTACCGTAGGACAGGCTATCGATAGATGTTTTCTTCCCTGCAGGGGTGCACCAACTTACCCACCACGCTCGATTAACTCTGGCCGGACACACTTTCCTGGGTCATGCCCGGCCTCGGCCAAACAATACGCCGCAACCCGACCTAGGCTTAATATAGAGGCCAGCACGCCGGACTAAACCTATGCCCCCAGGGGTCATGGGCCATCGCCCCGGGAACTCCTGCACATTGCGTGGGCGGCCGGTGACCAGACCTAGCTACCTCCTTCAAAAAGGCAGGTGCTTACGCAGTCCAACCCGGCGCGCGCCGCTCAGTCGCTGACGTCTATTAAGCTTCGGCTGATGTATACGACGCAGAACGCCCATACTATGCCCACATGATGGTTAGTGCTATCAGGCCAGAGGCCCCTCGGATCAAATATCCAAACCGTTAGTGCGTTGGCAGTGCGGTCACGAGCAGTGACTCACGAAAGATGTGACCCCGTCGCCCCGTCTCGAGTACTTGCGGCAAGGGCTAAGAATGCCCGGCCATGCCTCGTAAGTATCTCGCGGGCACCTTCCAGGTCAACCCAACTCCACATCACTCGCTATTAAGCTCGCGCGGGTACCCCTCAGGGCCGACCCGTCTTTAGTAACATGGTTCAGTGTAAAGTCATAGTAACCATAGTAACTGTGTGTCTAACTCAAGGGGAAAACCCGAGGAATCACCCCCGGTGAATTCCACTCGATGTTATCATCAAGGTGAAGGTAAGAGGATCCACCCTCGAGGTTCACACTTGAGGGGTTGCACGACAGAGCCGTACCGGAAGTGGTTAAGGAGGAAATCATCCTCGATGACCACGACCGGATAGCTACACTATAGAGATCTCATCAGGAGTGATGTATGAGGTTCCACCCTCGGCACTCGATGGTAACTCTGCAGAGTCGAGCAACAAAAGGGGAAAGTGATGTGCGGTGCCGGGGCCTGGACGTCGATCACGTTGATCGAGTCATCGAACATAAAGCGGGGCAACTGGGACAAGGTGGGGGTCACTGATGGATCACTAACCAACCTATACTAAGCAGTTTAGGATAAGCGGATAAGGTATGAAAGAAGGTAACACAACAGGCTATGCATCAGAGTAGGATCATACAGAAATCAGTAGCAGTTCTAATGCAAGCATGAGAGGGAAAGAAATGGGCGATATCGGAATGCTCAAGGAGGGTTTGCTTGCCTGGAAGCTCTGTTGAAAAGGAAGAAGTGTCGTCGTCGACGTAGTCGATCACGGGGGCATCATCGGTCTCGGGGTCTACCGGAGAGAAGAGGGGGAGAAACAATAAATATATAGCAACAAAGCACCATAAAGCATAACACGGTAGTAGGCGGTGTTAGAGATGAACTAACGCAGTGATAGACGTTACAGACGGAGAGGGAAAACATCCGAAGAGGTTTTCCCAGTGTTTGGCTTTTCCGGACAAACGAAAGAGAGGGTGCGGTTCCATTTTCAGCATGCTAGGGGCATGTGATAGATGAACGGAACGCGTACCCGGATTCGTTGAATTTTTCTGAGCAACTTTCATATATAAATTATTTTCATCCGAGTTACGGATTATGTTATATTAATTTTCTAAGTTTTAAACATTCCCTGAATTAAGTTTAATTAATAAATTTGAATGAAAAACAATGTAATAACTTTTTATACACAACGGCAGCTAGCCACTATGTATGACAGTGGGGTCAGGGTTCGTCCAGTCAATAGCAGTTGACCAGTGCATGTTGACTGGTCAACTAGGTCAAGGAGACCCACATGTAAGTGTCACAAGAGCTAATAAAAGTAGCTAGACTAAAATAACATAGAAGGGACCACATGTCATCTACACATTGACTAATTAAACAAATAAACTAACCTAATCCACTCCTAGACTAATCTACCTCTAGCCAAATACACCGGCCAGAGGCGCAACCGGTTGTGCACGTACGCTAGGGCACAAGAGGCATCGGTGGCCACAACCATCAGCAAACACTCGGCGGCAACGACACATGCAGCAACATCAAAACAACAGCGGCAGCCGTAGGGAACAACGAGCAGCAGCGGCGGCGCTAGAGGCTGCGACAGCAGCAGCCGAAGGCAGCGGGCGAGTGCAGCGGCGGGGCCGTCGGCGGGGCAATGCGCGGCTGGCGAAGGTAGCTCCCGGGGCAGCCACGAGCGGCAGCAGGAGCAGCGCCGCGGTAAAGCATCAGCAGCAGTTCGTGCGCGTACATGGAGCTCCGGCCATGGTCGCGGGACGGCGTCAGGTGCAGTAGGGCACGCGCGCGGATGGGGACGGCAAGCGGGCGGCGCGAGCGCGGACGACGGTCAGGAGGCCAACACGACGTGCAGTGACGACAGCCGCGACAATAGCAGAAGGTAGCAGCGAGTGGGGGCGCGCAGGCCTGAGGTGGAGGCGGGGTCAAGAAACAATGGCGGTGGCCAACGACGGCAAGCAGCAGTAGCAGTAGAGTAGCATCGGCACGCATGAGTAACCGCTAGAGGCAAAGTAGAGAACGTGTGTGCGCGAACGAGTTCCGGCAATGGTGAGCGATGGCGCAGTGGGACAGCTTCTACGGTGATGGATTCAAAGGGGAAACAGGGGGAGCTGGGAGAGGAGCTCACTGCGGAGCCGTAGGCGTGCTCGGGGAAGGCCGGAGTGGTCGAAGTAGAGTAGTTGGGCGGTGGCGCGCCGGCGACCGAAGAGGAAGGAGCGCTCGATCCCGACGATGTAGAGGCACCCAGCTCGAGCCATTCGGTGTAGTCGAAGTAGAGGAGCGAGGCGGAGCTCGCGGACATGTCGGGACGGTGCGGGCTGGCTAGTGGCCGCGGGATCGACGTGGTGACGGCGATGGAAGCAGTCGTCATCGAACAGAGGAGGAGGTCAAGCGAGAGGAAAGCAAGTGCGTCCTAGGGTTTGTCCAAGGGGAGTGCTCGGGGTCAAGTAGGACGTCAGGAGGGGTCGGATGGCCGTCACTCAAGTGGCCACGACCGGCGGATGGCTGCCACGGCCATGCTGCCTCCCCTCTGTACAGTAAAGAGGTAGGGGAGAGACTAGTGGTGGGCTTGGGCTGCATTGTTCATACGGGCCAAAGTGCACAACATCACTTTCTAATTTCTTTTTCTGTCTAACCTCTT
The DNA here is from genome assembly GCF_002162155.2 of Triticum dicoccoides. Taxonomy (NCBI): domain Eukaryota; kingdom Viridiplantae; phylum Streptophyta; class Magnoliopsida; order Poales; family Poaceae; genus Triticum; species Triticum dicoccoides. The sequence goes on along the minus strand of NC_041380.1, from coordinate 167,276,019 downwards.
GTCTCAGTTTCCTATTCATTTTAGGCACTAAATCATATTAGTTCTACAAGGTACTGCACCTATAATTCAAATACAACATTTTGGGTGCTACACACAAGGTTCCATTTTATTTGAGAAGGTTTAGACATTTGTTTAATTTGAAAAGGCCATTTTTTTGTGTTAGACCACTTATTAAATTTCTAGGAATTTATATGTGAGCCCAATGAAGTTTGTTTCAGCATAAAGACGATCAGGGGAACTTATAGAATATTCAAACATTTTTGTTTTACCTTGAAGAAATAATTATTTTGACTTTATTTTAAGTTTGAAAATGTCTTTGATTTTTACCAAGAGGAAATTTGGTTTAGCTAATAATGATGACACGACACCATTAGCATGGGTTTACTGTAGCTTGACATCAGGGGTGTTACAAATCTTCTCCACTACAAGAAATCTCGTCCCGAGATTTAAGTGGGGAAGTAAAGAGTAACTTCGGGAGAACTAACCCTTATAGGGTTAATTATCTGGTGAACAATTCAAGGAATGAGGCAGAAATATCTCTCGAGTTGAAACTTAATATAACATCGAGAGCAAAGTATGAAGGTACAATAGGAAGTTTCAAGCGAATGGACAAAAGATTGATACCTGAACAGAGTGTGAGAAAGGGGTTCAAAGCATCGGGAATAGATCATCTCTCAAAAGGTGGCTCATGACATGATACGAAGCCAAATGCAAGAATATTTTGGAATCAAACATATATAGGAGAGTCAGGTTCCGATCTTGTGGAACTGTGGGTAATGGGCCCACCATGTGGGTTAAAAGTAGAAAGGGGGCTTATAGCAAGGCATGTCAGATGATAGCCTGTTGGTTATGTTGGCAACAATGTTGGTACCAAGGGCGAGGGACGAAGAGAACCATCTTCCTGCTCGTTGAACGAGGCGGACCAATAGGCAAAGTTCTCATCCATCGGTGGCTACCGCAATGTCATCAACAATAGTAACAGGGTCTTACTGACAGAGTGATACAACAAGGTGTTTACATAAGTAGGGAAATATGCATGCTTATATAATATAGATCACAATAAGGATTAAACAAAGCAATGGAAAGGAAAAAGTAATTGTCAGATTAAACAGAACAATGGAAAGGAAAATGTGTTCAACACATATTTCAGCGGTATATCCTTCCCAAGGACAAGCAGAGCATGATATCCATGACAGGATAGAAGTATAAAACCATTTAGGTAAGGGGAAAGAAATTTCATGACATTGCCCATACAATAGTGTTTGGATAACTGATAAAGAAAATTTTGTATCGTGCTTCAAATGTTCTTATTGGAGATCGGATTACCACAGACATGCTTCGAGATAGCGTTGACATGGTTTCAAGCAAAGGTCAGACTTTAGATACACCAAATGATCCATCGGAAACAACTTAGAAAATAAGTCATACAATTTTAGCAGGGAAAAGATGAGGGTGTGGCCGACGGGCTCAGTAGCAATCCATCGACATGTCAAAAAGGATGTATTCCCAAAATTAATATGATCAAGTTTGTGTTGGGGGGAAGACAAGAATGTTGTTGATGCTGACACAAATCATCGAGAGGCAAGGATGGTATTTCTAGCCATGAATTCAATTGACATCTCTGAAGAAGCCAAAGTGTGACGGTGATCAAGACAAGGTTTGTCGAGAGACTCTATGAAGATGCCCTCGAGCAGAAAAGGGAGGATGAAGTGAAACGCTATGAGAACCACGGATTCGACACAAGCTCAAAGTCAAGCTTATTGTTCAAGGTGAAATGATAAGATGAGGAAGATCGATGTAAGCTTAGCTCATCGTCGGTAGTTGCTCCGGGCATAAGGACCAGGTAGCACAGTTAAAAAGTTATCATGATAAAATATAGCCGATCAGGCTAGGAATGATGTGATGGGGTATAAAGCCTCCCAGTATCAAGTACTAGGTGTAATGCCAGAAGGTAAATCGGAGTAGAGGTTGGACGGGGAAAATGATTTGCCCGGTAAATGGGATCAAGGAGGAAATATGGTCGGGACCATAACTGAAAGGGATCCAATTTACGATACCGGAAGAATTATTAAAATGATTAAATATCCTTGCAAGAAGCTTTCATGATAAGTTCCACACCGTGTCCGTGGGCATGAACACAAAGGTTCAGGGTCGACTCCCACTTCTACAATGCATAACCTTTCATTTTACTTCTCGCTCTTGATGAAGCTATATATTGAAATTTTATCTGATGAAAAGCCAGTAGAGTATAATCCGCATAACTTTCGAGTTCACACAGATTAGGGAAGGCATAGGTTCAACCCATTGGGGCATCTTAGGAACATATATCATAAATTTCAAGTATAAATAACACAAGCTCGGTAGCGAAGCATGGTTGACAAAAGCAGGGGATACAATTTACCAAAGGCATTATGTATCCGAGGAAAAGGCTACAAGGTTACGGAATATGAAGGACGTTGTCGGATAAAACCCAACAAAGGATCTGGTGGTCCACAAGGGACCTGATGTGAGCATTGGTACTCAACCAAAGGAAGAAAGAATGCAAGGAGATCAGATTATAGAAACAACTGACTAACTCAAAGCTACAATGCAAAGGAATTACAAATTCCAAGACAAGGGATCAGAAGCAATGCTCTGATTAGGATGGATAGGTAGAATATCCATAGGGGTACAATCGATGGCGATTTGATTGGTCGAGATCCAACACATGTTAAAATGACGTCTGTGCCGGAAGGATGAATTCTAGGATCTGATTGAGGATTGCGAGCATTCGCAACATATTGTATCAACGGAATCAAAATGATAATGACAGAGGATGACAATAAGATTACTAGACATGGTATTAACCATAATGCAAGCTAGCAAGAAATTCAAGAACAATAGGTTGTTGAGGATTTTCACAAGAACGAATGGTATTGCGAAGACTTTTGTGAAGTACATGAATCAACTGAGGATGAGCGGATACTCGGTAGGTGCACAAAGTTATCCGTAGGGGTATTCAGGTGACAAGGAACTGCAAGGCAGTAAGCTAAAAGGATTCTCAGAAAAAGGAGACCAGTTCAGGGCATCTTGTAATAACAAGATCAATGGGATAGAATGTAAGATTGGCAAGTGTGTCTAGTTATTCATAAGGATATTTTGGTGGTAGGGAATTGCAAAGACAACAGGCACAAAGTCTCGAGAAAATATCGTAGAGTATCTTCGGAATCTTCTGATGCAGCAGGCGATTATCTGGAATAAGGGGCTCTCCGGGCGGATGTGATCACGAGATCCTAATGTTCGAGTTTGTAAAACCATTTAACCCGAATACAAGAGAGATCAGAGTCCCAGAATATATGTTGAGGAATAAAAGATTCTAATATCACCCAATGGCGAAGTGGGCCCATGAGCCACACAGCCATGTTAGTAAAACAACTTTTCATAGACTAGACTCAACTTCGGCCAAGGAGTTGGAAAGGGGGCTACCTACAGGCAGTCGGCTCTAATACCAACTTGTGACGCCCCCGATTTGACCGTACACTAATCATACATGCAAATGTGTACGATTAAGATCAAGGACTCACGGGAAGATATCACAACACAACTCTAGACACAAATTAAAATAATACAAGCTTTATATTACAAGCCAGGGGCCTCGAGGGCTCGAATACATAAGCTCGAATACACAAGAGTCAGCAAAAGCAACAATATCTGAGTACAGACATAAGTTAAACAAGTCTGCCTTAAGAAGGCTAGCACAAAAGCATCTACGATCAAAAAGGCAAGGCCTCCTGCCTGAGAGCCTCCTAACTACTCTTGGTCGTCGGCCGTCTTCATGTAGTAGTAGGCATCAGTGGCGTCGTCTGGCTCCTGGGATCCGTAATCTGGTCGCAACAATCGGGTATGGGAGAAAAAGAGGTAGCAAAGCAACTTTCATATATAAATTATTTTCATCTGAGTTACAGATTATGTTATATTAATTTTCTAAGTTTTAAACATTCCCTGAATTTAGTTTAATTAATAAATTTGAATGAAAAACAATGTAATAACTTTTTATACACAGCGGCAGCTAGCCACTATGTATGACAGTGGGGTCAGGGTTCGTCCAGTCAACAGGGTCAATAGCATGTTGACTGGTTAACTAGGTCAAGGAGACCCACATGTAAGTGTCACAAGAGCTAATAAAAGTAGCTAGACTAAAATAACCTAGAAGGGACCACATGTCATCTACACATTGACTAATTAAACAAATAAACTAACCTAATCCACTCATAGACTAATCTAACTCTAGCCAAATACACCGGCCAGAGGCACAACCGGTTGTGCACGTACGCTCGGGCACAAGAGGCATCGGCGACCACAACCATCAGCAAACACTCGGCGGCAACGACGCATGCAGCAACATCAAAACAGTAGCGGCAGTCGCAGGGAACAACGAGCAGCAGCGGCGGCACTGGAGGCCGCGACAGCAGCAGCCGAAGGCAGCGGGCGAGTGCAGCGGCGGGGCCGTCGGCGGGGCAACGCGCGGCTGGCGAAGGTGGCTCCCGGGGCAGCCATGAGCGGCAGAAGGAGCAGCGCCGCGGTAAAGCATCAGCAGAAGTTCGTGCGCGTACATGGAGCTCCAGCCATGGTCGCGGGACGGCGTCAGGTGCAGCAGGGCGCGCGCGCGGATGGGGACGGCAAGCGGGCAGCGCGGGCGTGGACGAGGATCAGGGGGCCAACACGACGTGCAGCGACGGCAGCCGCGACAATAGCAGAAGGTAGCAGCGAGTGGGGGCGCGTAGGCCTGAGGTGGAGGCGGGGTCAAGAAACAATGGCGATGGCCAACGACGGCAAGCAGCAGTAGCAGTAGAGCAGCATCGGCACGCATGAGTAACCGCTAGAGGCAAAGTAGAGAACGTGTGTGCGCGGACGAGTTCCGGCAATGGTGAGCGATGGCGCACGTGGGACGGCTTCTACGGTGATGGATTCAAAGGGGAAACAGGGGGAGCTGGGAGAGGAGCTCACTGCGGAGCCGTAGGCGTGCTCGGGGAAGGCCAGAGTGGTCGAAGTAGAGTAGTTGGGCGGTGGCGCGCCGGCGACCGAAGAGGAAGGAGCGCTCGATCCCGATGATGTAGAGGCGCCCAGCTAGAGCCATTCGGTGTAGTCGAAGCAGAGGAGCGAGGCGGAGCTCGCGGACATGTCGGGACGGTGCGGGCTGGCTAGTGGCCGCGGGATCGACGTGGTGACGGCGATGGAAGCGGTCGTCGTCGAACAGAGGAGGAGGTTGAGCGAGAGGAAAGCAAGTGCATCCTAGGGTTTGTCCAAGGGGAGTGCTCCGGGTCAAGTAGGACGTCAGGAGGGGTCGGATGGCCACCACGCAAGTGGCCACGACGGGCGGATGGCTGCCACGGCCATGTTGCCTCCCCTCTGTACAGTAAAGAGGTAGGGGAGAGACTAGTAGTGGGCTTGGGCTGCATTGTTCATACGGGCCAAAGTGCACAACATCACTTTCTAATTTCTTTTTCTGTCTAACCTTTTGTCTCTGTTTTCTATTCATTTTAGGCACTAAATCATATTAGTTCTACAAGATACTGCACCTATAATTCAAATACAACATTTTGGGTGCTACACACAAGGTTCCATTTTATTTGAGAAGGTTTAGACATTTGTTTAATTTGAAAAGGCCATTTTTTTGTGTTAGACCACTTATTAAATTTCTAGGAATTTATATGTGAGCCCAATGAAGTTTGTTTCAGCATAAAGACGATCAGGGGAACTTATATAATTATTCAAACATTTTTGTTTTACCTTGAAGAAATAATTATTTTGACTTTATTTTTAGTTTGAAAATGTCTTTGATTTTTACCAAGAGGAAATTTGGTTTAGCTAATAATGATGACACGACACCATTAGCATGGGTTTACTGTAGCTTGACATCAGGGGTGTTACAGGGAAACATCAGGGAAAGTATCTCCGGTGTTTCTTTTTTTGGACAGATGAACCGGAGGGGGGAAAGTTGCGTGTTCTCTATGATAGGGATGGGTGGCGGACGAACGGGCTACATATACGGATTCGCCTTGTCGTTTTGAGCAACTTTCATGTAGAAAGTATTTTCATCCGAGTTATGGATTATTTTATATTAATTTTTAAAGTTTTAAATCATTTTCTAGAATTATCAGATTATTTTAATTCGAAATTGCATTTATGACAGCATGACATCGGCAGTCAACTCTTATCGTTGACTGGTCAAGCTGACACGTGGGTCCCACTATCATTGACTAAGATTAACTAAAACAGATTAATTAGTTTAATTAGTGATTAGGTTAATCTAATCAGGAATAATTAAGTTAATTAATATTTGTATTTATTTATTTATTTTTTAATTCTTTATTTATATCTTTTTTTGAAACGTTCCAGGGCATGGGCCCCGTTTGGCAGTGGCCCAGAGGCCATAGCAGGCACAGGCGCTAACGGGGACAACCCGAATAGGCTCTGGCCCGCGAGGGCGCACCCGACCGGGCGCCATGGGGCGGTTGGCGGGCGTGGGCGCCAGCGCGCCGGCGTGGAGCTCCGGCGGCAGGCGAGGCGCGGCGTGTCCTGGCGTGGCGGAG